>NC_139660.1:12726452-13321452 GCF_951799395.1 Argentina silus | reverse complement strand
ATGGAAGTCATGCGGGGCTTTGTTTATGACCATCCCCGAGTACTTGCGGCTACCATGGATAATGTTCCTCAGGCCATCCCATGAGTGCTTCTCCACAAAGAACTGGGAGGGAATGTCATCCATCTCCACCACCTCAGTACTGTCCGAGAGCTCGTCTACTGTGGTCATCCTGACTGCTGCAAAACTGACCACAGGTGGACCAATGAGTTCAGACAGAGACTGCACAATTTTGAAAAAAGCTGAATGTTCGTGGTGTAGCTATGTTTAGTCAAGCTTAACCACTAACTTTGAGCACTTAGCAGTATGTAGCCTAAACCAAGAGCTGATTTTGTTCCATACCTTTTCCAACTACCTTCTGTATCGTCTTCAAGTTTCACCCTCTTTACTCTATGCATTAACCGGCCAACAAGCCTGAACCAGATTTGGCAACCTAAAAAAAGACAGTTATTATTTCACTATCGCTAATAGATTGGATTTAGCTCAAGGAAGCAAAGTTAAACAAAACCAAAAAAAACCTGATGACAGCATTACGAGGAGCCAGAGAAACACTGAATTATCTGCCATAATAAACTTCCCTGATGGGAACTGAGGCCTACACCACTTTGAAGAAAAAACACCCTGAAAGGTTTACCAAAGAAATGGACATCTTTGGGATATTCTTCTCTGGGCTGCTTCATTGAGGCACAACATCCAGCAACTCACTCAGCAACCTAGTCCTACAGTGGTCTAACCAAGCCTGTGACTGGTGACAATGCTACAGCCAATGCAACATGCCTCCAATGTCTCAATACCAATATATCACCAGTATGAGGAATGTTTTGCTGTCGCTCTACATTTCAGGGGTTAGGTTAGTTAGTTATTCTCCTCTCATTGTTTAAATTAGGTCAAGACATAACACTGAATGGAAGAAAATGGAAACCATATATTTCAAGTTATAAATTCTCAAGATTAGAATGTATGTGTATATCCTCAATTACAAATTACAGACCTAGCTAGCTACGTTTCTTCAAATAATAATGTAACTGTAGTGTACTTGGGAGTGGGGTAGTGTAGCCCTGCCAGTATGAATTTAAAAGAAATGGACAGTTTAATTTCGTCAACAAAATCGATATGATACCATTCCACACAAGGGAAAGCCCACTTTGTATGAAAATGGCTCATCCCCTAAAACAGAAGCGATACTAGTTTGTGATGGAGATGAACCAATAATTGCCCAGTACAATAACAGCCTAACACTAGCAGCTCAGCCAACACTGTCACAAAATCCATTGTCAATGACATAAGGCAGGTGTCATTGTAAACAGTCTAAGGGTATTCATTTGTTATTTTCGGCTAAGCTCGAGTAACAGAAGCTATCACACAAACATGCTTACCCAAACAAAAGGCTCTAGTCAACATAATAGCGAAAATGACAACTGCAGCAATGTAGCTAGGTAGCGCGCTAACTTTGAACTGAAAGAAAATATTTACAGAAAATTAACGACATCAAAACACCTATTTTGCCTACATAATTTCTGGCAAAACCGCCAAATTCAAGTAATTGCTGTGCGTTCTAAATAGCTATACTTGTTTGACAGCAAAGCTGTTCAAGTCTGGTTTGCCAGCAGGCTACAGTAGGCTAGCGGGCTAGCTAATTAGCTAGCTAGATAGAAAACACAAGATACTCGCTGGTGAAGTGATGCTTTGGTACTCACAAGTTCAGCCCTGTATTTTCTTTCACAAGTTTCTAACCCGTATTCTGATAGTGTGAATTGCTGTATTAACCGGTCACAACAGCCATGGCCTGTTGCTGCTGAGTTAGCATCGAAAAAATCACGGAAACGCAAGTGACTTGACAATGACACTCTCTACCCGGAAATGATACAGAACAGCACGCCTTGGATCTGGACCGCACTGTCTTTGACCAAACACTATTGCTTTGTTGTTGCAATTTTCTATTGTATTCGGAAACAATGTTGATCGTATTATATTTACCTTGTTGAGCTTTAGTGCAGTGACATTGTGTCATGTTTTGTTGAAAGAAGGTACTAGTTGACAAATAAACATCTCCAATACATCCATCCAATAAAACAATTTCTAGAATATTTTTTTATTGAAGGGTATTCATTGTGCCCAAACGTATGGTTGTGGTGACACTGCAGGGTCCGTGTACACGCACCACTGTACTACCAAATAATAACCTACAGTATCTGCAACTCTATTCTCTCTTCTTCCATCTACCTCTTGCTTCCTTCCTCCACTCCAAGTCTCTGAGCAGGTGAAGTCACTCCATGAAGGACAGCTCTTTCTAACAGGGGAGGCTGGTGGAGGTAGAAATGAGAGGACAGGCTCATTGTAATGAAAATAATGAAATGGGGAATGGTATCAAACACATGATACCATTCCTGATTCCATGCATTACAATAAGCCTGTCCTCCGTTTTACCTCCACCAGCTTCCCCTGCCTTGTTCCTATATTATGATAAATACAAATAATATGATATTGCATCATCCTAGATAATGTCTTCACAGAGTAAGCAAATTAATCTAAATCAGTAGTTTGTAGTGGGTTGTACAGTTTATTGGTTGGGACATAGGACCAGGCAATCTGTATGCCTGATTATTGCATGAGTGTTACTACTGAAACATAGAGGCTGATAAAGAATATCTCAGATCTCATATGGACATTTATTCTTAAATTGTGCAAGTACAAGGTCTGTGTGTATATGTGTGGGGAGGGGGGGGGGTTATATGGTGTGGCTGTTTACTGGGCTTGTGACATACTGTATGGAGAGTTAAGCAGAGCAAACCTTTATAGTGAACACCACGTTCAGAATTGTGCGTTGTGTTGTCTAAGAGTATAAATGGTATATTTAAATTAAACCATGATACTCAAACAATATATAAGGTATGGCTGTGGGCGAACGAGCGCACACACACACGCACACACATCCCCAAGACAGAAATAAAAAAATCAGCATGTCTTTAAAACATTTATTTGAAATAAGTATTCCTTTCTTTTTGCATAAGTGCAAAATGCACTCAAACAGCCACCTGAGGGAAGTCTAAGTCTTTAAATAAAAAACAAGCAAAGTGTACATCATTAGTACAAAATTCTTTTAAAAAATTGCAGTTTGTGTATAATATATATTCATATTTTCAATTTTAAACAAACTTTAAAATAAAGGCTCAGAAAGTAAACACCAACTCCACAAATGAAAAATAAAAACATTTTCCCTAGAATTTAAAGCTGAGGAAACTTGAAACCCTGTTTTCATTTCAGTATCTGGCATAAATATACATATGTCTCTCTCTCATTCATATTTTTATATATTTTCATATTCTGTGCTAGTGTTTGACCAGACAATCAAAACCTATTGCAAAGTAGTAAAGTCCTACTATAAAACATGGGGGGGAGAAACAAAGATTCTTTCATTTTGATGCTTGAAAGGTTATGCAAAAGTTTGTTCTTTTACATCTTGAGAGATTGTAACAGAAGTAAATTGGTATCCCTGGTTTTATGAGGTGTTTTTTCCTCTCTCGAATTGTGTGCATTTATGTTCCAAATAACAATCCAGAAATCCAGTTTTGCTTATGATCAGAACACATAGTATTTCCCTGACTTTTGAACTGTACGCTGTGGCGTTTGAAACTCTCAGCGCCTGTATGGGTGGAAGCCCTGTACATTGTGATTCTGTCCCCGACCGAAAGCGGTGGCCGTAGGCTGGGGTCCCGCCGCAGGTTGTGCTGTAGGTGCCCCGTAAGAGGCAGTCTGCTGGTTGGGATCCGCGAAACCATGGCCAAACCCACTCAGGTCCTGACCATAACCTGTGAGGACGGTAGGTAGGTAGGTAGAGAACAGGGAAAATAGTTTCATTATCAGGATCAGAGATTAGGCTTTAAAAAAAAAAAAAAAAAAACAGGTTCCATTGAGAGTACTTATTTTCCTTAAACAAATTACTTTAAAATACAGCACAGTTCCAGTGCCTTTTAATGTTCATATTAAATGTTGTCTTCCTTCCTCGCATATGTTAACCTAGAAGCAGACTGCATTTTGCTTCGTTTCACTTCCCTCAATATCAGTCTGGACCTGTCGACATTATTAATGAGGGGCATAGGCCAAAATAATTTCAGCAATTGGATTGATTACCTACAAATCTGGCCGCCTAGAGGTTTCAGAAAGCCCGCCCATAGGTTTCTGAAAGGATGCTGACTGGACCGGCTAGAAAATTGCCCCTCTATGGGAGCAGGTGCCGACTGATATTCAGGAAAGGGAAACAAAGCAAAATTCAGTCTGGTACCAGGATACACATGCCCCTCACACGCCCTCATTCATCATAATTCTGATCCGAAGTTGACAAATATCAACTAGACAATTAATTTAATTATGGCCAAATACAACTGAAGGAAAACAATATTTAAATAGTATTCAGTGACCAGTCCCACAAGCACATGTTTTTCAGACACTGGATGGCACCATCTACCCAAAAACCACTGAAGTCTGAGAGGCTGGGGCATAGACATCTAGTGAATACAACAGGACTGCACAATTTCAACCCATTTAAGACAATACTAAATTAAGAAAAAGACGACTGAAATGAAAGGACAAAAAAATGGTATAACACAAACTTTCTTGTGGGGTGCTCAAAGCACTCCAAGGCTGGGGAAAAAAGAATAAAAAGAGCTTTGAGCAGACCTAGCTTTACTACAGAGAGATTCAATAGAAATTGGGTATTCACCTGCCAAAGTGTTTTTTTTTTCCTCAACCTTCCCTTGGATTATCATTCTCTTATCTGTCATAAGGAGATGGTGTATGGGGGAAAGAATTTGTGAATGGACTGCCAACGCATTGAATAACTGAGCGCAAAATAAATGAGGGAAAACAAAAATCTGTTAAACATTGTAAACAATGACGATTTTTGCCACAATTAGATCATCCTTTAATAGCAAAGCAATGCAGAGGGAGAGAGAAAGAGTGGACACAAACAAGTTTGTGGACGCAGGTATTCTTTGTGTAGTAAACTACAGCTATGGGAAATTAGATGTTTTAACACTCATTAGGCATTAAACATAAGGGAATTCTACTCAAACACCAGTAAAGTTTTCATTTTGCCTATGAAAATAAGTATGTATTTCATTCCTTGAGAAAATGGTAAATTCCAATTTTCTAATTGTTTTATCACCTCAAAAACACATTGCTGTATTTTAGTACACTCTGAATGAATAAATAAATGCACTTTGTATGTAGCACATACATACAAAATACATAATTATTCAAAAAAAAAAAAAAAAAGATGGAAGAAACAGCTGCAGCTATATGACTGTGTCTGCTATTTTTGTGGTTGGAAAATACAATGCTCACACCTACCTGCACTATATCCCTGCTCATCCTGACCATAACTGTGAGAAGGACGCGTTGGCCCGTAGGCAGAGGGGTCCTGAGGGTAGTTACCCAAGCCTATCAGGGAGACGAGGAGACCAGGTTGACTGAACCCAGATAGTCTACTTTTAACATTGTCCCCTTATTAAACTGCCACTTGGGCTTTCATTAACACTTTCCCTCTGCCTGCTCTGAAACTCCTGCCAAATATCAAATGAAATTCATCTGGAATTAAAAACACATAGGGTGAATGGGATGCTACTTGCTAATGCCTTTGCTGCCTATGGTTACCATACTAAATGACGGATCAGGCAGCTGACACTAATGGCAAAGAGCATGATGAAGGCAAAGCACAAGCATGAAACATTGAACAACATGAACTGATTTATAATATACTGTAGCTTTAATACAACATCATAAAGGCATAAATGAAAACAAACAGCTACTATATTTTTCTCCCTGTTTCATGTTCTCTTTTTTTACTAGTACAGGACAATAAGTAAAGAGGAAAGAGGAGGGGGCAGTGAGGATGAGAGAAATTCCCTCGGCTGCATAAATGAACACAACAAATGAGGAGCTTCACTAGGACTGTGTTTACTAAGGAGGGAGAGACCCTCAAGCCTTGGTGTTAATGACAAGGCTGGCTTTTACCATAGAAAATCCTGTTGACTAAAAGCTTTGTCAGTATTTTTTGCCTCATAACAGTGGTTATAATGAAGAATTGATAGTACCAACTAGTTTCTGCTCAAATATGCTTGAGAAAAAGCAGGTCAAGGTATGCAGGACCCATTGACTCCATGGAGACCATGCTAGAAGATAAATGTCAGACAAGTCATTAACGAAGAAAAGGGGGGCCTTAAAGTTGGCACAATCTTTGGGAATTGTTGACCAAATTCCCCAAAAACCCATGTGTCTGTATATTTTCTACCTTGGTCTATCTGCAGCACTGGGTGTATTCCACTTTTCTCAAAAACGACATTGCAAGGCCGGATGATCTAATTCAAACCTACCATTTGTTACCAATCCACATCCCAAACATTCCGTAGCCCACCTGAAAAATCCTGAAAAGGTAACACTGAAGAGTCTTGGGTATGGTGTGACCTCTATGGCATCTCCATGGCAGGGTCGGAAGGGTAGGTACAGTATGCAAGCAGATATGCATGTGATGCCATTCAAGCTAAATGGTACCAAGAGCAAGCTCCTGCTTGTTGTAGTAATGAGCCATGTTCTTGGGGTGTGCTTACACCAAATAAAATATCCAACAAAATGGATATACCCAATGTAGGCGATAACAGTAAGGGAAAGGGTGGGACTTAAGACTGCATGTAGGAGCTACTTACCATATTGGCTATAAGGGAAGTCGGGTTGTCCAGTGGGGGCTTTGCTCATGTCCTGAGTAGGTGTGGTGGCGGGGGCAAACCCGAGTGGCCCTGTTCCCGGAGTGGTGGGTGGAGGAGGCACTCCCTGTGGTGCGTACTGGTCACCTTGAGGCGTGCCAAAACTGTACCCTAAACCAAAAGCCAGGAAGAGAGTTGTTAACTCCACCTATGAAAGACAACCTGTATAATAATAGAAGATAAGGGCTTATACTGCCAATAGGCAGTAGCCACATAAAAGCTTCATTGTACAACCATTTTAAAAATTAAGATTTTTACAATACGTCCAAAAAAAATCTAAATGGAGATAGAATCTCTTCTAATAGTGCTGACAGTCCATTACAGATACTGACCAAACTGAGGTGGTGTGCTGTATCCCTGCTGGGCATAGCCCTGAGGTGCCCCAAAGCCCCCTGCTGGGGTCGTTGTGACAAGGAATGCGTTGAACGGGGAGGGGGGCTGGGCAGGAGCTCCACGACCTGCCGATAGAGGGGGTCCGTACCCACCTATGCCGGTAGACAGAAAAAAAAAGAAAAAGAAAGGCTATATGCTGTGTCTCGTGATATTTGAGGTCATGGACATGCCTTGGTTCAATCCACACTGAATTTGAATGGAACTTGAATTTGATATTTTCTGCTGTAAAAGTATGAAAATAAGTTCTACCATTAAAGCAAGCGTACCACTAGTTCAACATAGCAAGCATGTAACTTTCTGTCAAGCTAGTGGGGTTGTGTTCAAGGGATAGTCACCCAAGTTACAAAATCACATATTTGTTTCCTTAGCCTGGAAGCAGCTTATGCACAAGGACAAACTGCAATCCATGCTATGGTTCTGCATTCCTAGCCACTGATATCAACCGCCAAGTTTAACATTTTCTTAACCACAACCAATAAAGTCAATCCTCGATTTAGCGTTTGTTAACTGTAATGCTTAAATCACCTCAAAGTAACAAGTCATAAAGCAATACACTTCCTTTCAAAGTTACTTTTAGAAGATTTCAGAGTACAATCCAAAACATGATAAATCTGGAGAGATTGAAGTCTATTGGTTTATGGTTAGAAAATGGTAGCAGTTAGCAACAGTGATGAGATAAACAGAACCAAAGCTTGGATTGCAGCCTGTCCTTGTCCTGCTTTCAAAGTAAGAAAAAAGCTGATTGTAATTTAGGTGAACTATCACTTTAAACATGATATAAGATCGAACCAACAGCAGAGGGAGGTAATAAGTACTTCAAGGCCACTATCTGTCTCATGTAGTCAATTATCAGTGACTTCATCCTCATACAGCTGACAGCATGATAACGTGTGCCTAACTGACATTACCTTATTGGTCAATATGGGTATAAACTACAAAGTGCAAGACAACATCTGTGACAATAATTCTTGGTAAGTTAACTTTCACAGGATCCAAGATGGATAAGATATTGTATACAAACTCAATCATTTGCCAGTTACATAGGAGTTATTACAAGAGAGCTACTAAATTACACACACAAATTGTCAGTGAGATATGTCGGAACAATACATGCAACATAGGGAAACAACATACCTAAGGGCTGGCCCGTAGACACCCACACTCCTTAAAAGAGAAAAAACTCATTTATTTATCTACACTGGAAAAAAACAATTTCCAAGATAACATACAATAATTGGTAACTATATCAAGTTGACCATTTCCCAAAGTACAGTTGAAGTACTAACCCAGACATAACATTAACAGAGGGGTTGGCACATTTTAACATTGTCCAGTGATGTATTTGTCCTTAATGTAATACAATGTCTGTGTTCTTTATCTGAGAGAACTAGCCATGCTCTCTGCTCTGGGCATCTCTCCCACTCACCCTGGGGCCCATAACTCTGTTGCCATCCCTGGGCGGGCTGTGCTGTCCAACCATTGGCTGCACTTAGGATGCCTCTAGGTCCCCATTGGTTAGGTCCAAGCTGGCCAGGAGCTTTACTGTCCCGAGGTTCAGCCTTTTTCACTTCCATCTGGACAAAGGACAAGGAAGGCACAATTTGCAAGACCAGTATTTGATCACAGAAATCCCTCCCTACCAGATCTCAGCCGTTACTAATATTGTTTTTAACATTTTGGGAGCTTCAATGAGTTTCAGTTTATCTTATCTGGGCCAATGTAATGTATATGTAGATAAATACTTAGTTGTATTTGGGGAGTTGTTTAACAATATGTTTCTCAGGTACTTTATTCACAATAAGATTGTTTTATTTTTTGCTGAATAATTTGGAATAGAAAACATAAAATAACAGCATTGATTTAAACAGATATATAAAAGGTCTACCTGAGAAACATAGAATTTAAATTTCCTTGCATTAGAGCCCTTTAATTTAAATAAAAAACATCTAATGGAATGTCAAGACTTACCTTTCCCCGGCTAACGCTTAAAGAATCTCATTTTTATTTAACTTGGGAGTAGAATTTCAGAGGGAAATGGATGTAGAAAGAAATTTGTATCTTAGATCTAACAGAGTAAAAGATAAACATGCAGATAATAAAAACGGACAGTCATAAGTCAATTTAGAAATGAATCTTCATACCGTGTCAAATAATGGAGAAATTAAATACTTCTCCAATTGACTGATACCCTTCTAATTTGCTTATCTTTAAACAGAAAAATGGTCTGCATTATGGACTTTGTATTGGATATTTCTGGGATTAATGTAATATTTTCAATAAGATAAAGAAGCTATTCTTATAACCATTCCTTATGGCTTAAAGGGCTACTTGCGTCAGCCATTATCTGCCTAAATAAAATCTCTACTCCCTGTAACCAGAACAGAGATACCAGCAGTTAACCAGAGCAAAAAATGGGTTGAAACTAGACGGGAGTAAGACAGAAATAGATGAGGGGTTGAGTTAATGGGGTCACCTTGCAAGAGGAAAACTAATAGCAACGTTCTCCATTGCTTTAAGGTAGTGCCACTGTCTTTGCCTCCCCTCTTCCTTCTCTGTCGACCTAATTACAAGCACATGTTTCCGCAAGTGGCCCGCCGCCGCCAGCTCAGCTACCTAGGCCCTCTCCCGTGGGCATCACAGCTTGGAGTGATGGATGCCATGACTTCTGTGCACTCCCCAACAGCAGAACTGGGATTTGCTCCACAGTTTGATGTGCTCCAGTTTCTAAATTTATAACTTATATCCCCCTACCTCCCTCAAGTCCCAGCGCAAGGTAATGTCAACTCAAGAACAATAGCTTGATTCTTACTGGAAATCAGGACAAAGTCAAGGAGAGTTGGTAAGAGGATAGGCCTCTCATCAATTACAGAGCAACACAGATCTGGTTCATACATTTAATGAGGTCAGAAAGAGTTAAACTTAAAAAAATATATACAGATGCCACTGCCTAGGAGGAGAGTTGCCATAATACTGTTGGCTAAATGTATTCTCAATTGAGAAGATAAAACACAGATTTGAAGGGATCTGACAAATTAATAGAATAATTTCAGCTGGAGATGTGACATGGCTCAGAGAGGATTGTCTCAGGGGTAATCTGGCTAATAGTTTTCTTATACCTACAAATCATTACTAACTAGATAGGGGACTGAACTTGGGTTGTGAAACGCTCTTTGCTGGTATCATAGAACTGTGGGTTCAGGGACCTATTAGCTTTAAACTCTCCATTGGGAGGAGGCAATGAATACGTTGGTGCTAGGAGCTTAAACTGTCCTTAAAAGACGGTGTTCATAGATAGGTCCCAACCAGCCCTTTAAAAAGACCCACCCATTTTGGTTCTCAGAACAGATCGACACAGTATGGAGATTCTGAAACAGAGGTCACTTAATTGAGGTTTTTGTTTACTTTTTAAACACAAGTTGGCAGGGAAATATATCAAATAACTCAAAAAGTAAGTGACCCGCCAACAAAATAACCGAAAAAAGAACTGAAACAAGACCAATCCTTTAGGTGATTTCTTTTCAGTAAAATTCAAACTAAGGCTAAAACTCTTATCTCCCATAATAGGCTTCATTACAGACCACTCCCTTGAATCTCCAAAGCCAGAGCACGTATTGTGTCTGAAGCAAGATATGAAATACCTGAACATATCAACAACCTAAAGGAGAGGTCAAAATAAACAAAGCCTTGGGCGACTATAGAAGTTGTACATAATATTTCAGAGGGGTGACCAAGTCTTTTTTATAACAATAGGTACAAGGTCAATTACAATAAGAAGTTGTGGGTTCCAAAAATGTTCCTTGATCATTCTGGATAATGTTTGGAGTACCATGTGTAAAACAGCATCCATGATGGTCCAAATCTATGAGATATTGCACAATAACTAGCCAGACTTAACAGAGCAAAACATTCCACTACAATGTGAGTATTGTAATTGAGGCAGAGGAATTTTTACTGTCAGCTATGTCATTAATATAGATTTAAAAAAAGAGAAGGCCTTCATGAAAGAGGCACCAAACTCATTGGTGGCCCCTGGAAATAGAGCTGTAACTCTAAGGTAACAGCACCGAACAATACTTCCCATCGCCCAAGCCTCCGTTTGATCTTGAGGGTAAAATAAAACTACAACTACACACTTTTTTGCCCATGATGTCGTGAAAATGCATGTTGACAGCCTGGTCCACTGATTGTTCGGCCTCGAAAGTAATAAATCCAAAACCTAGCCAACGACCAAGAGTGAATCAAGGTAGCAGGGTGTTGTGACAACACAAGATGAAGAACAGTATTGGGGTCAGCAAAACGGGGATCCATCAAGACTGAGCTGGAGGCTCCTGGGGTTCGGATGATGTCGCTGACTTGCAGCACAACACAAGCGGAAGGGTAGGGGCTGAGAGACTTTAAACCAATGCTCTCCATGCTCAAACAATTACAGGGTTTAATTTGTTTTTAACTAAAGCAAAACTGATCAACATTGCAATTGTGATTTTAAAAAAGGGGTTTGAAAATGCGATATTCTGTTAATGTACAGAGCAGTCAGTCGATGTACTGAGGATTTAAAAGTTTTCATTTATGGACAAGCTGGACTAAACTCACAACAGTCATTTATGTATTTTGGTCAACTTAATGCCAATTGGAGCAGCAGCAGTGAAGTTACTTGATGCGGTTTCATCCAAACCCCACCTGGATCTGCCCCTTGGTATATTGCTGTGCAGCACAAACTGGCAGCAGCCATTGTTAATGCATAACAGAAAATGGAGAAACAGAAACTGTACAATGTCTAAAGCTTTCTCCAAGCTTTCCCAAATGTCTTTTTATGTTTTGAGTCAGCCAGGATAAGCCTAAAATGGGAAATTACAATATTGCTTACAACAGCAACACAAAGATATAGGCCATTTTGTTTTCCAAATGTTTAAGTAACAACCAATGATGCTGTCAGAGTTTGCATGGGAAGTGAACAAAGTAGAAAGTAGAACAAAGAAGAACCCATCTGTGTGAGGAACCAACACTTATAACCTAACTCTACAATAAACAAAAACACTAAGACGTCAGAGCCTCTGGAAGCTTTCCACTGAGACTACAGCCTCCCTTGATGTTGACATTTATCTAGCCGAACCTGTGAATATACAGCACCAACGAAGGAAAGCTAGGCCTATACCACAGTAGATATGAATCTGTACCTCAGAAACCATATTTGGTAAAACTACATTAGTAAAAGTTCTGGATTTTGCAGTCTAATTATATATATATTTTTTTTTTAAACTATCCACAATGACAAAAATAAACTTTTCATAGCACTAAGGTTATGCAGCAGCGCCCCACTGCAGTGAACCAATTCCAATTTGAGAAACGCTACCAGTGGCAGAATTGGGTTGTGAGAACATCTCCACTTGGGGACCTAACCTGATTCCAATCAAATGTCCTTTGAGACCAAAGAGATTTTGAAACCTCTAATATTATGTCAAGCATTCCCCAGCCACCTGATCTGCTACTATAAATACCATCTATCGATGACCTGTCCTTATTCTAAATTCGAACTTAGTTTAAGCATTTGCAAACGGGTTAAAGGCCGACATATTGGTGACAATCAAGTTGAACATTCGGTACAAAAATGTAAGCTGCACTTCAAGATAAGCTTTCCAACTACACTGTAAAGAAACTCAAGTTCCTTAGCTTAACTCAATTCATAACCATGATTAATCTAAACTTTGTACACCCCAATTCAACAGCCTGAGCATTTTGAGATTTTACATCTGGCCTGTACCTCTGTGATGCCACTCAGTACACACTAACCTAAAGGAGAAAAGACAAATCTTAAGAGACACCGTTAATCACATTCAATCCATTCACAAGAAGGGGACAGAAAAAAGAAAAATAGAAAGGGCTTACTTACAAAAATACTTAACTTTCTACATATGGGAAAACACTTAATATGCCATTTAGAAAAATATATCAGATATATCTAAATCAAAAGTAAAGAAAACTTATTTCAAAACTGAATGTTAGATGTATTTTAGTAAAAGAAAAGTCTCCATACTATCCTTGATTATGTATAGGTTGATAGTTATTTGTGTAAATTCAAATGACAAACTATTCTGCGTCTCTCCCCAAAGAGATCAATGGGTACTGAAGGAGAAGAGGAGAAATTAATGCTGTGGGTCATTGACCACAGCATCATTGCTGTATAGGACAAGTGCAGAAGAAACAGCTCTGAGCAAACTGAACCACCTTATCGTATGTCATTTTAAATGTCAACTAAGGTAACACCTGAAACTGCGCAAAGACTGCCACATCAGCTAGAATAATGGGAAACATATCTACATAACGATAATGACATTTAGATGTTTTCATTCCAACAACTGCAAAATTAGAAATATTACAATTTGTTTCATTGAATGTTGAAAGGTGGGAGTTTGTGACATTATCTAGCCTATTCTTCAAGCAACCTGAATAAAAGAAATGTGCAGAAATACCACATTCCAATTGATTGGCAAATAAAACATGGTTTGTTTGTTGGTTTGTATAGCCCATTCATAAATGTTGACTTATCTAACCACAGTAAAATGTGTTTACTTGTTAAATACGTGTTGATGATTCCATGTCAGCCATTGTAACATACTATCTGGAATAATTTCAGGTAACAATCGACAATATTTAAAAAGCAGCATGTGCATTTTACTTGAACGAAAACGCCTAAATGCAGCAGAGGCTGATTCTGTCACACAATGTCATGAGAAGACACCACAATGTTTGAGATTCATGCCAATGTTATCTCTTCACTTCCTCACCATGCAGATCTGACTGTATGGGGAAAGTTTTCAGTGTTTAAGGGTGCCATCCATTGCAGAGCATATGAATGAATGATGAACGAGATGTTATTTGAAATTGGGCGGAGATTGAATGGGCCCTTCCTCTTTGGGTCAGAATAGTTTGTCATGAGATTTAAGATGGAAAGTATGGAAGAGAAAAACTTGATCAGCTTTTACCTCGGGGCCTCTGTTTCTCCGCATCATAGATCATTACCACCTCTGTGACCTTGAAGTGAACAAAGGAAAACATTGGATAAATTTAGCGTATAGGTGAAAAAGGGTTCTGGTTTGTATTACAAAGATATCTTGCTTGAACAATTCTGTACCCTCACTGATGTCTTTTAAAACTGTAAAGTATAAACCCATCAAGCAGGAGAAGAAACATGGAGGAGAAGAAAAGAAAAGCTCTACACAACACAGTCTTAGCAAGACTCACCACTCCAAATCGATTGAAATAGTCCCGTAGTTCAGGTTCGCCACAGTTATGGGGGATCCCTCCAACAAATATCTTCTTTGATTTATTGCTGTCAGATTTGCTGCCCTTCTGAAAATACAAAAATATATTCTTTCAAAGCCACATAGAGGATCACAATGAAGAAGAGGCATTTAACCATTATCTAGTCAGACAGTGGAGAAGGAATTAGGTTCTCTCTCCCTGCCCTGGGGTATAATTCTTAACATGTCATGTCAATGCAAAAACTAGTCTCTACAGATTCAATTAGTGCTTCAATATTACTGAAGAGTGTTTTGCCATCAGTGTCCTTCATTCGTACAGAATAACTTGAGTCAACAATAACTTAATCATATTTTCATCTCAAGATGAATCTGCAAGATCCATGATAGCAGCAATAAGCCTTACTGTCACAGATGTGATTTATATAACAGATAACGTCCCAGAGTATCAGAGGAAGAAAAACTACAATTCACTCTGTGCAAGAGAGATGAAGGGACCTAGACTTGGTGCTCCAATTCTGTAGAGGACAAATGTAGCTTTCACAAAAAAAGTGTTTTCCTTACCCAGCCATCCTTAGATCGAGCTTTTTCAGGTTGCATTCCCCTGGGGGTACATGGCTTAGGGTCAATCTGTCGACAAAGAGTTTTACCTCAGCCCTCAAGGAAAATCACCTTCAAATCTTCCCTCTAACAAAATCTGGTGGAATAGCTCACTTGATGAGACCAAATAAAAGCATATTTCTTTACTGTGAGGACATGCCCTTCATTTAGGTACATCAAAATGTATTTAGTTTTTGGCTACTTCTACTAGTAGTGTTTTACTACTATCAACTTATATCACAGCATAGAGCAAATTATACATAACTAGTTATTTTAATTATATGTGTGACAACTTCCATGACCTAACATGTCAACTTAAGCCCACGTTGTTAGCTTATGTTCTAATGGCCATTAAATTGGTCGGCCGACAGAGTAATTCCAGCCTTTAGTTAAACTAATAATAACATCTCTAAACAGGTAGTTAGACAATCAGCCTGCTTTGAAAAAAAGTACATCAGAACAGTAATGTACATAGTAGCTACTGTCTGAAAGGGGGGGGAGAGTATGTGCAAAGTAATATGGGTTCTTCTACCTTCTGTTTATCAACATCTATTAAATACTGATAGAAAATACAACCATGTTACCATCCAACAATTCATCTTCATAATATTACACTGTAGTTATTCAAGTTTTGTTCAGCCAAGTTAGTCTCATTGTAAAAAAGGCATAATTTGGAAAAGCCATATGTCTACCGTGCGTATTTAGGCTGCAAGGTGCATACTACATACTCACATTTCTGCCATCGAGGTTATGAGGTTTGGTCTCCAGCACAGTCCGGACACAATTGGGATCTTTGAATTTGACAAACCCAAAGCCCCGTGACTGATTTGTTGTTTTGTCCTTCATGATGACACAATCAACTACTTCCCCATATTGCGAGAAATAGTTTCTCAAAGTCTCTGATAGAAAAAAAATACATTGAGATAAGTGGAATGACCTTTTTAGGATCCTTCAGAGATAGTAGTGTTTCTAACATTAGGCTATGGGTAATATGCATGCATTTCAAAGTTTGCTCGATAAAAATCCAGCATTAATGTCATTGGTGTTCACACAAAATAAGGCATTAACTGTCCCAATGACGAGACAGCAAAAAAACATTACACAATATTGTCATGCACATACATGTCCTTAGAGGCTGGGCATTCAAGTTTCAACAAATGAAGTCAGCCCTTTCACTGGGAATTCTTTTAATTGCTTTTCTTGTCATTGAAACCCCTGAGGCACTGCCAAGGAAGCAAGCACTGTGAAATACTGTACTGTGGCTACTGACCTTAACTTTAGAAAATGCTGTCAGAGTGAAGAGTGTGGTGGGTGATAAGACACACTGCCCAGTCAAGCATGATTCAGAGAGGGACTCTCTATGGCTAGAGAAGAACCCCTAAGTCTAAACAATTGTGAGAAATGCCTGAGTGTAATAACATGCCACCTTTAGAATAATATCTGGGGCAAATCTGTGCAATTGAATTTGCTTCGAAGGCTTTTGAAATTACAGCTTACATGATAATGTCTTAATGTTCTTTCAAGTAAACAGGTATGCCTTCTCTTGCTAGCATATGAGAGACAATCAAATGCAAAACCTTTCCATGTAGGTGAAATGATGTCAATTGCATCAACAAGTCCATTCAATAGACAGGTCGGTAGGCAGTTAACTCACCCTGTGTGGTACTCCAGTCCAAGCCTCCCACAAACAGTTTTCTACAAAAAAGTGGAAGACACAGTAATTTATTTAACACATGACTTAAAGATAGTCAAGTCAGAGTGCCAGCATTATCATTGCCATCATTACTATGTCAAACAGTTTGATGTGTAAATATCATTGGGAAGCATCCTATTAACTTCTGATCGATTTGGTTGAGTGTTAGACAATTCTAGAATACATCAAATTGCCTCAGTGGTATGCTGAAAACAACAGAAAACGGTATGAAGTACTGTGTGGCAAGTTCCACATTGCTATAAGCTGCTAACTAGACAAGATTATTAGTTAGCTGGGCTATACACTGCATCTACTGCAGTATAGCCCGCATAATGAAGACAAGCCGGCATCTCTCGTCTCGCTACCTCAACAATCTAGCACGAGCGCTATCCTATCATCTACATGAAGCTAGCTAATGCCCGCTAAATGTCCTGCTGTGCTGGAGAGTCCTCTACCAAGTTCAAGTCGGCGTCTAGCTAACTGCAGTAGCTAGCTAGTACGAGCAACAACGAACCATAAAAGTTACCAATCTAGCTAGTATTCAAATCAGAACATTTCTGTCAAAGTTAACTGATTACACTGGCAGTTTAATTTGACGTTCATCTATTTCTCACAGTAGCCATTGGTCCTCCACATAGTATTTATATTTGAGAGAGGCGCATATCTAGCATTGGCTGGCTAGCTTCTCTAGCACATATAAATGAAATGTAGCAAGTAGGTAGTTAAGTATAACATATACAATTGACTAGCTCGGGTTAGTCAGACTCTACTTCTGGTGGTGCCCACGTTTACTTCAGGTCTGCTATTTCTTTGTGTAAGAGAGCTCACTATCATGCTAGATGTACTAGATAACTTCGCTAGCTAGCTAGCTACCGGTAACGTCAGTTTGTCAAAATGTCAGATAGCTTGCAAGCTAACCAGCTCCGACGAGTGACCATTCACAATAATTTATTTATTTTTGCGACGCAAACCAATATAGCTATAGCTAATTACTTCTAAACTGGTTGAAGATCGCATCTTACCCAACTTCATCTCCGGTTAAGTTGCTGTTCATTTCTGAGGCTTGTGCAGCGGTCTTGTGTATTGCCACCGGTTTATTGCTTCACTACTGCCCCTCCACTGATACCCGGGGAAGGTCACTCCGCTTTTGGTTCAAACTGATCTGCGCAATGACGATGTGTTTTGCCACGGGGCCCCCTGCAGGGGGTACTCTTTTCTTTGGAAAAAAAAACAAACAAAAAACGGTAGAGAATTGTGGGATATGTAGGCTGTCCAATATTTGAAGCGCCTTTCAATGAATCCAAGGGCAATCTACAGAAAGAAGCACAAAATAACAAACTGTAACAGTAGCACACCAAAGACACAACTTAGACATTAACTCAATAATGAAAGAAACACCATAGGGTTCGGAGCTGGGGTCATAGTTTAATGTTATATCTGATCTAAAAGGTGCATTTTGTGGATTCCTATATAGCACAAATTCATTCAATTAATTTGTCTATAAAAGTCTATGATCACACCTGGGGGGTGGGAGTTCGAGTGTAGGAGCCAGTGTTGCCAGATTTCATTAATCATGGGGTGGTTTCCAGGACACAGATTAAACCTAGTCCTGCACTAAATCACACTTTCAATAGGAAATCTCAATTCAAGACGTTTTTTGGTCAAGGAATAGGCTTAATCTATTTCCAGCCCAATATGTTCAGCATAACTAGAGCCTAAACCCTGGCCAATCCACTAAATAGTAGCCAAAAATCACTTAATTTAAATTGCCCGTCACGCTGTGGAATGGGTGGAGTTATGTTTATTAGGTGTTTGATTGGTCGTAAAGTGTGAATATCACCATCTATGTGCAGAGCAAAATCAATTGGCATCAATCGGCATTGACTTCTTAGATTTTACAGTAGTTGCCCCCATCTCCGAGCTTGGTATTTCGCATTCTCTCCTCTGTCCTCTACTCGCGTCCTACTAAAAATGACTAGGAGGAGAAGATCTAGGTTCCTCCCCTTACATATTCTTTTTTGGAGGACAAAGCGAGTCGATGACAGAGGAGAGGACACGGGGAGTCATGTTCCTAACAACTGAGAAAAGGTTAATGCGTTTTAAGTATGACTGGGCGAGTGGATTGCACATTTTAATGGGGATTGGAAATTGTCATTCATTAACTCATCCAAAACCTGAACAATGTAGCAAAAGCTGATTTGGTGACTTTCTTGATATGCAGAAAGTTTACCCAAGTTACAATATCTGAAACTAGAAAAACTTCAAATGCAAAAAATAAATGCTAAAAATGTCCCGGAGTGATCGCAGCATTGATAGGTAACACTCAGCCAGACTCCACTTACAGACTATCCCTTTAATGGATTTCACCTTTGATCTCAAACTGGCTAGAAAAAAGGGACAGGACAGCAGCAACTTGACAGCTCTAAAGGGTTTACATGGCAGCCAGAGATTGCAGGAAAACAGCTACAATTCAAGATTCAGTGGTACTGGTCATATTACTAAACTAAATCAAGGCACAATTTTCAAGCCGTTTTGTCAGAAATATCCTAGAAATAGTTTTCCATTTAAGACAGTACATAGGGTAATAATAGTGATGAATCAATTGAGTTCTTAAGAAGAATGCATTCATTGTAGTTCAATGTGCCAAATAGCAAAGTCTATCCAAAAATCCATGAGATCAAAATGATAGTTTAAACCAGGTTTTGGTTTTTCGCATAATGAGCAACATTGCTGGAGAGACCTGAAGACTTGTGTAATCACACAGAGCGATATATCCAAGGCATTAACACAGTGTGTAAATGTGCTATTGAGGAGTGCAGATAGTAGTCCTAGTCCATTACATTGGTGCAGTGGCCCAGATCACACAGCTGATCTATCAAAGCAGTAGTCAAAAGAGGGTGTAGCATAGTGGACATGCTTTAGTGGACTATGTTCCTGTAATGAGTAACTTTGTCTCAGACCTGAAGACTTGTGGTTGCTCTCAGAGCTCAATGTATTGACATAGTTATGACTCTTTTAACTCAGAATCAACTCACAGACAAGTTGAGACAACTCTGATTCAATGCACCACATGTCATTTGCAGTTCAGAGGTTGTCACAATACAATGGCAGTCACACAAATAATTTTGGTGACATTTTTAAAGAAAGTTCATGGCAATGTAGGCCACACCATGTGGGAACAACAGTTGTGGGTAGGGTATCAGTGTTCAGCCATGTGATAAGAAAGTTTGATACCTTGTTACTGACCTCTAGCTGAAAGGCTGATTTCTGAACAGTTAAAAGATATGTTTCAAATTAAACACAGAGACTCTCTTACCAATTCACATCAACAATTCACAGGTTTATGCCTCCAATGTGTTACAGTGTATCATGTTTTGTTTCAACTGTCCACACTGACGTCAGTGAACACTCAAGTCTCGCTCCCAGACACTTCCACGTTAGTGGCAAAGAATGCAATAAGAATAATACATCCCTTGGTTAGTAAACACGTTGCTCCTCATTGGAATGTGCCCTGTATTGCCCAGCTGTAGTACGCCTCGTCCACATTGCCAACTCGTCTTGCAGAGTCAGCACTTCTGATCCCATATAAATCTCCACCGCCTCCAATTCATTCCTTCCTCTGCCACGACGTGTGGACACACCATTCCCGTCTAGCCCCTGATCGTTAGAGAAAAAACAACCACCAAAATGACAACGGCACAGCCTATATTTTCCAAGGGAGAAGACTGCAAAGCTGGATGGCACGATGCGAGTGCTGGTTACAATGAGACCGACACTCATCTCGAGATTTTGGGAAAGCCTGTTATGGAACGTTGGGAGACTCCGTACATGCACTCTCTGGCAACTGTAGCCTCCTCCAAAGGTATACACGAAAGAGTAATCTGGAGGTCTGATAAATGCATTACACTGTGCCGTATTACGAATTTCGGGTGTTTATGATCATTTATTGTTCAATCATAATCTTTCACATGTAATTTGTGCTTCAATAATGTGTTTTTGTGCAAATGGATAATAATGTGCTTGATGATTAATTCAGCTAGTCTACATTTGATATATATTTCTATATATATAGAATATTTCAGTGTTTGCCTTCTGCAAAGTTTCACCCTGCACGTAGAAGTTAAGTTGAAAGGCATGGTGGAGATTAGCGTGTGGTAACAGGTGTCACTTTCCCCATGGAACCATGCAAAGTGAAGACTTGGGAGTGCTGTTATACCATAACATGCAGTACGCCTCGGTTACGTTATTCAATACATTTCATAACTATTAAGGCTAGGTCCTCAAGATCACTCCAGCTATCATTCGTAGTAGTCGCAAACCTTTGCTTTGGCAATATTCTATATATATAGCATCGTATAAATTGGACAGCTGATTGGTTGTAAAGGGTGAGGCAAAACCAAATGGTCTGTTTCACATCTATTTTTACATTTCTCTGAAAGACTACTCTGTGGAACTCCTTGGAGTGGCCTATCTATCACATGCCACAACCTCCTGCTTTCCTCCTAACATTCCTAAAACCTTTATAGGTGACTTTGGTTCTCAGCCTAGGCTAGAGAGACTAACAAACAGAATACAGTAGGCCGATAGACTCTCTCTCTCTCTCTCTCTCTCTCTCTCTCTCTCTCTCTCTCTCTCTCTCTTTATATTTATTTATTTTTAATTATTATAAAAAAAATGTTTTAATTATTATTGAAAGTGACAGAGCATTCAGGGGTAATACAATAATTGTGTTTAACTTTTATTTAGGTTACTATCCAAATACCACTGGTGTTAAACTTGGGAATTAGGGACCATAACATAATGGGTCACTGACAATTGTTCTACTTTGTTTTGTAGGTGGACGCGTTCTGGAAATTGGGTTTGGCATGGCCATTGCTGCCACCAAAGTCGAGTCCTTCCCCATTGAGGAGCACTGGATCATTGAGTGCAATGATGGAGTGTTTGCAAGGTTGCAGGAGTGGGCCAAGGCTCAGCCTCATAAAGTGAGACAAACCTCCCTCACACATCACATTTAAGACCCCCCCCCCAGCATTTAACATGAATGAGATTAACTAAAATGCTTTTCCACTCAGATTGTGCCCCTGAAAGGTCTTTGGGAACAGGTGGTGCCCACTCTGCCTGACAACCACTTTGATGGTAAGACACAGGCCAATTTACTAATAGATTGCACCTGTTTTTTCAATAGGAAATTAAACACTAAAAGAAAGATAAAATATGAAATTGTGATAATTTGTATTCAACCATTTTGGTTGGTCCTCTGTGCTTAATTTGTGAAGAACAAGTTCAAATTTTACCCATAGTAGCAACAAATGTATACATTCTTATATCTTCATGCCTGATGCTTCAGTGAATAGATGTGCTTGAGAGGAACATTACTGTGTACAGTCCTAATAATGCTTCTTTACTCCATTCTAACAAAGGTATTCTGTATGACACATACCCTCTGTCAGAAGACACATGGCACACTCACCAGTTTGACTTCATCAAGGTCAGTACAACACAGTACTGACATTATTTACAACATCTATATTAGTAATATTAGCAAATCACTGGCGCCATCAACAGTGGTGATTTCTCCTACATGGGCATATCTGAAATCTATACAAATATATCAAAATGTGTTGCAATTCAAACAGAATTTCCCATTGTTTAAAAATACAGCTAGATGTTGCTCTCTCTGTTTGGGAGACCGGTCTTCAAGGGCATTCTTCAAGTGTGATTTAAATTGTCATATGATGACAGAATTAACTTATGATAACATAATTGAGGGTGGATGATCTGCTTGATTCACTTCCACCAGCAGCAATCACACTGTAACTTACATTCTGTCTCTAGGGTCATGCTCACAGGCTGTTGAAACCTGGCGGTGTCCTCACCTACTGCAACCTGACCTCTTGGGGTGAACTTCTCAAGACAAAATATGATAACATTGACAACATGTTCCAGGTGAGTCACTTCACAGTTTAGTCATTTGGTTGTCATAAGTTAATTTAAACATGACTATGACCTGATCCAATTATCAATCAGTGAAAATGTTTCTAACCTCTCATTAGCACCACAAACAAGGGAGGTGGAGAAAAATATTCTAATTAATTAGCATATTTTGATCTAGCCACTAACATTCTCACTCATTAATTCAAATGAAACTTTTGCCTCAGTCATCTGTACTTTTGATTCATAGCCATCAGTTGATGTTAAACCCAGTTAAGACCCAAAATCTAAATGTTAGGCTAACTGTCCAAACAAATATGGAGGTGACTGTACATTTATTCAGATGAGTTTATTAATCTCTGGCTACCCTTAGACTTTTATGATCATTGCACATGGCACTTGGACAGGGCAAATAGTTTGTGTCCTCAATAACCTCTCCAAGCTAAATAAAGATTAATAATACATTGACAGTAATGTCTTGAAGGGCCCTGTAATGCTGGCGCTCTATACTGACCAGATCCTCATGTTAATGATTTTCAGGACTCCCAGATGCCTCATCTGCTGGAAGCTGGTTTCAAGAAGGAGAAGATAAGCACCACAACCATGGACATTGTACCCCCGACCGAATGCAAATACTACTCCTTCCACAAGATGATTACACCTACCATTCTGAAAGAGTAAAGCCTGATTTCACTGTGACTGCTAGTTTTTATTCTCAAGTGCCTTTATCTTAGCATTCTCTCAAAAATTCATATGCACTCAGGGGTGTCCATCATTCATTCAATAAATCAATTTAAATCAAACTATTTGTAATTGTATTGATTTTACAATGCACTTTTAGGTATTCTTGAGAACCGATACATCCTCAAACTACCACTTGCAATGGCACATTTAGATGTAGTAGTGTATTAACATTGTACTGCAACACTAAACTTTTTACACACTACTTTTTATAACTACAGTACCATGCCATGCTTTTTGGACTAATTTAACTGAATGATAACTCCAACATTAACATCTTAACAAACCGTAAAGTATTAACCTACCCCTTTTTTGAAAATAGACTTTCTTACTTGTGGCTGTAAAGTAATGGATTAAGTCACTACCAGTTGAGGACTTGTTATCAGTAATAAATGATGCAAGCGCATATTCCCTGATTTCCCTCACTAATTGCAGGTGGTTGTGCAAGTGTAATTCCAATATCACACACAAAAGCATGTGATGTTAGATAAACAACTGACCTGAACATTTTCAGTAGGTCAGATCAGGTAGCCAACTCCATGTGACACATTTCATGTAGGAATTTAACTAGGTCTGTTCCATAACAGCACATCCACAAATATTCCTCACCAACCCTTACGCTTCATGAGTGATAAGAGCGTCTTGCAGCTGAGGTGCCTCCTATGCAGATCTGAGAGGATGGTTTATAGAATGGTGGTTTGCCTTACATTTCTTTTAAATCCCTCAGAGGGAGGGGTATGCATAAGGTTGGGCATTATCTGTGGCATGTACATTTCAAGTGCGCCATCTATTGGCTCATATTTGTGCACAAAAATACAAATAATTGTATGGGAATATTATAGCAACCTATATAACATCAACTGTGAATGCTATAATGCAGAATGTAAAAAAAAAAAAAAACTAGTCACTTGATACAGTAGATTAACATCTCAAAAACAACAAATAGAACATTGTTGAATAACACATGAAATTCCTTTATTGTTACAGAGGAGTGAAATCTCAACCGAGAGCAACTCCTGAGGATATGGTCAACCTGTTTACCAAGGGACCACCCATAAATACAACATTTACAAGATGTACATGACTTCATTTGCGATACCAAATTCTCAATTTCTTTTCCCGCTTTATTTTCTTCTGCAACTGTAAAGTCCCATAGAGAAGGGCCTCTGCTGTGGGTGGACAACCTATGGGAGGACAAATAAACACAAATGTGTCAAGTGGTTGCTATACAACCAGAAAATATGTTTTTTTTCTTTTTTCGTAATGCAGCATATACATAGACAGAATGCCATACACCAACATTTCTAATGGTTTTAAATTCTGCAGGAATGGTTTTTCAAGAGTACACAGAACAGAATCAGACATACCTGGAACGTAAATGTCGACTGGTACGATGCGGTCACAGCCCCTGACCACAGCGTAGGAGTAGTGATAGTAGCCACCACCGTTGGCGCAGCTGATGGACAAAGTAACAACATACACCTTGGCTCATTTGAAACCGCAAAACAGAAGTGCAACATGCGATATATTCATCTAAAACTTGAGGTAATTTACCACATTAAATCGGAATGCAAAACAACTATAAGATGCAAATGTTGCGGAGCATCGCTTTAAGGTTTTGCTTTACCTTCCCATGGAAATTACGTATCTTGGCTCAGGCATCTGGTCATACACCTAGGGGAAACAATGAGCACAATGCTGCGTTCATATAACACCTAATTAAAGACTAATCCAATTTAAAGTGGAGCTTAAGATTTTTGCCAGTGTACAAAGCATTTATACATTTAACTGGTTTACCATCATCCAACTGAAAGTACACAAAGTGGTCTGCTCATTCAATGGGGTTTTAGCAATGTTCATGCACATTCAGTTCAAAGTTACCATAGACAGCAGGCTGTGTTTACAAGTATTAGTTAACCTCCTTAAATCAATTCATTCAATCCTATGGATAATATCAAGTGGAAGCACAATTAGATCAAGGTGTGTGCAATATACATTTCATAAGAGTCCCTTTGCCTTAATCCAAATCATTTTTTTTTAAATGATTTTATAAATGATATCAATACATACCAACCCCTCTCTCAAAGAGTCAGATACTGTACCTTGCGTAGAGCAGGGGCCATCTTGTTGGTCAGGGTTCCTGCCACAATCATGACGTCTGATTGTCTGGGACTGGCTCTGAACACCACTCCGAACCTGTCCATGTCATAGCGAGGAGCTGCCATGTGCATCATCTCCACAGCACAGCATGCCAGGCCAAATGTCATGGGCCAAAGCGAGCTCTATATTTGAGACATACCCACAGAATAGATTTATAACGGGTCATCTGCCTATTTCTCCCTTTCTTTCAATCATTACTGAAAGTGATACATTTGTTATAAACAAATGTTTTTCACTTATCTGTGACCCTTTTACATGTCTTTATTAGAACTTTTCGCTTCAAATTGCATGGAACTGAGGTCAGACAAACCTTTGATTTTTTGGAGTGGACACACATGTTGATATAAATTAACCATTGTTCCCCAAATGCTACATCTGATCCATCACTGAAGAACATTTGTTATACAAGAGCAGCAAGGACTTTGAGGAGATAATAAATCTGAGCCCAGACTCACCCTGCGTGCCCAGTTGACCAGATCATCCAGCTTAGTGATGACATACTCTCCCTTGCTACTTGCTACAGCGGCTGGTTTGGCTGCAGCCACTGCTGTGCTTTTCGCTCTGACTGGAACCAGACTAAGAAATGAGAAGAGTTTATTAAGTTGTGATGATCCTTCTTCACAATTGCTAACAGTGATTTATCTACAAATGGTTGTTTACAATCACAAAACCTTTATTACCTCTTAGCATTCTCGCTTTTAGAAATGTAATCTAGTAGAGCCTTCTGTTGAATGGCAAATACTGTGATGGGCCTGTGTGACAGAAAAGACAATAGTAAAATAACAGGGGATTGAGATTGACAGAGAGATCATCAAAACAAGCAAGAAGGCATTGTGCACACAGTACTACTAAAAAAACAAGTAGCCTATACTGCTGGCATAACGGAGTAGGATAGAACAGGATTACAATTAATCTGACACATATACAATAAAGTGATTAAACTATTCTTACCTTGTGGAAAGGGTGCCAAACGTGGCAAGGCGAGGAACTGAAGAACAGAATTAATTAGCAAAGCACAGACAATAATATATCAAATACTGTAGCCTACATCTTCATTGATAACTATACCTACCTACAGCTAGCTAGACAGTATTTGCAGTCACAGTACGCAATATTTAAAATTATAAAAAATAATGAAATGTACTCTCTCCTAAAAGAGTATGACTTGTAGATTAACACAACTTTTACTTTCTGATTAAAATACCACTGGCTAAATAGCCTACCTATAACCCATTGTTTTGTGTTTTCTTTGGAGACCTTGCAAACAAATAATATGGTATAAAATAATATTTTTTTTATATAATTCATTACGTAATAGTTGTTTCAGTATTACAGTTCTTATGGAGTGCCATTCACTGAAGACTAACTGCAGATACTTTGTATAAAGCATGTTCTGTTTGCAAATAAAAATGTCAGTGCAAATGATGCATTTGCTCCATTGATAGCATTTCTGTAACTGGCCTAGTCTTTGAAGGTGTGCACAAATTGCTGAGTGTTTCTAGACAGGGAGACTGTTCGTTGAGCCATTACAGGTGAGCCAAAACATGATGGTGCGCAGTTATTGGGTGACATAACAAGGTAATCCTAGATGAAACATTTGAGATAGCTATGATCTCAAATCAATTGTAATGTTATTAAACCTTCGTCTTATCACATTGCACAGTGTCTGACAAACATGTGGTACCTCGTTGGATAGTTAGCCTGAGTTGTTTTTGTGGCAGCAAGAAGAGAGTACACGTTATAGGCTAGTTAGTTAGCTAGCTTCGCGAACATTAGGCAAGGTCAGCCAGCTTAAATGATGACCGCAAAAGACGACGAAGGCAACCGAGACAATAAATTAATCAGAAAACATACTAGCACTATAGTGTTAGTGTTAAGGATGAGCAGTATATTTTGCAGAGTAATATAACATTAAAGAAGCTAAGTAGCTTTGCGTTTTGGTCAAAACATCACTCACCCACCAGCGCCGCCATCTTTGAATGTCTGACAACACTTCCGTTGATCCCACGTGATTAATGTTTTTAATGCTTTTGTTATGTCAAAGTAACAACAATGTTGCACAAAGTTTATTAAATCAGCTTTAAATCATTTATAGATTTTCCTCTGCTCAGACTTCTTCAGGACATATCGGTTGTTCAAGACAAGTCGGAAGCTTTAGAGATGATTCACTTACTTTAGACAAATGCACTTGTTGGAAGTTGCTTTGGATAAAGGTGTCTGCTAAATGTAAATGTAAACATGTAACATGTAACATGTAAAAGCTCTCGAGACTGTAAAGGAAGATCACTACATAATATGATATCACAGTAACTGCTTTTCAACTTGTAAACACCAAATACGTTTCTGAGCCTTCTAATTATTATTATCTAATGCAATGATTAGTGGCCCCCTAACATCTATTAATGTTCTGAATTAAATAATTATAAATATGTTAAAATATTCTTTAAAACGCATGAAAACACTTGCAATGCAATGGTGACATGTACGAAAGGCATCATCCTTTAAGTTTTGCCTTAGATTATTCTTAAAACCAGTTAATAGCACTATCTGACAAGGGAACACATATTTTCAGGACACCAGTAGTCTTCGTGGTTTTTAGAATCAGGGAGCGTACAATTACAAACTAACCAAAACAAATCAAGTTGTATCACTTTATATTGAGAAAATATAAATACATAGATATTTGTCGGGTCCATTATATGCTATTTGGACTTTGATCAATGTTTTACAACAGGAGAAAGAGAGCTAAACCGAAGGCTTTGGCGAACTGATCTTGACCGTTCTTTCGTCTTCGCACCACAGCCTTGATAAAAGTTCTGTGGCGGGAATATTGGTCCTTCACGTGCGTTTAATGGAATATCGAGAACAACCGTTAGTGATGAACTTGTCAACAACATCAGTTGATTGAGTTTTATTTTCAGGAACTCTGTGATTAAAAATGAAACAATGCAAAAGTTCGAAAAGCAGCCAGCATGAGGTATATAAGTTGTTTTTTGTATCTGGGTACTGTATGTGCGGCAGAGGTAATTTATGTCAACAGTTGGGCTCTTCACCTGAGTGGCACTCCTGAACACATCAACACGATTGCAAAGAAACATGGTTTCCTTAATTTGGGAAAGGTAAAACAACAATGAGTTTTGTGATTTGTATCATCCCACATATATGTACATGTTGATTACAGCTAGAACAACTTCCAGTAATTGGCATGATTTTTTTTTCTCCAGATATTTCCAGATGGCAACTTTTACCATATGATGCAAAGAAAGGTGTCAAAACAATCATTGCAGTCACACTACTTGCAGAATCTTCGTCTGAAAATGGACCCTAAGGTGAATAAACGAATAGGCCTATAACCAGTATCCAACCTTTGTCTTTGATATCAGTCCTTGCAACAGTTTGTTCTTTTCTTAATGGGCCTAATGCCACTGTGTCATGTTTCTCAGGTGCTTTGGTTTGCGCAACAATCTGGAAAGAGTAGAACAAGGAGAAATGCTTTCACAGCACCCACTGATCCCCTTTTCAGTCAACAGTGGTACTTGGTAGGCTATATTTAAAAAATGTGAAATTTAGTTCATTTCTATTATAGAAGAAATATTTATGTTTTTATTCGGCTTTCTTAGGTTTTTGGGCCTCAACATGAGTGAAAACATGGCTATCCCTGACTGTTTTCAAATTGAAAGGCAATTCTTTCAAACTGTAGGCCTCTGCTTTTCCAGAGTGAGGCTTTTGATCAGAATGTGGTGGCTGCCTGGGCTCGAGGCTACACAGGCAAAGGGGTGGTGGTGTCCATATTGGATGATGGTTTAGAGATAAATCACCCTGACCTTGCTGAAAATTATGTGAGTTATTGTGATACACACTCATATGATCAATTGCAATGATTATAACTTAGTTGGTAAAATGCTTTTTATTTATTACAAAGCCCTATTGAATTGTAGTAGGCACATAATGGACATTTGTTTGGTATAACATGTGTAAAACAATAATCATAAAACCATCTGTACTGCTCCTCTCCTGTAGGATCCTCTGGCTAGCTATGACATGAACGATAATGACCCAAACCCTGATGCTCAATATTCCCTGATCAGGCCAAAAAGGTACATTGTGTTGTTTCCAAAGTTTTACCTGACTAAAGACATTAAATTAAACACATAGAATGCATCATGTGGCTTCATTCTAATCTGTATCAATAAAATCCTGTTGTCCCCTTCCACATAGACACGGAACACGATGTGCTGGGGTGGTGGCAGCTGTGGCAAATAACAGAATGTGTGGAGTTGGAGTGGCATATCAGGCCAAAATCGGAGGCAAGTAGGCTAATACATACCATATACTGTATACATCTGGTTAATCTTTATGGATAAAGGGGACTCATTTTTTATTCTTTTTTGCTGTCTTTTCCAGGTGTTCGGATGCTGGATGGACATGTGACTGACTTGATAGAGGCCAAGTCCTTAACCTTGAATCAGCAGCACATTGACATCTACAGTTCAAGCTGGGGACCTGAAGATATGGGCAAGAGTGTGGAAGGGCCAAGCACCTTAGCTCAAGAGGCCTTCATAAGAGGCATAAGCAATGTATGATACATCTTCTACCTGTCAGACTTTGTTTCATTATAAGTGCCTATGCTTGTTCTTAAATAAAGTAAAACAATGTAATTATCTTAAGAGTGACACCTAGTGCAGTAAGATTACTAAACAAGTCTGAAAAAGTACTCTCAATGTCTTTTCAGGGTCGTGGTGGATTGGGTTCCATTTACGTCTGGGCCTCAGGCAATGGGGGCACCACCTTTGACAACTGCAACTGCGATGGCTACACCAACAACATATACACTCTGTCTGTTGGTAGTACCACAGAAAGGGGAACTCTGCCCTTCTACAGTGAACCCTGCTCAGCAATTCTAACAACTACCTACAGTGGTGGCACTTTTCATCACCGCAAAATTGTAAGTGCCTTTTTTAGAGTGCCTTTTCCCAACACATAATTTGGTAGAGTTTTAGACATTTTTGTTTTCTTTTTAAAATAATTTAATTTATAAAATAATTTAATTCATAATTTAAAAAAGGATTAATTGTTATAAGCACAGTAATGTGTAACGGGAACTTTTAATCAGATAATATTTATTAACCTCACGTTATTATTGTCTTCAGAAACAGTAAGCAAAACCTCCTGTTATTTCCTCTCCAGATCACCACAGACATGGATCACTCCTGTACCTCTGAACATACTGGGACCTCTGCATCTGCCCCGCTGGCTGCTGGGATTATTGCACTGGCCCTGGAGGCAAAGTAACCACTCCCTTTCCTATGTACACTTAACTCAATAACTTATTTTAGTCTGAGGCTTTTAGTCATCAAGAAAGATGATCATATCCTCACTTCTCCCACAGCCCAACACTCACCTGGCGTGATGTTCAACACCTCACAGTGCGAGCATCTAGACCTGCAGATCTTAGAACGCATGACTGGCATACCAATGGAGTTGGTAGAACCGGTAAGACATTAAGTTCTACTTAAATACACGTTGCAAAACTTGAACAGTATCCAGAGAAGTGTAGTGTAGGACCTGACATTTCTTTTAAATACCCAATTTTAGCGTGAAATGGTATCATGCACATTTGTTCTATTATAGTTAGTCATTACTATGGATATGGGCTACTGGATGCAGGGAGACTGGTGGACTTGGCCCATAAATGGAAAGCAGTCAAACCTCAAAGGAAGTGCATCATTGATGTCATTACCAGACACCTGTAAGGAAAACACTTTCCCTACATCTTACTTTTGGATAGGAATGAGCCCTCTTACAGTATACATACATATTTTAATTACATTTCAATGAGTATCGTAAGTTATTGAGCCAATTAACATAATATCATCAACTCATCTGGTTAGATTTCATATACACTCACCGGCCACTTTATTAGGTACACCTTGCTAGTACTGGGTTGGACCCCCTTTAGTAGCCCATCTGCTTCAAGGTTCGACGTGTTGTGCATTCAGAGATGGTCTTCTGCATACCTTGGTTGTAATGAGTGGTTATTTGAGTTACTGTTGCCTTTCTATCATCTCAAACCAGTCTGGCCATTCTCCTCTGACCTCTGGCATCAACAAGGCATTTTCGCCCAGAGAACTGCTGCTCACTGGATATTTTCTCTTTTTCTGACCATTCTCTGTAAACCCTAGAGATGGTTGTGCGTGAAAATCCCAGTAGATCAGCAGTTTCTGAAATACTCAGACCAGCCCGTCTGGCACCAACAACCATGCCACGTTCAAAGTCACTTAAATCACCTTTCTTCCTCATTCTGATGCTCGGTTTGACCTTCAGCAGGTCGTCTCGACCATGTCTACATGCCTAAATGCATTGAGTTGCTGCCATGTGATTGGCTGATTAGATACTTGCGTTACAGAGCAGTTGAACAGGTGTACCTAATAAAGTGGCCGGTGAGTGTACTTGTGAGTCTGATTGACTATCTGTCGAACAGTGAGCTTCGCAGGAAGCTGACATTGAAGTGGAATGTGACAGCTTGTCACGGGACAAGGAACTGGATTCGGTCTCTGGAACACATGCAGGCCCGGCTGACCCTGACCAACTCCAGACGTGGGGATCTCTCCATCACTCTTATCAGCCCTTTGGGAACCATCTCCAAATTACTCACAACGAGGTGAGAAACAAACAAGCCAAAGGACAGCATGCAAAAGCAAACCAGTGGACATAATAGTCCTAACCTAACTTGGTTTTAGTGTGATGAAATATTCCAATCCAATGTCAATGCTTCTTCATAGGCCTTATGACAGGACTTCTACTGGATTCTCTGACTGGCCCTTTATGAGTACACACTATTGGGATGAGGATCCTTCCGGATATTGGATTCTACGGATAGAAAACAACGGAGATTCATCTAACAGAGGTACACTGCATGTCATTACAGAGCTAAAACAAAGTTATTGGAATTCAAAAAGTTAGATGCGTCAAGTTGTGTGGCAGAACCCATCGCTTCATTCATGTACAGATTCATTTTGTTGACTTCATCTACAGTATGACAGCAAACAAAAGTAAACAACTAAAAGCTATGCTGTACTTGTGCTCATATTGATTGTCGGACAGTAGGCAGATCAATTGTTTGTCATCACTGCTGAACCCTATTTATTAATTTGCTGGTGATGCATAGTGGAGATGGTTTGAGAATAAAAGCAGACTCTGTCTGTGTTATTTCACATTTAACAGTACCACAACAAACTCCAACCTGCTAAAACATTGTGGGCACTTTTTCATAGCTGCACAGAACACACTGTCATGATACATGAAATTGCCAGAGGTTCCACAGTTTCTCATAAATGTACAAAAGGTCTATACAAAATATGTGGTTGTCATATTATGAATTGTTTCCATCAGCAACCATCAATTACTTTTATCATTCTCCATAGGGATCCTGTTGAACTTTCGACTACAGCTGTATGGGACAGATGAACGTATGATGAGCCGTCGCATGGAGAGGACAGTGATTCAACAGTGTGCAGTGAGGAACTCTGATGGCAGCTGTGAAGGTATACAGATGCACCCTATGGTTATTTCATGGTCATTTGGGTTGTTGGATGAATAATATTATTAAAAACACAGGGCATACTAACCCAGCTTAATTAATTTTACAAGAAGAAACTTCTTGAAACTTCAATGTTTAGTGAACCTCAAATTACTTTAGTCAAATGCATTTGGACTCAAATAAGAGGTGACAATAAGCATGCATCCTCTTTTTTAGAATGTGTCTACCCACTGTACATGTTTGAGACCATCTGCCTGGAGTCCTGTCCACCTCATTATTATGAGTCCGATGGAAACAGCACTAGCTTGGATCATAGGTGCTTGCCCTGCCATCGCAGCTGCCACACTTGTTTCGATAAGTGGGACACAAACTGCCTGGACTGCCCTCCGTATTCCACCTTCGATTCTCACCGCGGTATCTGCAGTCCCACTGTCTATCCTTGGGATCATCACAGGCGTAAAATTACCAGTGACATGGAGCGGACTGCAGCAGTCCTTGGTATACTAATGGGAGGGCCGTTGTTGGTCATGTGTGTGATGTGGGCGGTGGCGTGGATGGTGAGCAGAGCCTTTCTACCACGCGTTGCCGTCAGGAACCAGGTGAGCGGCAGCAGCAACAGCAGTGGTGAGGAGGCCAGGGATGTAGAGATGGTGGTCTTCAACATGTCAGAGGACCAGGCAGAGAACAGCCAGAGCATCACATTCAGTAACCTCCCAAGAACTTCAACAGGAACATGACCAACTTCAGCTTAAGCATGTGCAATGAACAAACATTTAATTCACTGTTGGATATTCATATGAAATATATGTCGAAACAAACAGATTTCTCTTTTTACAAATGGCTTTTATTCATACTTTAGTAACATTTACAAACTTTTGGATGGTTAAAATAAATCTTTTATTTATTTATTTTTTAAATCAAAGTTGCATTCAGTGGTTTTCATGAGATCACACCAATTGGTACAATGTTCATCCACTTACAAATATAGCTTTTTAATCCAAGTACTTTACAGTTCAAAACATTAAAAAAAGGCACTGGAACAGCTTAAAAGGACACACATTAAACTAGAACATTGTTCAAAGACTTCTCCCACAACTAGAGGGAGAAAAGGCTCTTGCATTTCAGATAATAAGCATGAATCCACATAAAAAAAGTTGTGTATATGAAAAGAAAAATACAACTTAAGCCTTTACAGACTTAGAGGTTGGTGCCATTCTGTGAAGCTCTGCTGAACTGTAGACCACAGGAATGGGCTATTTCTAGAATAAGCTTTCTCTTGAAGGAATAAGGGACAGTATTCTCCTCCTCACTGAGTGTCCAGGATGTCTGTGGGGATGGCACTATCTGATTTGCCACTCAGGCTCTGTGACATCTCCAGCGGCCAGGAAGAAGGAGTGGTCTGATTATAGAGTGTGTCCTCTGACCCAAAGAGCAGTTGTCTGAGCCCTGACTCGTACAGACAGAAGAGATTGAAAGCCACCATTGCAAGGAGTGGAAATAGGGTGAGCCCTGATCCAAAGCCTCTCCAGGAGCTACACACATGGAGGGAGAGCCAATAGACAAACCTAGAGGGGGGGGTCAAAAATATTTTCAGCACTTAAATGTAAAATAAATCTCACTACTCACTCTGATCAGAGGCTTTGAAACTCACCTTCCTCCAACAAAAACTCCAGTCAAAATGGGCACCACCCTCAGCTGGTCTTGAGGCAGGAATGTAGCCAAGACAAGAAGATTGAGAACGTAAATAGACAGCTGCTCCATTGATGCGGTGACAAACAGCTGCTGAATTGCTGGTCGTCTTCTGGGAAGGGCCTCCACCGGATTCAAGGACCCTGTACAGAACTGGCACATAGCACCCATCAGCATCGCTAGAGGAGGGAGTAAGAAAACACTGGGTTATTATAATAATATGCCCACTCTTGCCTAAAACATCACCTGAAATAAGGTCTGGTTCTGTCTGATATTGGCATCCTTTTTTGGAAAGCAAACTGTGGCTATATCCAAATAATACTTCATATCATCCCCGTCTTGTTTCACTCATGACAACCATTAGGTCAAAGCAATCAATAGGTTTTCACTATGTTGTCATCTGTCCTGTCCCCTTGTCATAAAGTAGATGAGATGAGGAAAATAATAAGAAACTATGGTATGAGGACACAGCCCTGGAGACTAGAGAACTAGATTTCAGAGAGGAGGAAATTAACATCTTCCCAGGAGTCCCAGTAAGACCAATATTGCCTTGAGTTTGAAAATGGAGACAATTAAAAACTAGACTTAGACATAGACAGATTCCAAGACATGTTAACTAGACAACCTGAATTCATTTGTTTTGCATTCAATAATAGAGCTTCTCATATAACTGATTGTTTGGAAATTCTGTCAAATGAAACTATGGCTTAGACATACCCAATAAGATAGGGATTGCAGCTACAGCGCAGCAGCATAGTGTGAAGGTGAGGCGGCTGACCATGTCAGGGCAGTCAGGGGCCTCTATGGGAACGTAGAAATAGAGTGCATAGAGAATCCCAGCAGTACACAGAAGAGAGGACAGGACTGAGAACAGAGCAGGAGTGCAGCCACTTTGGCAGCATCTACAACAGAAGCAGCATCGTCCCCTGCCTGAGACATTTGGGGCAGCCTCACAAATCTCTTGCTCTTGTGAACTCCACATTGTCAACTCAATGCTCTCCTGTGCCAAACTGATCAACTGATGGCCTTCGTCGACTGTCGACTCCAAATTATTGGACTCCGGGCTCCATTTCGGTGCGTCTCTGCCATTGGGAATGTCTCTCTGGGAGGCTGGATTTGGAGTGCTGATACAGTTTTCCACAGCGTCTTCCAAATTGTGCACCGTGGCAATCGGACTGGAAATAGTTCCATCCAGCACTCCCTCTTCCCCCTCTTGCAGTCTTTGCTCCTCTATGAAGCACTCATTGGGTTGCTGGTGGCCAGAATCAAGCCCTGTTCAAAACGAAGCATATTGAAATGACAAACATCAACTTCCAAACATCTCAAATAAACTCTTTCTTAATTGTTAAGAATCACCAACTTATCTGTTGATGTGCAAGTGCCACTCAAATTAAAATCTAGTGCTCAATTCTCACTTACGTCCAGAATAATCGCTTGCTGGTAGGGGTTCCAATGAGTGTTGAGAGCTAGTGACAGACTGAGAAGAGGAATGTAGCTCCTCCACTGAAGATTCAGGACTGTCGGACACTGGTGCCAATGATATCTGGGTGTCCAGATCGAGAAATGGGGAGAATGACAGCCTGGCAGGATCAATATCCTGCAGTTGATTGATGATGTCACTGATTGACTCTTTCACACTGTCAATCTCCTCAACATCATTGCAGTTGGCTTGTAGCCCTGTGGTTGTCATAGTCACACAGCCTACAGAGCAAAATTAGACAGTGTACATGACAATTGAAGAATATAAAGCCTCTTTGGACAAATGTTGTATAGCCTATTGTACAGTACATCTAAGCACATCTAAAATGTGCACTCCATAAAACCAATAAGACAAAGAATCTCGGTCGCGTTAAAAGGAGGCCTATATTTTCGTATGGTGAAGTTCAAAGGGATTGCCCCCATTCGCGCCAGTCGAACATCTGGGGATTCAATTTGGAATCAGTCCTTGGGGCAGCGCCAATCGTGGCGAGCGGCTGATTTTAAGACTGACACACAACTTTAAAACAAACACGTCACGAGTAGGATACAATCTCCAAACAAAAGACGACCATCTATACTTATATTATGGTATTCTAGCAGTGGAAAATAGAAGAGATTTCCGAAGTTTATAACTTGCACTAGAACGACTAGAACGCGCAAGAATGTTTTTTTTTTTTTGCCCATCCTGAGAAAATGACCATTCTTTGTAAAGCAGTCATTGATTTGTTGCCTATAGTTTATATTTCTTTATTAAATTGGAGTAGTAATGTCAGCATAGCTTTGTTCATTATTACATAAATAGGAACATGAAAAATCATATACGGAGATTGCCAATAGAATAATAAGTATAATTATCTATATTAAGACAATCATTGTTGCATGGCCTTATTATGCAACTATTTAATAAAAGTACCCGTCGTGACTAGACGGACAACATATTTATAAATTATACAAATAGAAAATGCACAAACGTATTCTCATCACATTGAGCTATAAGTATAGCATTTAAGGATGCTGTAGATAAACTTACTTTTTCGATGGATGGATTGACGATGTTTCAAAGGCTCGCTGAAATATCCTCCGACAAACTTAATTTTTTTCTTTTCCCTACTTTTGTCTCCCAGCAGTCTGAACTTCTGAATCAAATTTCAAGACGGACAAAATACTATAGTCTTCAGCCCCCGCCCACACACTTTTTAGGTACTATGTCAAACACACCATATGGAGCAAATAAATCCGAAGCGGATACACAGGGGGGTTGGGACTTTACTGTTGAGTCGAGATATTTAGAAAATAAATCTTACTTAAAACCTGACAGGGTTTTGGGTTCTGAAGATTATCATGAAATAAATCAACATCACTTTAAACCATTAATAATTGAATAGGTCCTCAAAGATTTTCAAATTAAAAAACACCACACACAACATCGTTCTTTTGACGTGATGAAAGTTCATTTCAAAAGCCTATTTCAATGGTAAAATTGTAATAACCTACGAATTACCGGTAGGTCTAAATTACATGTTTGTTTCTTTGATTAACTATAATAGTTGTTATGGCTATAAAGTAGAATACATTACAGAATTAATGTGAATGAGCTCAGTCCTTTCATGTCTACTGAAACGTACCCAGGTGCCAAACCCAGTGAATGATTTGAGAAGCATGCTTAAACTTTAGAAAGGCAAAAGAATAGAGATATCGACAATAGCAGTCTTTGTGCTCCAACCACATCAGGGAAACTGATTTGAAGTGGGGTAGAATTTCACTGTAGCTGCGGTAGGAAGGTCTGCTCAAAGGGGGAGGGGATATGCTCACATTTATTAGACTTATGTTATGTTCTAGTAATTGGGTTGGACCACGGTCTATACCTGTATAATTTCCCCCTTCGCTGTAATTAGATTTTTCAATGAAAATAAAATGGTGAGAAGGTGACCCTGCATTATAAGCTGCATAATAGCATTTAACCATCAATGTCATAATAAATAAATAAAAACATGCACATGTAAGAAGATTGAGCAGTGAAGTTGTTTTATTTTTCATTAATTTAAAGATAACCCTGTTTTGACTTTGATTTAAAAAAAATGGTGTCTCTAAAACAATTGCAGACTATACATGACATCTTTTTAAAAAGTAATCTCATGTCAATAAATTATAATAATTTTATTTATACAAACAAACATATTTCAAGTCATGTCATATAGTGAATTTTTCAATATCATTAGGAATTATTATTCTGCAAAGTGGGGCATAACAAGATACTTTTGGTAATAATCTACCAACTCATGCATGTTTGAAATTCCATGCCATACCACATCAGCATCTTGGATAGCCATGCAGGGATAAAACACAATAGTAGCCTAATAAGACACTCACAAAGCACCAGTTCAAGTTTGCTATAGGATTTTGCTTAGCTAATGTGAAATAATTCCTACAGAATAGTGTGAGTTCCAACATTAAGGTTCAAAGGATAAGCAGCCTTTTCTCAGTCCTCAGAGAGCAGTCTATGAAAGTGATCAGTCCTCCTTTTCAGCACTTCCCGAAAATCATCCTACAAAAAATAGCAAAAAAACCAACATTAAACGCATGTATTTTTTTAATATGAAATTGGTCCTTGTGGTATACAGAGCATCCAAAAAGTATTTACCCTCACAAACCACTCACTGAACAGAAAAGGTAGTAATGATTTGAATATTATGCATTCTGTTGACTCATCCTAAAATCTTTAATATAATCAAATCAAATGTTCATGATCCCAATGTTAGGGTACCAGAACACAGTCCACTTACTGCCCCTGACAGTCTCTCAAGGTATGGGATGAGCTTCTGTAGTTCTTTGTCCTCCTTATCCCCAGACCAGCTCTTTATTGGAATCATATTCATAAGCTGCAAAATATAAGGAAGTTGAAGCAATATTTTAAGGAAGTTTAATAAAAAGACATTTATAATAAAGTGTATCACATCACAGCCAGACAAACTCACATGGTAAGGATAGGTGTGGGGAGCGTTGTCCAAAACCACAGTTTTAGCAAGGTCCCTCTCAAGCATGCCCAAGTCCTTGACATAGTGCCCAAGAACGCAGGTACAGTCCTCTTGATACAAACGATTTCTTTGAAGGTAATAGAAAATAGAAATATCACTTATGGAAACATTTAAAACTCAACTACATTCAACTCATAAATCATTTTAAAAAGATGTTGACTGCCTCCTCTACTTTGAGAGGTACAATAAAAATAAGAGGTCACACCGAAACAGCTTCCTCTTATGGTCCAAGATGTCCAGTATCTTCTCTGCATATTCTTTCTTTGCTGAAGTATAAACAAACATCTAGAACAGACATAAACATTTTACAGCCAACCACCAATGTAACAACATGAAGCTTTTCCAGTATGCTCAGGGGACACTGTTTTCAGAAAAGAAAAGAAAAAGCTGAATAGACAGGGCAAACAAACACCCACACAAGCCAAATTTGCTTATTGATAAACACATTGCTGAGGGAAATAAATCTGCTACCAGAGGATTACTGTAAAAACATTAATGTTTAACACCGGTATCGAAATGTACTGGGCAATAGAACAGGATTTATTCATTTGCATTAATAAGTTTACTATGAGGTAAGAGTTAATCAAATAGTAGCAGAAGTAACATATTGAGACACTGCATACCGGTATATCAACACTTTAAAAGTATACTAACAAGTGTACCTCAAAGACTTTAGCCATGGACTGCAGAAAATCTTTCACATGTGGTCGTAGAATCATGTAGACCTGTTGTGTTAACAAAAATACAGAATATATACAGTAATTTCAATAACTGCCAGAATTAAATGATCAAAATTAATTCAAATGAAATAAACGCTCTCATCACGCACTGGCCAAGAGAGGACTGGAAATTTAAAAGCATGCATAAAAAGAAATAGTGTTGACTTACTCACCTTGTATTCATGATCCTGGAAGGATGTGCGAAAATTGTACTCTGCATCCTCAATCACATTAAGAGAGCTGAACATGAGGGTTTCATCCTATAATACACAAAGTTCACATGAATATGGCATGTGTCAATACTTTTTTTTTCAATTGATTTTGTCAATCAAAAGGATTCAACACAGTTAGTAACTTTCTGGTAATGCATTTGAATGCTTCAACTGCTTTCAATGTTTGTAGTCAAAGAGATACTATCAAGGTCACACTGTTGATGTAATAACCATGCAAAAATATGACATAAATTCCAGACTTCCAGACTAAACTAAGCATAAATATATATAAATAATTAAAAAACACCCTAAAGGGGAGGCACACCCATTTTGTTTCGGATTTATCTACACCAAACACTTACGAGATCTAAAACTAGGGTGGCTTGGGGTGTACTCCTCGTTTTAGGTGGGATGTCCCTTGTACATGGTTTTGATTGCTGAGGCTTGGATGGAATGTTCTTGATGAAAGTGAAGCTAGACAAGACAACAAGAATGCAAGCGTTATGACCTCTCTTTAGAATCAAAACCACAGAGTAGGAAAACAAATCTGGGCAGTATGAATGTCTATTTTTTTTTTTTACTTTGCTGTATTATGCCTATTGTTATTACTACCATGTTCACACTTATTTTCATCCTCATGTTTAAAAATATGTTTTTGATTTTAAATGCATTTAACTAATAAAGAAACAACTGATCAAACCCAAAGGGTAGACGGTACATTGATAATACTGGATTAATACCTGAGGTCCATACAGGGTTCTGGAGTACAGCCCCAGAAAGATCCATTACAGCACAACAAGAGCAACAAACACTACACAACAGTACTACTCACGGGCTAAAAACCTCATCATTGTCTTCCTCCCCTGCAAGAAGGCCGATGGGATAGCCAAACACGCACTGTTCTGGGCTCATCATCACATCACCGCCACTGGGGGTTCTCGAATCTCAATAGAAGAAAACAGCTTTCATTAAAATGAATAGGACTCATTCACATTGGAATATCACTGTATTGACCGAATACGGTGACAGCTCTGACTGTGCTGAGGTCATTGTCCTAAGAATGACTTCATGACAAGAATCTTTGCAATCACGGTTAAATGTCAAATGGGAGAACAGAATTGGTAGTTGACTACCAGACCTCTGATTGTGGCAAAGCAAGTATTGGCTCACTCAACTTTCCTGCCAATGTTATGTTGAACAACTATGAAATAGAAATCTAAAAGCAAGAAAATCTCTGATGCACTTACTTTCCTTGGTGGGTGTGAGAAAACGTACAATGGGAGAGTAGATATTTCGCACCGCAGAATTACGAGGGGAAGAGGGGTCCATCTCTGAAAGCACCCGCTGATGTCGCACATTAACGGGGGTCTTGAAGTCCAGGTCTAAAAAGAAGAACACAATCAATCTCTTGCTTATTTTTTCAACAAGCTATCAATAGCGCACATTCACTCACAAGAAAAAATCTTTACCTTCTCGGTCTTCAAATGCTGGTGGCCTTTTCCTTCCATGCCTCTGTACAACAGGGCACCGCGTAGCAGTTGGAATATCATCATCAATTGGTGACTGGCTATATGGTCTTGTTTTCTCTTCATCCTATACACATAAACAATGTAATCTCTTTAAAAATTTGCTGAGAGCCCTCATCAAAAGGATTTGGAGTTGCCACGGCTGACACCAGCCTTGCTTGAAGGGGATCTGATTATTAACTTCCATCACACCAAGTCCAACTACCAAGTGTGCTTGCATCTTTACTGACACCTGCAATATTGTTCACCAAAAAAAACATGCATGCACATAATGCATGCTGCTCTATTATGTTTATAAGTATTCCAGCTGAGAATGTTCATATAGAAATTTAACAGCAGCTCTGTTGACAGAGTGCAACATTGACAAAGAGTGTGCATGAGCTGATGACCGAAATACTACTACGATGGTCTGTGTACCTAGCGGCCATCCTATTTGCATGTTCAAAACGGAAATTGGAAATCCACTCATCTCGTTTTTTTTTGTTTGTTTGTGGAATTAGAAAACGAGAATTGGCTCATTTTCCGATTTCTGCCTATGTTGTGGAATGAAATAACAGGGAAAAAAAGAGAAACAAGGGTAATTTTCATGTTTCCAAATTTCCCCCCCAAAAACTGGCAATATCTACAAATGTAACCACTTTTTGCAAATGTTTATATTCATAATATTGTATTGGCTACAACCATCCATTTCATATGGGAGAACATGGCTGCTGCTCATGGGAAGCACAGTTCTTTGAGCCTAAACCCACACCAATCGGCCCAGAACTGCAGGATATTAGGCTACCTCTTGCACTCCCTTTGCTCTTAGAGGATTATACAGTATGATAGATATCCCATGTCTATGATAACTTTTAAATAGACAAGATAGAGATTAATTAAAATTGTTTCAACATCCTCTGAATGCTGGCCATTTTATCTTCATTCATAATTATGCAGCTTGACCCTTATTGTCCCCCACTGATGAAATCCACCCATCTGTCCGTTTGTATATCACACGTTTTTTCTCCCACCACTGACAATTTTTATCAAACTTGACTGGGTCAATGATGGGTCTTGCCATACAGATGCGACATTTATGAAATGACACTGATTTACTACAATTTTGAGGAAACTATGGTGAAAGATACCATAGAGATTGTTTAGGAGTTTCGAGGTGACATCGATTTATCATTAAACAGTCACAATAGGGTGCAAAGTGGAGAGCTAGGAGTGTAGCCTAATGCAGTAGGCATACAGCCTTACGAATTAGGGAATGTTATTTTGAGAAATCAACACAGCTGTAAGAAGCATGACTGATACAAAATAAACTAAGCACTACACGTTACAGCAATTTTTCAGTCTGGCTAAGAATGCAGCTGTAGGAGTGTAGGCCTATAGCCTAAGGAATTTGGGAATCATATTTTTTATGTATTCTGTTATGCAGCATAATTTAATACAGACACTTGGCCTATATCAATACAAAAACTAGAGTTGTGTAACCTAGGTTTATAGCTAGTCTAATGGCGCCCAAATAATGTTTCTCTTTGGTCACAGAAGGTGATCGCACCAAGAGAAAAGCCCTCCCTGTGCGCAACAGAGACACTGTAAAACAAAGACAACCAAAGTGTCATCGTAAAAAGTGTATGAATAAACATTGTGCTTCATTCACAGGCTTCATTCCATCACTCTTCTTTCATAGAGGGGTGCTAGATAATTTGTGGGGGACATGTTTACTGTACACTTAAGCTTGTATTTTAGCTTGTGTTTTAGTTTCTGTACACTTGTTTCCAGGCATAGTGTGACATCTACTGTCCAAAAATGGTACTGCTGGTAGGGAATGCTTTCAAGAGAAATCTATAAAGCATAGGCAATTTATGTTAGCCTTAACCTAATGATATGTGATGTCACACACACTTGTGATGTGTATTCCTTGATACTGAGATGAAATGCAAGACACCAAAATGCACCTAAAAATGGGCACAGAGGGACATACATTACACAACAATGCAGGACACTAAACACTAGGCTAAGCCTAGACCAACACACGTGGTGTCAAGTTTGTGCTGAAGCAAGCCCACTAATAAGTATGAGCAAGAACAATAGTTAGACTTGCTGAAGCAAGACTTACCAAGTCCCTGAACACGTTTATTGCAGGAGCATGCAAAATGTTCAGCCTTTTGGCTCAGGCTGCTGATCCAGTTTTTCTCTAATCAAGGGAAAGACTATGGCTGAGACATCATTTAGAAAATATGAATGTAAACTATAGACAGAAATATTTATACAAGCTCCTGTTCATCATCGACAAAATAAGTGACTAGGTGCCAAAATGTCAAGTCTGTAGGCTATAACTTATTCACGGCAATTTATTTTCAGATAGCTTCCCCTTATGAATATATGACGGTATGTTGGTGTAGTTTCGGCATTGGACTCTGGAATGAAACATTGGATAGGTGTAAGCACTGTGTCTCTACACTTTGCTACCAGATAGGATGGACTACAATTCCTGGTGTATGGGGTGTGGACCATCCACTGACCTTGTTAATTATGGGTTGTAGTGTATATAACTTTCATAATCATTTGGGATTAAAGATGTGAGATGCTTAATCCATGAGGTGTGCTCTATAAAATGTATTTCTAGTTGGGAAATGGTGTCCCAGTCATAAAAAGCTAACACTTTAACTAATTAAACCAAGGTCAAACAATTCTGCAGAAGATAAACGTATTTCCAGAATCCAACGCAGAAACTACACCAACACCTAAACGAGAGAGTACTGCTATAGCTCCGTTAACACAGTTTTCAGGATGTTGCACCAAGAGCGATTGGATTCTACGCTTTTCACTCTCACTAACCACTATGTTGTTATCCTGTCAAAAGTCACCCAAATTTCTTGTTTAACAGGTGATGGACAACATTTCGCTGGGTATATAAGGGGGGAGGCATCTTCTGTCATTGTCGGAATCGGGACAAATCACAAAATGCAACGTGTTCACCTTATTCCATCATAAATCCAATTTCAGTGGGGGATGTAACACTGTGTGCCGCACACGTTCGCCTTGACCGGGGCCAGTTTTATCTCCTACTCCGCAAGATAGGAGTGAGCATCACGGGAAATTAACAAATTGGAGGGAGCCCATCAGCCCAGCGGCTGGCAATTTGTCTCCAATATGTTTGCCTTCTTTTACCTAGTTATTTTAGGCAGATTATGATGACTAAATTGTCAGTTAGATACAGCTATCGATTTTAAGACTATAAAAATCATCTAATGAGTTTAGTTTTGGCTAGCAATAGTGGTGACAAATTCAAAGGTTATTATTGAGGCATAGTAATAGCCTACAGTGTGTCTATCAGACTCTCCTCCATCTTGTGCGTGGATTTTTCTTGATCAGTGCGTCACATTGGCACACCTTGAGTAAATAATACCATACGGCAAAGTTGCAACGTATTCTGTGTGTGTCGGGGCGTTATCCAACTCCAACTAAATTGAAAGTTGAAATGCTGTGCGGCGCACCGGCGCTAGTCGGTTTAAAAGTGTGATATTCTACTTAACTGTTAACACGACTGGTTAGCGTCTCAACAGTTCAGAAAGCCTGGGGAAATCACTTGCAGAAAGTAGCTACAAAGAGGTGGAAACCCATTTGAAATGAGTGATGCCTCACGACACGTTAAATCAAATACCTTGCTTGGGCAGAGCAACAATTTAATTAAGTTTTTCCTTTAGGTTATCTTTAATTTTTTTCTATGTTGCAAACTAGCAAAGGCAACAACTATCTGCAAAATAGTCCTACCCGGTCCGAAAAGAGGAGGCACATAACAACAAGTAACCATTCTAGGGCATGTGGGGGGAGGGTTCTTGGAATGTAACATCCAATGAAATTGCGAGCACATTCTACCATTGCTCAGTCCAGTTCAAGCCAAGCCAGACCGGCTAATCTAAAATTCCCCAGACCTCCAAAGTAGGCGTGAGAACAATGTGATTAGGAGGTATGGCTCCGCAAGACTAGCAGTTGCTCAAACAATTGACAGGCTCCATCTAAAAGTCTAAAACAGGGTTTGAATAAAAGCTAACAATGTTGTTGTGGTATTAGCGTAGAATATCACAAAGTAACTTTAAACCGACTTCCGCCGGAGCTCGGCACAACATTTCAATGCAGGAGTTGGATAAATACGCCACGCAACGCCTACTTTTTCAAAGCAAATGCTGACATTTATTTTTTATAAAGGGATAAAAAAATAAAATAAAAAAAGATGCAATCTGTCCAAGTTTAACCTAGCCGGATATCATCTTCCTGCAGTCCTCTATGGACAGTTGGATCGTTCGCACAGATCCCCATTGAAAAGCAATTGTACTTCCGTTGGACCACAACCCCCAGTCTGTCGCCTCCAAACACACTGGACAGTCAGCGTCAAAATTGTAGACATGTTGTATTGTTTACCCCTGCTCGCATGGTATATGCAGAGTTCGAGATGGGTGATTTACACTCTCAAACACTGGCTGCATCTAAAAGTATAAAACAGGGTTTGAACAATAAAAAACGTTACTGATAGTCATGGAATGACAATACGACAGGAATAATCAATCAACGTGTTATTTTTGCATGATTTGAAAAAGAGAAACATGGCAAAAAAACAGCTGGTATAGCCGCATACATAAATACGGTTATATCCCAATTAATGTGGCAAACTAGCTGGGAATACGGTGCCGGGCAATAAATAACAACAATGTAGCATTGTGGTAAACGTTTCCGGCGAGATCGGACTCACAAATCCAGTCCTCCCGAGAAAACAGGAGTAATAAAATTAAAAGTTTTTTGCGGAAAAGGAGTGTTTTCTTTGGTTGTATTTACGCATGCGCGGTTATATCCATTGTTTTTAGCCGTTAGTTGGCATCAGCTTGCTAGCTAAGTGGGTTGTCGGAGTGGCTTTGTAGTGTTCGTTTGGTAAACGAAGTGTTGAAATAAGTATTCAAGGGTGTGCATCTAATATTGTACTCAAATACAGCAAATTAAGCTAGCTAGCTTCTCGACTTACCTTTTGAATTAGGCTTTCAGACTGGGACGGCGGTGTTCTTCGAGAGGACTGCCGACCGTTATTAAACTGTGCGGATGATGGGCGGTCAGCAATATTTCGAGACCTAAGTCTCATCTTTACCTATGTAAAATAGTGTGGTTTAAGCATGCAAGAACAGTTGATCCCAAGAAAACACGCGTCTGCTGTCCGACTTGAGAAGACTAGCTATCTCTAGTTTCATCTCACAGCAGTTTCCTGATTGGAAGTCTACCCTATGTCACCAGTCCCCGTTCGTTCTCGTGTAGTCTTTAAATCTACCCGGGTGTTGTTCCACTGACTGTAGCGGGTAATCATGGGGCGGTGCTTCAACTCCAGAAACGTCCGGTGTCAACGCGATACCCAAGTCACTTTGCTCCAAGACAATAACAATATCCAGTATCTACTACAACAGTAAATACACATGTATTGTCATTTTATTAAGCATTTTATTAAGTTTTTGTATCATGTTTACAGTTGAAACTTTTTTATTATTATTATTTAGTTGAATAGCTTAGTATGGCAGTTATACAATACATTTGGGTGTATTTTTGCTTATACCGTAGGCCTATCTGGTGAAAAACCATCATCATCAATAATGTTATAATAAGACAAGGCTCAATGCAGACAATAACATCATTATGGTTGTATACTTACGACATGTTATTTCATTGCAAACTCCAGCCATATAGGCCTATAGATCAGAGAGAAACCCAGTCTTTAAAAGCTTTTTCAAAGCAAATGCTGACATGTTTTTTAATAAAGGGATACAAAAAAATAAATAATAAAAAAAATCTTTCCAAGTTTAACCTAGCCGTTAATCCTCCTGCAGTCCTCTATGGACAGATGGAAACTTTGTGATGTATCGTAATAAAAATTATCCCGCTAAAACACAGTTTGTGATCAAATCATACTTTCACTGACTGATGGGTGGTCGTGTGGTTGCCCCCTTTGACGGGCATTACGCTAGCCAAATGTGCCTTGCAAAAAAATAAAAAATAAACGCACATTTCAACTTTCCGAGGTGTGTACTACGAAGGAGTAGCGAGCTAGCTCCAACTCGGGATTTGGTCAAAGTTAGCTCGCTAGCGCCCTTTACTTGCTATACAATTAGTTTGCAGGAGAACATTGGCAAGGGTTAGGGTTAGGGTAACCAGCCAACGAACCATTAGAATATGTGAAAGAAGGACTTTATTTATCGATAGGCTATATGAGTCTCCGACTGTTTTCTGTCCATAGGACTGCATAGAGGAGGATGCTATCCGGCTAAATGTAACCATGCCATTCAGTTGTTACCAATATTCAATGTAAGACCAAGTAAACTTTCCAGAATATTTTGTCACACATTCATTTCTCCTTCTGCTGAAGTATTTTTCAATGTGATTGTGGTGGCAAGGATAGCACTTTAATCCTCAATTGACATTTTGGGGAAAGGAGATATTTATTTTAAATTCAAAATAAACGTATTCACACAAACACATATTGATTAAATAGGCAAGAATAGTTATTTACCACTCCGAAAATGGTTCAAAACAGTAGAAATAGATTTAGCATTCTAAAAAGCATGTTGTTGTTCTGTCATTTAGTTACACCTTTCTAATAACTGGTCACTGAAGAGGCAGTGGCACAACATGCCACACCTCCATTTCACTCGTTTTAGGAAACATCCCATTCAATGAAATAAAAATATCATAGAAATGTCAAGGAAATAGCACACCTACAAAACAGACATGTCTAAGAAGTAGCTGTAGACTGCAGCGGTATGTTGTCTTCGGTAAAACTTACTAAAATGTCAAAATGCTACATGAGAGAAATAACCTGTAACACACCAATGAAGCGAGATTAGAGAGAAAGAGAGCGAGAGAGCAACCCCTTGTGCACACAAAATTGTAACTTTATCCCTAGCAGGGATAAATCCGTAAAACTGGAGGTAGAAGTATATTTCCTGAGAAGTAGAAGACAAAAGCCTCATTTATACTCTGAATTTCCAAATACATGAAAACAATAAATCAGGTATGCCAACCTTTCCAAAATCGTCACATTACTATTATCACTATTATTTTTGTTATAAATGCTGCCTGCTCTAAATGTAATCTCTGTATGCTGGGTTGCTACAGCCTCCCAAAATTAACTACAACACAAACAATATAAGTATGATATAATCTGAAGCCATCCAAAGCTATTTCAGAAACTCTATATTTAGTTCTATATACAGGGTAATTCAAATAAGAATTGTCACAGCATAAGGCAACTTGTAATTATAGATGTTTTTTTTCATCATTGTATTTTATTTAATCAGTAAGTGTTGGTAGGACATACAATGCAACATACAATCTAACAAAAGAAAAGCCAGTGGTAAGTCTGTCCTCTTGTAAAACAGAAAATTCAAGGTGAAATTCCCTGATTAGAATATCTAAAGGGTATAGAATAGAGATACACAAATATGCATCTTCCATGATAAATGGTCTCCTAACTTAAATTGCTTGGGATAAAAAAAAGAAAAAAAAAGAATTGTATGTGAAAGACTACAGAGTATGCCATGGGCTAATATGAGAAAGACATCTTCTGTATTGAGTAGAGGCTTTGAAGATGCGATTCTGATTGTGCACTTAGACTTCCACCAGAACGTAGCAACAGAGGCATAGCTACAATGAAAATCTATCAAACAGTCATCCTTACAAAAGCCATCGCATGTTGCCAAAACAATTATCAGTTATGATTAAGGAAAGGTTTTGTTTGTTATTGGATTGTCTGCCATCATCTATAGTTCAAGCCATCTTCTCTGATTATTTAACAAACCTGAAATATCTGACCAATGTCAATGCACTGAACAAACTCACGCTATGATTTTCAAAATACTATATTATACTTCTATATAGTACTTCATAGTGGTACTTGGTAATGGTCTTTTAAAATCAATTTAGTCATTTTGTCAAAGCTTAGTCCTTGAGGTAGAAAAGGGCTTCTATCAGGTCAAATGGATCTGCACGAAATAAGACCATGAGGTATACAATGTTGTAACAACATGATTGTCACTAATGTAGTCAAAATTTCCCTGAGGATTCTGAATACATCAAAAAGCTTTTGGTAGTGGGGCACAATATCACACTGTTTATTAAGACTGCAGAGAGCTTTAGCTAGTAGCTTTAGTACCTCTGCAGTTCAAATGAAAATATATCTGACTGCTGCAAATCAGTGAATATCTGATCAACATACTGTTGATCCTTAGAAAAGAGCAGGTGAGTGGATGTTGCTTTAGAGACAAGTAGGTCATAAGGTCAATCTGAAAGAGCAATGCTGACCCAAGAAGTGGATTGATGACTGGGTTTTCCACCCCCATCCTTTTAGCCACATCTTATTGTCAGCCATTTATCATGACAACAATTGGCTATGACGTCTGTCATTCTCAGAGAGGGGTTGTTTTCCCAAGGGTCTACCTGGCCAGGTGAAGGATAGAACCCTTGATGCATTCCTGCAAAAAACGTACAATAGTTATTTTGATACAGTAGCATGATTGCATGGAGCAAATGGGAGGGTTACTCTCAAACTTCATATAGGAGTTACTTCACAAACAAAAACACACTACAATTTCCAGACCAGTGAGATAACTGAAGTGTGCACCTGCATTTCAAGGCCAGCAAAAGAATAGCTTTCCCTGGAAAAAGATAATTCACACAAATCCCTAAAGGAAAATATCGATCTCTATTCCATCACATATGGAAATAACTTATTGTAAATGCCTTAAGCCCCTGCCCGTATGATTGCAACTATATTCAGTGTTATTTTCTAGAATGTTTTTGGGGATATTGTGAGACATGCTACAGGATGATGAGATTCTTTATGGCAGGTTTGAATGCAAGACACGCTTCGAATCAAACTGCATTGTAGGATTAACAATGCCTGATGAGAATGCAGAAATCTCATAATAGTTTATGAAGGCATAGTAGCTTTGTTTTGTTTAGATTTCCAGCCACAATGTAGAAATGTAAGATAGAAGCTCCACTAATAATCAGTGTAGAGGTCATTTAATAGAGACAGATATATATTTAAAAAAATACAAATAAAAAGAGCAAGAGAATCACCTATAATGCACACAAGGGTCCTTGCGCACATTGAGACCAAGCATGCATTGCAACATTTGTTACTGCAAGAGCTTCATTCAAGCAGGTCAAGGCCAATAACTCAGTGAGGATAAATTACTAAATGAGTATTATACTGTACCTATCAAATGATATTTGAAAAAAACGTGAGAGATATCTGCATACTAAGTGAAGTACCGTACATTCACTTGTTATTCAAGGCATGCAGACATTCAGATACTGTAGGGAAGTTTAATCTACCGTAAACAATAAATTGTTTCGTGCATCACTATGGGACATGGGAATAGAAACGCTTTATGTAAGGTTCAGTTAGGTGCAATCTTGGACAGCTAAAAGTCCAAAGGTGGTTTCACATTTTCATTGTCTTTGCATATTTCCTTTAGTTAAAAAAAGTGTTTTTAAAATTAGATTTCATTGGGTTACAGAGATACAATAACCTCCTGGTTGGTTGATAAACAAAATACTTCAGGTTCTAAACATTAAAGTTTGACTGACCAAAATCAATTCAGATGCAAGTATTTTAAAACTCAATATCTACTGCCATGATTGGGCAACTGTTCAACAACAACAACCAAAGAATCACAAAATATTCTCTGTAACATCCTCCATGAACATCGACCTCATCTAAAGCAGCCACTGATCGCTAAAGCATTTGGATAGATGCCCTAAAATATGCAAGCACATAGCTGTTATTTTCCATGATGGGGATTCATAAAAGCTTTGTTGTTAAGGTATCATATATCAGTGAGGAACCGCTCTTGTGAAATTATAACCACTAGATTCCAAATGCTTAGTTCCCTCGTCAAACATTAACTAATTACGATTGCACACCCAGAAATGTCAGCTTTTTCTCTAAATGTTCTACTCTCAGAGTAAGATTTTTTTTTTAGAATAACTCAGGGGGATCAACTTTGAAATAATATCTATAAAATACAAACATCCAAGAGAGCAGCACACTTTAGAGAGTGAAGATGATCCCTCAACTTGAACGGGATGGTTTGGTGTCAACGTTTCATCTGAGAAACAAACACTCCAACCAGAAAATGCCTTTCTGTAGAGCGACTGAGATCAAAAACTAGTACAAAGTGATTCCTGTATTTCATAGCAAGCTTTTGGAAACCTGAGACAAAAATTATTCTTATATTTCAAGATCCAAAGAGCATACGAAAGACTTACACCAATAAAGTTCACACGTCTCTGTGCTCACAATGCAACAGAATACCTGTTTCTGAGGTACAATGAATAGAAAATCTCAGCAAAGATCATTTTAGACTGCATCATGCAAACGTAATAGAGGTTTTATATAATATGAGGTCACAATGGTACTTTGTTATGCCCTGAAGAAATAACACATATTTAAAGCTTTACTAATTAAAATAGAGAATATTTATAATTTTCTGTTCATAGAATCCTAAATATATACTTTTTTGCAATGAGAATATTGTTAGTGATGATAAAAAAAAAATAACAATGATGAGAAAAATAATAATGATAATAATAATAATAATAATGTTACTGTAAAAAACAACAACTTGTTCCTCTTAAGAGGCTTCATTGTCAGTCAGTAGCTGTGTTTATGTGTAAACAGTGCATTACCCTTCCTATTTATTATTTCTCTTTTGTTCTCAGATAATCTGTACATTTATGTAGAAATAAATTATTCACAGGCTGTGCATATACTGGCTCATTGCTGGGTTTTACTAACTCATTTTGGCTAAAAGAACAAAAGAGGGGAGATAATATATGAGAGCACCTGAGATGGTGTATTTCAAGTGGTCTGAGTTTCAGTTTATATCTTGTATATGTATTTTTTTGGCATAGGCTATGTAGAAAATGAGGTTGGTTTTTGGCTTTAGTTAGCATCAAAGAAGGAAAGGGTCCGGAATTGTTAAGACGATGAGTTGGTTGAGGTGGATGAGGTAGGTGTGTGGGGGACCGGCTGGGACACGCTGCGCCCACCAGGGGCTTTGTTGTTACTCAATGATCCAGAGGGTCCTGACAAGGCCGACCCTGCCGCCTGAGCAAAAAGCACACCTGGGTAAAAGCAAACAGAAACATTAATGTGAGAGACTGACATCTCTTCCTGCGTCCACTATTTAGATTATTTTTTTTCTTCTCACAATTAACTTCAAGTGTTTTCCTGGCCATTAAAAAATATCCAGTGTTGACATTGTGAGATATAACTTGAGGAGGCTATGACAATGAAGGACGGTTGTAGTAACACAAGACAGTAAGGCCAGGTTTGCACCCTCTTTGGTGAAATGGATGGATCAGCTTCTCTTCCTGACACTGTCACATGACTGGGGACTCACCGGTGTACATCACTCCATTCAGCTCCACTGACATGCTGATGCTGCTCATGCCGTTAGTGGTGAGATTGAGAGCTGAGTCCTGTCTGCCATCTGAAAAAACAAACAGAGGTTATACAAACTAACTAGGTAATAGAACATGGAATACAGAATGTAATACAAACTCACTGGCCAATCTAACACATTGAAATCTATTACAATCCACTGGCCAATCTGGCCCTCATACTATCATGGCCACCTATTCATCTGTTTTCAATTGGCTCATTACTCCTCTGCAATGTTGATGCTGCAAATGAGAATATTTTCACTCAGTCAATTTACCTGGTAAAATAAGGGTAAATAAAATACATAAACATGGAACCAAAAGTAAACACCAAAAGTGTGAAGCCCAACACAGAAACAACTTCACTGAATAACACATATTAAAAAAGTTATCATATTTGTTTTAAATCTTCCTTTCTTCTAGCATTGTGACTGCCAATAGCCCCTGGTCCTAGCATAAATTAATTTCTTATGATGACTGATGGAAAGATGATTCACTTACTTAGTCAAATGTATTTGTTGTAAGTCGCTTTGCATAAAGGCATCTGCTAAATGCCATAAATGTAAATGTAAATTTCCTGGAAATTACTTAAAATTGTTCAAATGAGAAATGTCAAGACAAATCCCCCAGCCTCATGTACTTTTTCTACAGACTGACAATAAGATAAGAAAGTGCTGCTGCAGGCTTAGGATTCCCCCTTGGGCATAATGGAGTGTATAGGCCTATGCAAAAATGGGTGAAGATACATTGTGATGTGATTTGGTAATTTCACTACTGCCACTCCCAATTTACATTTATATCATCAACATAATATAAAAACGCGCCGCTGGCACTTCAACTTTCTTTCAAGCCCCTTTCCGTGTCCACCTGTGCTCCCACAGCCACCATCCCCCTGCTAACACCAATAGCATTCATCAGGTTGAACCCTGGTCGCCTTTCAAACCAAACTATCCACTGCTCCAAATAATGACTTCCGACTTGGACAAGATCGTAACCCGCTTCCAAAGGCAAGGATTGCTACAATACATTTGTTCATACCTTGATTGTTGATACGAATGTTCATGGGAATCTGGGCGGTCATGGCCAGCAGGTTGTGCTGCAGCGCTCTTTGCAGGAGTCTCTGGTGCTCCTCAGTGCTGGCTGACAAGGCCATCTTCTTTTCTGGGGGCTCGCCGGCCTCCAGCTTGTCCCTCAGCTGCTCCAGGGCTGCCACCTGTGCCGCCATAGCTGCCTGTGCCGCCACCACCGAGTGACCGGCTAGAGCCCCCGACATGCGGCCCACCCCGGGCAGGTGCTGCCCGCCATCCTCCTCTATAGGGAGGGGAGAGAGGAGACATATAGATGATCAGGGACATGTGGTGTCACTCTGTACCCTTTGGGTTTGTTTACATGTTGAATGGCTATAAACAAAAAAGAGAACAAGTCTACATAAATTAATACACTTCTAAAATATGGTTGTTGTTGTTGACATAAAAAGCTTATACAATAGCAATGCACAGACCAACTGCAATCAATTGGACATCAAATAACTGCAATCAATCGCATATCATGCCCATCAAAAACAGACTAGAGCAACAGACTAGTGTACTATCTAGATACTGTACCAGCTGCTCCGTTACCTTTCTTGATTCTCTGGATGTGGGTGAGCGAGGCTCCATTGGTGCCCATGCCCATACTCTGCATGGACAGCTTAGGGGAGGACAGCATAGTGGGGGTCCCGTTGGGAGAGTAGGTGAAGAGGGAACTCCCGAAGCTCTGCCGGCGCCCCTCCCGCCGGTTGCTGTCGATAGCTGCTTGAAGTTCGTTGGGGTTGCTGAGTCTCCTCTTGTCACATTCGTATGGGTACAGGTACTTCATGTATCTGCCAGAGGGACATGTCAGTTGGTAAATTATGATGCATAAGTTACAAATTCATAATACTCACAATATTTTAACCTGGATGTATAAACTTCTCTTTCCACAGATTTAACACAATAACTACCCAGAATATTGCCTAGGAAATTCATCATTGATTACCAATTCCTATTATTTTTATATTATATAATATTTTTATGCATTATTTGCTGATACTGAAATGAGGGCCGATATATCGAGCATTCCTAATCTGTTTCCATAGCACGCCACATTTGATAAGGTGGTAACATTGTGTCATGACAATTCCTAATGAACATGACAGTGTCTAGTTATTTATTATACAGTCAATCGATCTTGGTCTTACATAGCCATGTTTTGTGCTCTGTGTGCAGTGCACTCACTGTGTCCTGAGAGTAAAGGCAGCACTGGTGATTGAGGTAGGCAGGTTGAGTCCTTTAGTGATCTCCCTCCACAGCTTCTTGTTGATGACCTCCACAAGGCCTCCCTTCTCGGTCACCAGCTGGTAGAGCATATACAGGTCTAGCACCTGCTTAGCCATGATGGGGATCCTGTTTACAGGGGTTCCTAAAGAAGAAGAAAAGACAAGAGAAAACTTGGTCTTTAGCTAGTGCTTCACTGCTTTCTTCATGTGTTCCTCACATAGAATGTAAAGCTGTTTGAGATTGACTAGAGGTTGCTACAAGTGTGAACTGAGTAGCTTTCTAGAGGTCCAAAGACGTTCAACAATTGATGCAAAATGATCCTCTCATAAAACATATTAGACTTTTTCAAACTGAAAATAGGGAAGAGGATATTTTTCATATGCTGTCAGTTCCCCATCTTGACCCTAGAGGGCAGTGTGAGATTCTGTGAGCTTAGCAGGCAGACACGCCCATACGGTTGTTTGACAGCAACATACTGTCAACATCCTATAGCCTATTCCTACTTGATTTTCCATGTTTTGACATCTTTATTTGCAACTAAGTCACACATACTGTCTGTGTTTTACATCTATATAGAGTATCACAGGATTTTACAAAGTATGAATACAAGTATGTAGTTCTGCACCTGTTTGATGCAGCAATGTTGACAATACATTAGCTAGAAGACATCAATAATTGAATACTTCAGCTTATGTTTTGACGCAGCAACTGTGAATGTTTGCTAAACCAAATATGAGAACAGAGCAGGGAAAAAACAAGCAGCAGAACTTGAACATGTATGTATAGTAATACATTCCCACATACATTCCCTCTCTAGCTGCGTAGGAGAACAGTGAGGACTTGGCCGACCATAAAGCGATCATCATCCCCCAAATTAATAAAGATCCACCCTTTGAGGTGAAAGCCGAGAGTGGTGTTTCATATGTCAGTGACGGGGGGCTGGGGGGTCAGGGGATAGAGAGCAGGGCCTCCCAGTACCCTCCAATGGAAAAAGTCAAGAGCCATGGCGCACACGCACACTCTCGCTTACCTCTCTTTTGCATGAAGCTGAACAGGTCATCCAGAAACTCTTTCCTCTTTGGGTCTCCATCCAGTTCATAGAGCTGTGGTGGAGAGGGGGGAGAATGATACAGGTTACAGATGGAAGCAGATTACCAGAGGGGTTAAGCCCAGTGGTTGAGCCATAACTACCCCCAAAATGGCAGAGAAGGAGAGAGAGAGCCTCAGTTTTTTGAATGCGACCAAACAGCGGAGAAGGCTGGCTGATGAGAACCTGATGTGGCCCAGCTGCTAGGGCAGAGAGAGAGCCCTAGAAAGTTCAGTGAAAGTTAACAGTAAAAGTGGAGCACACACGCTTGGGGGAATACAGTAGGCCTATTCAGATGAATTCTGCTGCCCTATGAAGAACAGCTCACTAGTGGAATACCTTTGGGTTGGCTGACATGTCAAGTAAATACTGCTCACACACGATGACACACTTTCTCTCAAAAACAGACATCATTTCAACACTTCAACTTCACTACACAGAGCATGTACCATACTACCAAAACTCTACTCTCGTTCTGTGAAAGTACTTATATTTTTTTCAGGCCCTCGCTGTAACCACAAACAGACCATTCTCTTTGTGGCGTTTAGCGCTCATTAGTGACGCCAAGCTCCTGTAAGATCTTATTATCAGAGGGATGGGGGCTCGATGACTGGGCTGGGGGAGGGGCAGTAATGTAGGGGCTGGAGGCAACGTTGAGTCTTAATTACAGGATGCATGCATTTCGAGGAGTGCTGTGCCATAAATCTTCAAAATGGCTCCCCTTCGTCGGTCTCTCTCACACACAAGTTTCTAATGGATCTCCCCCTTAGTTTCTCTCCCTCTGCTAATCCACCTCCTCTATAGTGTAACCATCAGAGCCTTCTTTTCCTCCAAGCCAATCAAACAGAGGTCTGCTCTGCATTATTCCTGTTGACTCCTGAGATACACTTAGCTTGAACATGATTATCACCATTGTTTCCGACAAGAGGGTAGCTTCAATCAACGTATGCAAAGCCAGAGAGCATACCCTTCTTTCATAACAGTTAACGCTCGCTCCTGACATGAGGAATCCCCCCCCCCCCCCCCCCCACACACACACACACACACAAACACCTTAGAAGGCCCCCACTCTCTTAATACTTTACACAGCTGCATCGTTTTCCCAGGATCCACTTAGATACCCCCAACACCCCCCCCAGCCCCCTACACAACATAACTCCAGTAGAACACATCTGTTTATCTGGGTTGGGTGTGGTTGTGGGGCTATAGGTTTTCACATCAAGTAAAAATCTATAGTACACACACTGGTAGGGCGTCTCCTTGTATGAATGTTTCTGCAATCAAATGACAAGAGCTGGGTCAATGAGCGAAATGTTGATGTGTGGGTTAACGTTAGTAACTACTACTTTTTTACATCTGCCCCAGTGATTCTGTAGTAAAAAGCAGACGTTTGCGAGTGAAGTGTGTGTGTGTGTGTGTGTGTGCTGCTTATTCTCTTTAGTACCAGGGAGTTTTAGTCTGAGATTCCACCCACCTGGCATTCTTCTGATCCACCCTGAATGTTTCAATGTGAGGCTCAAGGCAAACAGATACTAAAAGAGACCACTTCAATTGTTTTCCTGTGTGTTGAAATGGTTGAGATCGTACTGTTCGTGCACCGTTTACAACTTTGACATAGCATACTGTAGCTTAATAAACAGCTTGTTTTCATTTCTGAATGCTCTTCCTATGCAAGTCAGCTTGTAGTTTTTCCTGTTGATAAACCACAAACATTCTGGTGAAGAAGAAATCCTTTCCATATCAAAGATAATGTAGAACCCAAAAGAGACACGTTTGTCTGCGCTAAGTAAAGGTCAAAATAGCACAGGTAGTCAGTTACGGCCACTCAAAGAGGTTTGGGAAAAATAATACAGCTAAAAGTCCCATGCAAATCATCCTAACACCTTGCAACAAGTGTCACATAGCACATAATTGGGCCTTGCTATTGAACACTATCCCCACACGGACATTGAGAGGGGGACTCCATCAAGCTGGTGTGTCACATGAGCTGCCCCCTCTGAAACACTTAACCATCCTTTCACACCTGCCAATCACCTCCGGGCAATGCCGGCTCACACACAATTGCTCGCTCGCGCACACATGAAAAGTGGGGGAGGGGAGGGTAAGGGAGAGAGGGAGAGAACATGCAGCTTGACTTCACCAGTACGAAGGGATTCTGGATATGGTTTAGAAACATGGGCACATGATCATTCAAATAGTGCTTTGTTCCAAGCTGAAGCCGAAAGATGCTAGTTTGCTGACTTTTCACACAGTTATCAAGTGAACAAGGACAGCTCAACAAAATGTGCACTTGCTAGTTATTATTTACTCTTACTCATAGATAGATTTTTACTCAATTGATTGCCAACTCAAGAGAATCATGATATAACCATAGCCTTTCTACCTATTCTAAAAACATTAACACAATTGGCAAGCTGTGGTAAGAAAGTAGAGTAAACTATTTAATTGGGTGTCTATTTAACAAAATGTTATTCTATTTTGAGAATAATTTGTTCATACAGGAAATATCTTTATTAGTACGACTTCGGTGCATTTTATTGGGCAGTGTAAACAAAGGCATTTCTTTCCATCCTCCTGAGGCACAGTTTCAGGCAATAAGTTAATCAGTCAGGCCTATGCAACACTGACTTCTTGCATTTCAATCTCAACCCAGCTACCTCATAAACATGCTTCCTTTCTTGTACCGAAAGTACTTATTTAGCTCAGTAAAAAGACTGCTGGACACACCTGTACTTTGGTCAACAAATGAATAACAAGATTACAGCCTAGATCGGTTCCACTCTCTGTTTGAGTGAGACCTGAAACTTTGAATTCTCTCTCTTTTCTCTCTCTCCCTAGCACACCCTAAAACATTCCCAGGGTTCACATCATACACCATGACTACCTCAGATCAGTTAGATATTTAGCTTCCAAATCTAAAACATGTCTCCTGTTACTGAAATATCAACATATCACTACAAACGCGAGCAAACACATCTAGTTGTAAAACTCTAATCAATCAGCAATGATATAACTGGCTGAGTATAAATACAGGCTTTATGAATACTATAGGAGACAGGGCCATCAGCAAACATGCTCAAACACATCCTAATCCTGCCTGAATTCCTGACCTTTAAGATTCACCTAAATGGACAGGGTGGCTGGGGCACTATCTAAGAATTAGAAGGTGGGCAATTAGCTACTCAAGAGAGAGGAAAAAAATTATAGATTGACAGGCTGTGTCTATGCTAAGCAAATACTTCTTCTACTTGATGAAGAGTGGCAAAAAAAAGCCTTGGAGGGGTTTTTCTAAATCATGTCAAGGCATTGCTTAGTGTGGAAACTAAATTAGTAAGCTAAATAGTACAATTAAATGTAATATGTTTTAAATCATACTGACTGTATTTGAATGATGCATATTGATGATTGATTATCATCATTCATTTATGTCAAAGGGGGTTGTGTGAAAATGTCCTCCATTTCAGAATCTGAACCATGTTGGCCTCTCTCTGATCAAATGATTTAGCCTAATGTATTGCATTGGACAGATCTACTGCTGACATGAACGTTGAGGATACATGACATAAAAATGTAATGAACACTATTTGATGATGTGAAACATGTATCCCATTCCTTCTGACATCAACTGTTTGTGCAGCCCACAGAAGAAAAAAAACTTTGAAAAACTTTGCAGCTTACAAAATGATAGTATATATGTGGGTAACTGTATGGATGATGTATTATGGGCCAACCTAACTACATTGTTAATGAATCATGTTTATAAATGTCCAAAAGGGGTGGGATGAACCTGTGAACATTTCAAAAAGCAAAGTAAGCAGGTGTGTCAACATTTTATAAATCACAAACCAGAAAACACTTAAAGAACAACACCAACTACACAAACAATCTGGTCCTTTAATTAATCGACTCTTCCCACACTAAATAATCACCCTAGTGATTGGTAAGCACCCAACTAAAAAGCCACAACAATCCAGAAACCAGATAACCATCTCGTGAGTATTCCTGCGAAAGCTGAAAGCATTTATGTAGCGCCAGTTGAGATGATATGATAATGTTGTCTCTTCTGGTGGAGAGATGGAGACAGAGATAGAGGAAACACAGGGTTCAAGCCTAAGTCAACAGGCACTGAACCACCCACATCATGAGTAGGACCAGAGGACCGACTGGAAGGAGAGGAAGACATGTTACGGCCAGAATGCTTTTGACATGAGCTGTTTGAATAGCAGAGGGCCACAGTAGGACACCTCAATTGCCAATCAGAATGATTGATGGTCTTCATCAATGAGTTTAATAATTGCCTCTAAGGACCAACCGGGTCCCACCCCCCTCAGCGCCCCTCAGCACCGCCCTTTACATGTGGCTCCTTGGAGAATGAGATGTCGTGGTCGCGTGGCCGGTCCATCCAGATTAATAGGTAGATGGGCGAGCGTTTAACCTCTGCCAACCCTTGATTTGTCCTCTCCTTGTCAGCCGTCCTCTTCTGTGGTTGTGCCGTGTGTGTTGGAGGACAAAGGGGAGTAGAATAGTGATGGAGGGTGGTAGTCAGCCTAGCCCACCCCCATGCTGAGCCAAAATAGCTAAAAACGCCTAGCTACTGTCATACAATTAATAAGGGGGACATGAATGACTGAATCCTAAATATCTTAAAGGTACAGTATCATAACAAAGTGCCCCTGTCTTCCTTCATATCACAGGTCATAATTTGGTTGAGTTCATGTCATGTATGGTTTATACTGTATATTCAAGGGCCATAATTATTTCGCCATGTATGGTTTATACTGTATATAATTTGCCTATCACAATGATGTATTGTGTTTCTAACAGGGGACAAAGAGGAATTCAAGTAATGTGTATCTGACCCTTTTTTCCCATTTATTTTCTACAGATGCTCTCTTTTAACACTTGTTGCCTATTGAGAAGTGTTTCAAAGCAACAGTACACAAGCAAGGTCTTGGTATGAATATGAATGATGACCTCTTTCAAAGACGTCCCCCTAGCTTTGTTTTATGTACATCTAGTGCCATTCAGAAAAATCACATTTCTATCCTAGAAGGTCACACACATTTTCATCCTGAGAGAAGGAGGAACAAAGAGAGAGATCAGTTTATGATGTCTTTTCAAAGAATGTATAGATTAGAAAAATAGACATGCATTGGTGACACCCACAAGGAAGGATGTGGCTTCAAAAGGTAGGAGCCAGTCACAATGTCAACCTTCCTGGTTCTGAGATGAACTGAGATGTACATTTTCAGTCTCCTTTCTGACAATCTTTTATTACGATAGACAGATCAAGGGTATGTTTCGAGGAAACAGTCGGTTAGGCCTTTAGTGTTTCAGACAAATGACAGCGCATAGGTGCCTTGAAATGAAACAAAAAAAGGCAGAGACAGAAAAGGGAACATGAGAAAAAGTGCTAGCCTAAGCCTTTATGCAATCTTTGTTTACATTCCTGCTACCCCCCCCCCTCCCTCCCTTTCTACGCCATATTGAGCGCCTGCCAATTTCCAGAATCCCCTTGGCTGCACATTTCTGACATCACCTCCACTCACAGTGACTAGGTGCTGGACACTTTCCAATGCTCGACTTCACAGCCAAAAGTGAGCATTCACTACATGTTCTGCTTTGGATGCAGTTCAAGTTGCAGCTCTTCTTGGCTCTCTCCCTCTCACACACACACCCTTCACCTCCCTCTGTTTCTCCTTGACTCAACAGGAAGACTTTAATTGGCCTCTCCATGCAGCAGTCTCTTTTGTTTTCTATCTTTTGTTTTTATGACATGCCAAGTTCCATTAGCCCTGTTCTTTAGTTTTGTTAAACACAGCCCACCGCACACACACGAAAACAGACACATACAGACACTCACAGCACTTTTTGGCAGATACATTATGTCAACAAATTAAGTAGTCTGCATACTTAAATGGTAGGCTATTTTATGCATACAGACTGTTTGCTCACATACTGTAAATAGATCCCAGGAGATTCAGGCACCATTCTAAACTGACTTGCCTCATATTTTCCAAGTTACTCTCTGTACAGCACTTAATCTTATAGTATGAGATTAGACAAAGACTGTCCGGCCAATGGAACATATATGTGTGAGCTAATCCTGGTTAATTGTTTGAGAGACAAATAGGAAAACAGCCTTAGGCCACATGCTTTACTGTAAAGTCTTTGTGTAATCTAACAATAGCATTCTAACATTTATTTATCATACATGAATATTTTCACTGCCCAGAAAAAAACGTAAAAGAATTAAGAAACGGCATATGTTGTATCAGTACAAACGCGCTGACGAGCAATCCCAATAAGTGTCACTCCGTATATTGGCTCCAATTCACTCTCCACTTCCTGTGGTCACACAGGGCCCTTCCCCCATTCCGTGCGTGGCTGTGCAGATCAATGTTTAATGCCAACTCCCCTCCATTCACCCTGATAATAGTGAGTGCAATGAATTTTTAAAGAGGTCCCTCCTTTACTGTCCATCTGTGCTCCATCTGCCCTGCTGTTTGTATTTAAAACTGCAGAACCAGAGAGAGAGGAACCAAGACATCAAAGGATTTCTGCCTTTTTGAGTTTTTCGCCTGAGGATGGTATTGTAATGGGAGTGGGTGGGGGGAAGGCAGCAGACAGTGGGGAAGTCACAGGACAGGCTTATATAATTTTGGAGGCACTCCACCTTGCTTATGGCTGAGCAACAGATAGGCTAGCTACAAAAAAAATAGCTGTTGTGGACAGTCAACTTGAGGACCAAGTAATGGTTACACTTCAAACAAATTTTACCCAATAAATATATATGCCATTTAGCTGATGCTTTTATCCAAATGACTTACATTGCAGTGAGTGCAAACATTTTTCAGTATATATGGTCCCAATGGAGCCTTCATAAACCCATCATGAGGCCTACATCAATGAGTCACACATTATTTATATGCAAATGAATGCTGCATAAATGGTGTTAAGAGACCATAACATGTGGTGTTTTGCCAAATATGACCACCTTAATATAGCATGATATTTGCCAATAAATGAATAATTATGTGTTTATGTAGACTTTATAAATCCACAATAAAGATTGTATGCCTATATCAAAACATGGAGGACTGCATTGCCAAGTCAATTTAGTTTACCCCTAGTGAAGAGGCCCAGATTAATCCACACTGTGATAAAGTCTATAGCTTTCTACAGTTCTTTAAGATAAAAAATAAAACAATGGGTATGACCTATGACAGTGACAGATACATGTAGGCCTACCAGTTGTGGGAAAGAAAGATTTCCATGTGTTTTGAGAGGGTAAGCAACTTTGAATGGAAAATATGGAGGCAGTAATCAAAGTTCTGCTATATAAAAATATCAGGGGTCAGGTGTGCACATGGGTGCTGGGGGTGGCATGGTTGGTATCACTAAAATAACACAGTTCAAATGGCACTTGACCAGCAGCAAATCAGTTTCCTTCGCAAGAATAATCCACTGCTAGTATAATTTGATATCAGTCAGTGAATACTTTTTTAATTCAGTCACATTCTGCTACCAGCAGATATGTTATATCAGACACTACTGGCAACTGCCTGAACATTTTTGATTAATTAACAACCACATTGTAATCAGACATCCGTGTAGACCATATGGTAGCTCAATTTAGTCTGACCTTTCAACAGCCAAGATGATACACACTCTACATGGAAGCATAGTCAGGTTTGGTAGAGGCGGTTTATCTACCAGCTACTGCCTGGAGCTCACCTGAATTTCAGGTTTGTATGTGCTATAGGGCCAGTTTCAGTTTGGAAAAGCTCCAACTGACACAGACTGATAGAGACATGCAGCTTTTCCGCGGGGGTCTGGGTCCAGAATGGTCAGATTATCACTCTCCCTCAGGCACATTCCAACTGCCTCCACCCACCTGCCCAAAATAAACTGTACAGTCTTAACCCCTTCCTCCCAGGGGAGAGAACTCTACAGAGGATTTTTTTCTCAGTTAACTTAAAAAAAAGGAAACACATTTTAAGTGTAAATATAAATTAAGATTTTTAAGCTTTGTTTTATGTAATTCAATTGAGTGATGATTTCTTTATAATTTTTTTCCATTTTCTTGAGCTATGTAACTGGGAAATCAAGCAAAGCCATTACCTAGTCAATTTGTCATTAACGTTGGATTGTGTAACATTATCTTAACGGACAAGGTACTGGCACTGTTGATTATATAACTGTCGATAATATTAATAGAATCTGCAGTAAGAACTTAAGGATCATTCCCTTAACATGGCATGTCATGATAAAATGTACTAAATTTGCCTCATTGCCTTTGTAAACATATGCCATAAATATTCTGATGAGAGTAACAATTTAAGTCATTTCTGAAGCCACCTACCCCCTGTAGATATCCATAAGTATAGATTGTGTACGACTGATTCTCTCTCGTTACACTGTTATTTCTAACCTTTGTTTCATTTATCAATAAAAAAAATCAGTTATTCCAACACACGTTGCTGGCAATTATGGATTTTGTTTTTCATAGCAGTAGCTAACTAACATAAATACGCTAGAGACAATGCTAATAACTAATAGGTAAACTATGCTATTGACCTACTAGATTCCAACTCACATGTAGCTACAGGACTACCCTATTGGCTTTACATTTGTTACGTTATTTCATATAAACACAGGAAGTAAATACACAAAACAGCTTTTCTAAAGAGTCTTAGGCTATCGACAATTGTTACAGAATGAAAAAAGCTATTAATTAGCAAGTGAACCTACAAGTGAACCCAGAGTGTATTTCTCTTTTTCCTATTTTTCTGGTCCACCGAAAGACACCACCACCACCGTCAAAACACAGGTGTCCATATCCTAAACTCTTCATGACAAATATCCATTTTACATAGTCCTTTTCAAATAAGCCCCCCTATGATGTCAAAACCGCTGAAGCGTTTACAGTAAACAACGCAGCTAAAGACGTTAAAAGCTGCCCTCAATAAATTCCCCGGGGCCTACCTGTCTGAACTGCTCCTCGTAGGTCCAGTCTCCGTGGTCCTGGGCCCCCAGCTGACTGTGAGCTCCGTGGGATGGGATGACGGAGGTGCGGGGCTCCTGGTCGACGCTGGGCCTGGCCTTCAGGAGCTGCGAGTGGGGGTGCAGCTGCCGGTGGGGCAGCAGTAGGATGCCTTTCCCAGGGGCCACTGCCTCCCGGCCCGTCGGCAGGCCCTCCTCAGCCAGGTCATCCTCATAGTCCTCTTCCATCTCGCCCTCAAAGTCCTCCTCGTCCCACTTCTGCTTTCTGGACCAGAGGCAATGGCATATACATTACAATGGCATATAATATGCATATCCTGCACATATACTTATATCCTGAACATATTCTCATGGTTTGCATTAAGGTATCAAAATCGTTGTCCTTACGAACGTGTGGGCATGTGAAAACAGCTTCCACATGCGTTCTATAAATCAAAAGCTAGGTATGGCTAGTTCAAGGATTTTACCCTGAGTGACGTATTTGGGGGGTAATTACATAGAAAACTACAAGGAGCTTTAGGGAAGAGTGAGCTTACCGTTTCCGAATGAGCTTCTACTTAGTATTCTAGCATACATCCATCACTTGCATTTACTAACGTACATCTTAACTAAGACATACTGGCTGGGAGGCGCAAAGCACGATGGACGTAGTAGTAAGTTCATCATTCGGACTATTACTTCCTGGTCCGACAAAAGGTTATTTCCTCGCTTATTTGCCTTTTAATTTTGTATGTGTCCTGGCTTTTTAGACAACAAACACCACTAATCATTTGTTGTTGAGCTTTAGAGACTAGGCGTGTGCCGGTGTCAGAATTCTCAAACCGCTATACCTTCCCGCCAAAATACCTGCTACACCAGTTATACCTTTAAAAAAAAATACTGTACACACACTCACGTCACGGAAATTATAGGGCCCTACCTTTGTTGTCTGATTTGAATCCAAAACGTTGCCTTACTTGGACAGCAAATCCTCATATGCATATGCCATTTTATTTATTTAATAAACATCATCTCTTGCACTTGGCTGGTGTAATGGCAAAATAACGGTATGGACAGTGTGGCGGGAATTACACTAGTGTAAGCTTATGCTACCCCTAAAACCTTCCACCAGCCCAACCCTAGTGGTGACAATTGGTGAAATGTTCTTTAAATAAAATCCTATTCTTTGGAAAATAGTCAAAATTACCGAAAAATTACCAATCACCAAACAGTTCCTGAGTTTTGCTGAAGCCAATCAAAGAATGGGACCTATGATCTCACATTTCAGTTGTGGATAGGCACTGCTTGCAACTAAGTCATTTGCGAACACTCCAAACCATTAGCATGCCCACGACGCATGACACTATTTCCTATGGGAGATGCTAACAGAAAACCGTCTTGCAATGAGTGTCTTTGGCCCTATACTCACATCTGCTCCTCTTCCTCGGAGCCCATCATATCCTTGTACCGCTCCTCCCCTTCCTCATCATCATCCTCCTCATCCTCTCCCCCACTGCTGCGCTCAGACATGGGGCTGTCCGAGGCCCTCTGGAGCCCTGCCGCCACTGCTCTCATGGCCGCCAGGGCTGCCATCTGAGCGTGGTCGGCCGTCTCAGGGGCAGGGCTTCCCATCAGCTCATCTCCTGCGGCCGTGTGTCCCTGGCCGAGCCCCTGGCCTGCCTGCTGCAGCTGCTGCTGCTGCTCCAGTTCCATCAGCAACTTGGCCCTCTGCTGCCTGTGCAGATTCTCCATCACCGCTTGAAGCTTCATCTCCAGCGAAAGTGATGCGCCACCTCCTTTCCCCTTTACCCCCCCTAAGGAACACCCAATCAGGGGGCCAGTGGGGAATGCCTCTTTAGTCCTGATGTTGAGGGTGAATAGCCCCTGACAGAACTAAACTGCTGCTGGAGAGCTCTATTGAAGCACTGGTCCTCAAAAAGGCGGGAGGATTGTCAGAGCAGTGAGACATGCACTCAGAGGCTGTTGACAGCTTCTCAGGCAGGAGTTCTCACAAGCTGATATCTTGGAGCAGGGAAAGCCAGTAGGAACTCACCACTGGCCAAGGGCCTCTGAGCACGGAGTCCCTGTGTGAGCACCGTACACAGGCACTACCGGCTTAAAGGATGGAGACCTCTCCTTGGGGAGTTCACCAGTAGAACTCTACCAGGGCCTGTGAGGGAGAGAAAGAAGCTCGTGAGACTTTTGAAATGTTAGCTCTCGTGGTTACAGCCAACATGCTAGCCAGTGGTTTCATTAGGACAATTAAGTAGAGCACACAGAGAAACAGCAATGAAATACTGCAATGACAGTTAAACTGCCTTGTCATTCAAATCGGGGGGAGGAAACCATGACAAACAAATAATTTTATAGACAGAAATGCAAATACAGTAAGGGGGAATTTTATGACACTCATGAGTGAACAACTCCTCGAGTTCGATGACTATTGTGCAATTTGTACTTTTATGAAATATTACAGGTGATCAGGATCTTTCTGTACAAGACTTTGCATGAGCCACATAGACAGCAATTCATACTGATACATGCCAAATTTGCACCTGGTTGCTTGTATGTAAAAATGGATTTCAGAAGACACAAACAATGTGAGCTAGACCACATGCTGAATGGAAAAAGGTATCCATTTTGATTGAAAAAAGCATGCATCAAATGTAGGTCAGGACAAAGACTTTACACACAGTGTTCTAGAATCAATAGTACACAGGGAAATGAAGATGAATTCTCAAAGCAGGTGTTGATCGTATTCATGATGACTACATTCTCTCAACTCATTCATACAGTGATGCAGTACAGTGACTAAAAATTGCACAAACAAAACCATTACTGCCACTTGTTCGATCTACTCATGTCTGTGGACTTGAGAGTCAAAACATAATCACTAAATGAACAGTGGTATTAAGAGAAGTGAGAGACATTCAATACTGATTCACACTGCATTCTTTTCCAGCACAGAGAACAACTGTGTCACTGCAGTTGTTGGATCAAAAATAGTCGCAATATAACTATGGTTATATCACCTTATCATATTTTATCTTTTTTCATCTCTGGTCTAACTTTGTGACTAACAGTATGACTAAACACAAAATACTATTTTAAAGAGGTCTCTAGGATGAACGAAAGATGGCAAATCACCCAATTCAATTTTTTTCATGTACTGTAGTCTATGGCTGCAGTCTACTGGCTGCTGTTGTGTACAGCATGACTCAAGTAGATGCAACACACACTGAATGTGGACAAAGTTAGTTAAAAATAGGTAATTTAGGTAACATATCTCCACAACATATGAACCAAAAGAGGCATTTTTTACATAAATGCAACACATTTACAGCTGATGTAAATTCATTAATTCAATCTAAAGTAAGAGAATTGGGACTGAGAATATTGAGACTACATGTGGGTGAAATGGCCATGTAGTAGACAGGGTGGAAAGCCAGCTGAATGAAGGTAAGGAAGGAATGATGAGAGTTAATGGGTTAATCCTCTTCTACCTACTGGCACAGAGACTGTGGGAAGGGGTGAGGGGAGAAGATTGCGAGGTCTGAACAAACAAGACAAGGAGATAAGGAAAATCGCCAAGGGTCTAATTCCAAAGAGATAAAGAATGACACACCGCCTAGCATACACATACAGGGCTGATTGCTCCAATATTCAACTAGAACATGTATTCTAAAGAATGCACAAGAGCGTTCAAATGATGTATTGGCAACATTCAGAATGCTCAGAGTAGCTTGTGAAAAGACAGACAGACAGACACTGTTAAAGGAATCCTATCAAAATACTCAAGAATTGATTCTAGATGTTCATCTTGTCAGAGGTCCTACCAAAGAGTGCAGGGGTAGTCTCTACAATAGCACAGTGAGTATTGACACATGTTCACCAAACCTTGACACATTTCCTTTACACCACAACTCCACCCTAACCCTCCAGCACAACTAACCCTAACAAACACAACTGGACATCTTGGAAGCCATTTGCACACAGGATGCAGCCGTAATGGGCTACATGACCCCCCTCTTACAAAAGTCGGTCAACAGTACTGGTCTCGATTATGTGGCATTGTCTTACTACACATTCCTCCAAGCATTACCTCTGAGGGAAATAACACTGCCTCAATTGAGGCCATAACACCAACAACAAGATCATTTAGGATGTGTCACACAGGCTGGTCAGTCATGCACTCTCCACCAATGTCTTCCACCACAATCGAACAGAACAGATGCCAAATCTGATTACAGCCAAGCCAGCCATAAATTATGTTGAACAAATTTTAGAATAAGCATATTCCACTGATCCCCTAATTATAGGTTTAGTGGAATGGTTGGCTTTCAATCAAATGCCCAAATTCAACCGTTTTCAGCCCATGACAATTAGGGGGGGGGGGGGGCAATGGCACTGTATACCAATGGATGGACTGAAAATAGAGGTAGAGGGAGAATGGACTCTTAGAATGCTAGGGCATGCCAGCAACAAAACTCTCCCACTACCACTGCTATCAAGAGCTGCTTTGTACTTGCCCTAGGGCCAAGGGAGGGACATAGTGTGACGTGAAAGTAAGTTTCGATTGGTGCAGTCAGGGTTTCTGTTGGGAGACTATTCTCCAGAATTAACATGTAGAAGAAAGACAATTCCAATAAGGAAGCTAATCAGAGATTACGGTTGCTGTAATTGGCTACAAATTCGGATGAGTTCAAACAAATTCTGCTGAGTGGGTTCTCACCAAATGAGTGGGTTTTGTCTGAGTGGGTTTTGTCTCCAAATAGATCTAGCTACAGCAGCCATTGAGGTTTTCTTACACTAGCTGATCAACGGTGGGCTTAATCTCATATCATCTCATATCAAAAGGCTGCATACTCCACAACTCTTCCAAGACTCACACATAGATTTAAGAGGTCATACAACATAATAATCTATGCTGCATGTCGATACAATTATTTCATTTACTAGCTTCATTTCAGCGAGTTCTCTTGCAGATATTGGCTGTTGACTGTGAAAGCCCATCATTGATCATTGTCCCCTGTTGTACAGTTTACATTTATCATATTTGATCGTAGTTCCGTAGCAGTATTGGATATTCATGAGGAATGATAGGAAAAGTTCAGAACTTCAGCCCTGCAGTTCAATGATTAAACCATTGTCACTCTTATGACACAGGGAAATGATTGTTCCTACTAACTGAGGGGGAGGGTGCCTCTTTGTGCATCTTTGTTGAAAACCGATAAACGCTCCAAACAGGATATACTTGTTATTTCATACAATCATGGGGGAGGCTAGGCTATGTCTCTGTATTGTAATCTTTTAAAATCCAGCCTTTGTCTGGGTACGACACAGTAGGAAAAGACAGGTAACTGCTTTTTGGCAAGGATTCATAACCTACTGCTTAAACAAATATTACATACCTACCGCATGTTATTTGTGTGCTAAACATGTGTACATGTTAACTCTCTCAGGAGCCACAGTCAGTTATCCAGCTCTCCTGGTTTGATTACCACTGTATTCACAGTGCAAGTTGACAGCTTCCTCATCCAGCACAAATTGAAGCCAAGAGCTGTAAATATCAAACATAAATAAACCTGGTTGATGGACATGTGCGCGTGTGGCGGGTGTACGTTGGTATCTAGGCAGACACATACAAGGATAGCCCCTCGGCTGACTGGCACTGCAAATGCAATAGCAGTTGTCCACCCAATATGTAGGCCTAAATCAATGTTATCGTGGGTGCAAATAGCATGGCATTTCTCCCAGTAAGTTCTATACCTGTACTCTGTTCTACCTACAGTACGTCACAATCGGCCTGCTGGGATTCCCCATGGCTCAGGCCCAAAGAGTGAAGTAGTGATTTTTTTTTCTCCATTTCTTGGCAGGAGAAACACAGAAAGTGCCTGTGTGCCAAAAAGACAAGAAGGTTTTGGCAACGGTACAGCTGAAAACAAGCCAACTTACTACACTTCCCCCCCTTAAATTGGAAGGAAACTCTAGGAGTGAAGTAAAAACAAAAGAAGCAATAACAGACAAGCACCACTTTTTAAGTAAGCTGTCCCAGTTACTACTTTGTTGTCACCTTTTGAACAAACAGCAATTGAAAATGACTTTCAACTGACAACAATACTGGTGCCAGCACATCAACAGACTTGAAAAAGATATGTGGGCAACAAGGAGTTAACAGAAAAACATTCTGTGCAGGCTGATAAAACCAACTAGTCTCAAACCTGTCTAACTTGCTTAAGTAACAATTCATAATCAAATAACCGGTTCAGTGGCTATGTGATTACTGTTCAATCAGTTACTGTAGAATTGGCAACCTCTGAGCAAGCAGATTCAAATGTTTCACTTGTCTGCAAATATTGTGGGTTGTAATTCAGCATTTGGGATGGGTATATGTAGGTGTCCACATCATGTGTATCCTGATCTAACAATGTGAGAACTACCATCCATTTGTGCCATGAAGAGAACTTTATATAGGTTCACATGACATCGCTACAAAACAAAGATAATTTAAAGATAACCACATGTGAGAGACTACCAGACTGTATGCCTCTGCTCTGTTCATTTGCTGGTTTCACAACCATTTTATAAAATGTCTGAGGATTGATGCAGGGTTGTTTTCTGCTAAACTAAACTGCCATGCAAGATTGTACCACTTGAAATGAGTGGGTGAAAAAAAATTATTACACAGAAAGTAGAGCATATTGAGACACTCATATACAGAATTTCTGAGGTTCTTTGATGTATTTTATTCCAGAACATCTGGATTACTCTGACATCATGTCATGATCAAACAAGAGTACTGTACTGAGGGTATGCAAGAGGATCCCCCCCCCCCCACACATATCAAAATAAAGAGCGAAACAAAGAGAGGGACACTGGAGACAAGGAATATTTTCTATTGCATCAACAACAGCTGACTCCTAGAGAATTCCATTATCTACACTACATTTATTTGATAGACCATGTATGTGAAATCAATTGTTTCCAACACACCGTTTTAGTCACAGTTCTCCCTTTGAAGGCAATACAAAACAGTTTCCTTGGAAGGCCCTGAACACATTCCAAACATCAGTCCCTGGACACAACAAGTGGCAGGGACGTACAACAAGGCATGTTATTCATTAGACTAGCTTCATTATGCAAAGCCTCAGGCCTTTAAGACCTGAACTTGATCGCCTACCATACGTTTCTAATCCACAGAGGTCGAATCATAGAGCAAATCCCCCATTTCTTAAAGGGGCCTTGATGCAGGCTAATAGGGAGAAGATTCCTCAGTTCGATCTTGGATGTTACAAGTGTATGAAGCGGCATCAATGCAGGTTAATAGGGAGAAGATCCCTTCGTTCAATCTTGGTGTGTGAAACACAGAGATATAATACTGGCAATAGAAGGGCACAAATTGAGCTATGCGTTTTCAAAACATTTCATGTTAGATTGATATTGAATACCAAAAGACAATAGATTACGTTGATCATATTACAAGAGATATTTATTCAATACCAAATTAAACCAAATTCCTCTCGTGCTCTAAAAGAAAGGAAGATTAGGAATGACAATAAAAATCTTGAGGTGGATGAGAAAAATGTAGGTGATAAACATACATAAACACTATGGGGCAATGTCAGTCACTAAAGTTTAGCAACTAAACAAACAAACAAACCAGTCATCTCCTATAAAATCACAAATGTCATGCTGTAGGGTCACACAGGGGACATTGCACAAGGCATCTTGGTGTCCAACACTGAATAGCTGCGACTTGTAAGCTCTACTCATTAAGGGGGGGGGGGGGGGTGTCCATGTAGTAACAGCCATGGATTGGACATGACATTTTGGTTATTGTAGAGAGATTTCCCAATGCCCATTTTCGATTACTTCTTTCACTGGATGGCTCTATCTACTCCTCTACCGATTCAATTTAACAATCTCAACAAACAATATTTCTTAAGGCCAACTGTAAACAAACGTAAGCCTAGTTGCCTAAACTAATAGGGCCTGTGTGATTGATACACAAACGAAATGCAACCTAGGCATATTATGTGTGTAGCCTAGGCCTTCAATAACAATTTAAAAAGCAAATACAAGCATGAAGGTTAACAAAATGTGTGGTACCCATGAAGGCCTTTACTTCGACATTAACTCCATCGCAAATCGTATTATATGCCTAATGCAAACTGCTTTTGTGCGTAGTGTCAAACTGACAAGACTGCAGGCCTACGCAGTCAGCGCCAAAGAGCAGTGGCCAATTAACGCATCAAGTAAATACTAAAAAAGCCCATCCACATGTCATATAGCTGATCATGGTAGGCCTATTCAGTTGCATAAATGCTTGCCCTCTGATATTTTTTTGCGGAAACGAATGTGAAGGATTACAATAACGGGAATAGTAGACTACCCTGTCAACAGAAACACACATTTATTAATCAGTTTGTAATGTGTAATCAATGGCTCCCACTAAATAAATAGCCTACTACCTCTTTAAATGTGGTATTGGATACACACTCGTGAACACAAAAAAAACAAGTATGACTGCAATGTTTGAGTATAGGCTATTAGCTTCAGGCAAATGTAAATACGCTTCTACATACAACGACAATATATGGCGACTTCCCTATTTACAGCAAAGGACAGACAGACAACACAGCGGATCAAGTTTGGATTAAACATATTTTACCGAATTCACATTTTTAAACTTTTAATAGACAACAACCAACTTTTGTTATGTGTGGATGAGAAGACGTCAACATAGTTACAGTTCGGTTTACATGTTCTCATGTCAAAGTTGAATATAATAACATTTAATGACTTTACCATGCATATTAACGGACATACAGGACACATAGCAGCCTGTGCGTGAACACTATCCGATTAAATCATTTGAATTTGGATAAGGCATAGGCCCATCAATGTAGCCTATCGTGATCGTATCTGATGAGCAGATGCATCCATAATAGGGCGAATGATATAAAATCATATTTGTATCATTCTAAGCTAATCGAATGTATAAGAAATAGGAAAATAAAAACTTACCAAATCAGCTTCCGTTTTGTTTTTGCACTCCTGGGAACCGGAAGAAACATTCCTGATTTCCCCCTGAATCCAAGGCGTTCTGATGGTTATCGATTGTATATTTCATATACAGAAGTTAACTGATATCAATAAATGGTGTTACTTCTGTTCTGTAGCGTACCTTACATCTACTTTTATTTCAAAGTATGGCTTGATTCAGAGGTTACATTTTATCTTTGCCTAATCTAAGGCGTGCTCACGGTCGTAGAGTCAAATCATTGGTTGACAAACAGCAATCAGATGCAAATTCCTAACCTCTGAATCAGAGGGGGCCAACCTATAGCAAAAAGGGAATGTCGACAAGTGCAATTGGTGTGAAGCCACTGAGAGAAACCAATGGTGATATAAATTAGTTTGTATTGTTCCATGTGATAGAAAAGGAGAGGTTTAAATATATATATTTTATAACTCAAGCAGGGACTGTTCATTGCCGTTCCCCTTCCACACGTTGACATAGTAAACGTACCACTTATTGCAACTATTGGTAGATTGTCCCTTATACCCCATGCGCGGCTTTTGGCGACGTTCCCTAGGTAGTGATCCCTTTTAACCCTATAGCGGGTCGGTGTGCTGTATGCTTAGTGTAAAGCACACAAAGTAGCCTTGGCAAAGCAATGAATGAATGGTTGGAGAAGAGGTCAGCGCACGCGTCCTAATTGTCGTTTATTAAATTTCTCCCAATACAACCTCTTTGGTTAAGGTGTAATGGAGGCATTTTTTTTCTGAATTATCCATAAATATTATTAAATATATTCGGCTGTGAAATTAAATCAATACTAGATACATCTTTAACGGCTGCACGGCTGTTCAGATTGGATGTCTTTCACTGACTGGATGATTAATGTAGAAAAATCGAATATAAATGTGATGATTCATTAACTTGAAGTTTGTTTATTAATCAAGGACACTTATGAGCGATAGTATTTTTTGACTGGAACAACCAATTTGTAGCATAGGCTTCATCTGCCACAAGTTAGCCTATAGCCGATAGGTTACAGTTAAAAACAGAACGTTTTTTTTAAATACATAAATATATTATATATATATAATTTTGAAGCTTTCAATTAATCAAACGTAAGTATAATTGCACATCTTCGTTATTTTGCAGCACTTCGTTAAATTATTTGGTAAGGCTACTAAAACATAACTTTGCCCAAATTAGAGTGCTATCTAGTGGAGAGATTCATGAATGCACCTCAAAATAAAATCTCACATTTAATTCGCCGTAGCTGCTAGATTAAGTAATGAAACGCTGCAACAAACTATTATTGAAAGTAGGCCTTATGAATTTGCGCATGAACATTACTTACTTTAGGGATGCTCATTTGCTTACAAAAATCCGTGTCCTAATAGTATGATCTTCGTAAAAGGAAGCCAACAAGACCACCAAAGTAAATATGCGCAGCATAGAAATACAGAGAAATTATGATTACCAAATCATAACATTAATGCATTGCAAACCTAAAACTATTGTAATGAATTTAATACTCAAACAATGTCTGCTCTGAAATTCATTTACTATTGCCTACGTATATATCCCTTCAAACAAGTGGAAGAAAAACAAGTAGAAAACAATCTATACGTAAATGTTAATGTTATACTTATACAGGAGCCAGGACATAAACTCAACTGTCAAGTGTGTGTACCAAAGCTCCAGGCCAAAACGTTTGATTTTAGTGTTTGCTAATTACTTAGTGTGAAAATAAACATTTGGCTAAGCATTTACTGGAATTTTCCTTCCCCTTTCTAAAACGTTATTGACACTATATTGAGATTATACATCACTTGGTGGCTAAAGTTAGCTGAAGTTAATAGTGGCTATTTAAACAAATCTGAACTATGGATTTAAGTTTCTCTTGGCCCATAGACTACTCAGACTACTTTCAAGGTAAGGAACCATCTGACTACAAATTGAAAAATCTATTTATAGATTTAATTAAATCTAATTCGATCAGTCAGTTCCATTTCATAGACATTTCAAGTCATACAGTAAGACAGTCATTTAACATTTATTTAAGTTGTCTATTCAGACATGGCTTCGGCATTCTTATCTAGTAACGTTTACACAACAAAATGCCTAAAAATGAGGAAATGTTGACACTTAGACTATACTAATACTACCCTTGTTCTCCTTTTCCTGATGTAAATATGTAGTAACATACACTCCTGCATCAAACAATAGATAAGAGAAACATCCCTCCATATAACTGTATAAAGCTTTAAGAGAATCCTATTGCAACAAAGTTTCACTATCCAAATGTTGGCACACACAAGTTCAATTAATTAATTTTAGCTCAGTATTTACAGCACAACTAGTACCAAACACACAAAATTGTAAAAAGAAAAGAAAAGAAAAGAAAAAAAAGAAAAGTAAGTGGCACCAGTAAGTTCCTCTTCTATTATGCATACATAACTCATAGAATTGCACCTTGTGAAATCAAAAATGACATTCATAGTGGGAAGTTGAAAGCCTGAGAAACTGAATTTCCACACACACAAGCGTACAAATTTGGTTATTGACAAAAACACACTAGCAGGTCAAGTTTCTTCATAACATTCTTGATCATATAAAAACAATCATGGAGATTTTAAATATCCTGGATGCTTCCAAAAGCTTAGTACAAATGTATAAATACATATACACAAATATGTAAAAATGTACTACATGCATTCATAAGGCATAAGTGCTTGTCCAGGGGTTGTTAATGTTAGGAAAGTGTGCAAAAGATTCAAAGCACAGCAGACTAGCTGTCAAGTTTGTTATTATTGACTTGTTTTTCTTGTATATGAACGATACAGTATTATTTGACATTCTAAACTAAATCGAAGTTGAGAAAATCTATGAGGCAGCAGAATATTCACATCAGTTTCATTGTTAGATGTCAAACTACATAATTTAGAAAATAATGTAAACAATGGGAGAATAATAATGTGCCTGGATTCAGAAGAAGTATAATTATTCAATAATGGACTAACGAGGTCTGTGCATGCAAGTGCAGTACAACGTCTTGTAAAACATTTTTTTAGATTAACTAAAAAACACACTTGCACTAAATCTCACCCGATGAACGAATGCACAAACAAAAAAGCTTTCAGCTTTAAAAAAAAAAAAAAAAAAAAAGAAAAAAAGATGAAAAGCTTTTTCACTCAAGAATAAATAGATTAATGCAAAAACAAACTGAAAGAGTTGCAGATCATTGTGGATATTTCTATTTTACATTAATTAAATATTGTGCAAAAAGAGTTTGTTATTTTCTATCAGTACACAAACAAGCTGTTTTTCTACCCCAAATAACACACAGACATATCATCAGTGATGATTTCTTTGCGTCTCACAATCCTATCTTTTTTTCTTAATTCATACTGGCTACATTCACCTGTACAGATAGATGCACCAATGAGCCTTCTCTGGCCCAGTTCCATGCAGATTTCTACCCCCTTATCTTGGCATCTACCCCTTTGAAGAGCACCGATGAGAGACGACAATGAATAATGGGCAAGGCAGAGGAAGCTCCACTTTGCATATTGGCGTGCCAGATGGAGACAACAGTATATAACTAAGACCTATCTGTACCTTTCAAGTCTCCAAACCCTTATGGGTTAGGGGCTAGGGACTGAAATAGAACCAGGCCCATCTTTCCAGTGGTGTCCCCCTCTCTCATCTCATCTGCTCCAGGTAGGCGGAGAGCAGGGGACTGGGAGGCAAGAATTCCGACTGTTTGTTTGTCACCTCAGTCTGGCGGGCCCCATTACAGTCAGAGCCTGGAGTTCAAGACAAGAGACTTACAGACTAAAAAAACATACATCAACAGAGATAAAAAAAAATACATTTTAGGGGTGGTTTCCAGAACAAAGATTAAGCCTAGTCCTAAACTAAATCAGCCTTTCAATGGATATATACATTGAGGATGCTCTTTAGTGTAGGTTTAGTCTTAATCTGTGTCCAGGAAACTAGCCCATAGTGAGTGATAAATGGTTGGTTCAAGTGTGCACATCTACAGTATCTAGGTGGGCTGGTTACAAACAAGATCATGCAAAAGGTGTCTTTGCCCAGAGTCATTTTGTCAAATATGTAGATAACTTAAAAAATACAACAATTCTGAAAGTTAAGGTCATTCTACTCACTTGCTGAAACAAGGTCCATGTACTGGCAGACGGCATGAAGCAGTAGCCTCTCAAAGCTGAAACAGCATAATCATCCTTCAAGTTCATCTCAAATCAACATCTTCATTACCATATGTAATTCCATACATTATCTATGTGGGTCTCTTTTATAGTGAGTCTCTCCAATGACATGTTTGAGAATTCCTCTGAGTTTTCAATGAACTCATATGCCAATTTCTTCTAATTTTCAAATAGCGCATAATAATTTCCACAACATGACAATTCCTCCCAAACCTTTTGGAAGAAAGAGTACCTGCTTCCAAGATTAGTGGTGTAAACAGATTGAGGTTGAGCACCAAAGAAACTCATGAGGTTTTCCTCCAGCACCTCCATTGTCCCCTAAACCAATAGAAAGAACAAGTGTAAAAGAGGAGAAGAATTGTGTGGCATAATTGTCTACACTCTACATCAACATCTTCCACTTCAATTCCATCTCAAAATTGTAAAATGTGATGCTTACAATAGGGATTTGTTTGCGTTTAAGAGTAGCGCGCAGCCTACGATCAATTCTCTGGAAGAAATCTTGAGCATTGAAGGCTGGATTACCTGAAGAGTAGAAAAGGGTGATTAGTGGTGTGTTCAAGTGCTCCTTGGAAACTCAGAACTTTCCATTTCGATTTTGCAAAGTTCCCTATTGGTTAATTCTGAGATTCTCAGAATGGGAAACTTGAGTATCATCCTAGTAATACGAGTTTTCAAGTTGAACATTTAGGAGTTTCCCATTTCAGAGGAATGCAGAATACTTCATTTTCATCAGTATAGTTACTATAGGCTACAAGTTGACTATGTTGGTTAGTGGAGTGACAGGCAGTAAACATGTGGTCTCGTCTCACCCTCCCTCTGGTCTTTGGGGAGCTTGTTTGAGTTGCTCCTCTTGGCCTCCTCTTCCAGTAGGGCCAGCAGCTTCTCTTGCTCCTCTCCAGAGCGGTTCATGAAGTCATTCCAGGGCTGGGGAGACAAGGGGAAAATGTGCTAATCTTTTCAGGTCAAGGGATTTTGGCAACAATGGTTACGGGTAGTGGTAAAACTAGCAGCGGGTCTCATTTGCAACAAGCAAGGCCACTGGATGCTAACGTCCAATCTCAATAGCAAATATCTCATCCATGCCCCCTTGATAGGCAGGATGAAAATTGTCATTGCTTTCACCTAAATAATCCTCTTAGACCACCATAAATGCATAGGGGTTATTGGACGATTTGGGATTGGGCATAAATGCATATGCACATTTGACATGTTGTAGGCTTACCTCTATGTAGTTGCCGTTAGTGCAGGCCTCAGTGAAGATGGATGGGATGGCAGGGTTACTGCTGCATACCTCTGCCTCATCTTTGGAGCACTCCTCTCTTTCAAGAAGATTTGCAAGGAAGCGGGCTGTTCATTTGCAGAGGTTAAAGGAAAAGCCAGACTAATTAAATCATGTTGACACAATGCTGTCTTGGTAGTATTCATGCAAACTCAGCGCAATCAAGCCATTATAAATCTGACCCGAACTGGCGAGTTGATTTTCAGAACAACAAAACTGGCTGAATGACATACTCCTTCTTCTGACGGAAAATAAGAACTTACTGTTCTCTTGCCGTCGGCGGCTCTTTTTGCCTTTGGCTCTGGGTGTGAGGTCAGAGTTGCGGATGGCCTGGTTGATGAAGAATTGCTTCTTCTTGATCGGAGAAACACGCTTGGCTGGGGAGTTGGGCAGAGAAGTGCACTTGCGCTCCTCTATCAGGCTGGTTGTAAACAGAGCAAGAATTAGGCCACTGGTGTGAGGACTTGACATAGTATGTGTTATCGGAGGGTTGCTTGGGTATACTATTTAATCGTTCAAGTGTAGGCACTACCCGTTTTGAAATACCTTCTCCAATTGTTTTAAAGTACCACTCTTTTGCTTTGTACAGGAGAGTAGATTTGAATTACAAATGTAAAATGCACCATAAAAACTGGGTCAGTGGGTTTAGATATCAAAGCCACGCCCCATTTAGACTCTGGCTCTGAGTGGCTGATAATCGCTGTTGTCACATTTAGCCGATCATGATGGAAACACCATTCTTAACCCTAACCCAATATTCTTTGGAAATGCTGTATTACGGTGAGCATCCTGACGGATTTTAGTGAGACAAACAAACCAATGGTCTCATGTGATGAGGATGATGGCTGTCAGCTGAATAAGGCGAATAAAATGCATACTGTGTAGGCTGCATAACAGCAAATGCTCAAGTTGATCCACAATTTAACTGCAAGATGTTAATGCGAAGGGGGGGTTAAAAAGCAGATCCCAAGGCACGAATATCTAGTTTAAGTTTACTGAAAAAGGCTTTGCTTACTTGCTGAGTCAGTAACTTGCAAAAATATTTTTTATGCATTTATTTTATTGCAAATAATCCTACGAGGAGAGAATCCTAGGAGAACAACGCCAGACAAACTAGGTGCGTTACCAGCTAATCAAACTTATTTGAAACGTTTCTGATGACCACTACTGTACTTGCTAGCTATGTTTATCTAACCTGCACAGCTGGTTACATCGAACATTAGCGAGCTAGGCTATATAGCTAGTGTGTGCATATCTACAATATAAATTAGCTAGCTATACAATTTAAGCTATCAAACATAATATTTTGAAAACACTAACACATAAACTGGCAATTTGGAGGTGGAAGGAATCTGTGTCCTATTATTAGCTGGCTAAGTTAGCTAGCTACTAAGCAAACTGCTTTTTTACTCACATAAAATCCTGCGCCTCGGCATTGTTGTTATTTGTCAAAACAACCATTTTACGCCAGTGAAAATAAACGGAAATCAATATAAGTTGAGTTCCTTCTGATGGTATTTTAAAACAACAACAGTAGCTAGCATTTACAAACAGAAAGGTTAAAAAAACGTTAGCTTCGTTAGCTACTGAATGAGGGGGCACACAAACAGCACTGATAGATCTTTCTTGACCGCCCTTCATGGAAATGAAAACGAGGCTCGATCGTCCATTTATTTACACATTATCATCATGAAATAATTTACACTTAGCCATATTCACTTAAATAAATGTTTTCATATTGTTTCTTGTTCTTCGCTATTACGTAGTGTTTTAAATCACTGCATCTAATTTAGCTCATGTTACAGTATTTCAATAAGAGGAGACATTTCCGGATCTTGGCATCAGTTTGTAAACGTTTCCATAACCGCAAGTTTAACTGCCTGCTTTGACATCAGTAGGTGTAGTTCTTTTCCACGAGTCTCAAATACTTATCTTGAAAGAAAGGGGGAAAGAAATTACATTTTTACGTTTGGATACCTTTTTCAGGTATGTTGGGTATAATAACTTGCAAAATGAATGTTTTATGAAAACGTAAAACATCATTACAAAATGTGCCAATGTTATTTAAAGCCACAGATTGACAGGAATGGACAGAAGGCGCAGACCAAGAGCAACAAGACTGGAGAGAGGCAATATACCTCACCCTCGCCTGGTTGTGGGTGTGAAGTGTGCACTTTCCAGGAGGAATGCCATGACGTTCACTGGGGGCTGTGAAAATACCATCTCAGATATTAAATCAAAAAGTATGGACTCCAAGACATTTGAGAGAACAGACAGGGTGATTAAAATATATGTCGATCTATGTCCTGTTCTGGCCTCAGCCAAAGAGCCAATGGAGGAGGAGGACAATGGTTCTTGGGGTGAAAGGGAATCTGTTACCAGCACAGACAATTTGTCCACCGTACACACATCAAAGTCTGGAGAGTGCCAGCTCAGAGAACAAAGGAGACTTCACCGAGATCCAATATCAGACAGAGCAAAAGTAACCCAATTGGTAAAAACCATGTTACTAACACCCATAAATAAACCGTGCTCAAAGCAACCCACATATTCAGTCTGCCTAGGGACCTCAGTGTCCCACACACCTCTGCCACAGATAAATGTATCAGAACAAGGTGCTATGGTCAAATCCCCGAAGAGGACAAAACCCTTTGAGAATGAGGCACCATTTCCCAGGATCCTATTGCAGAAGCCAAATACTTCTGCATACACGATGTTATCACAATGTGTAAGGATCGTTACATTACATATCCATTTCCAACACACAGATGAAACATTATTCAATAAGACATATTTTCTCAGAGCTCACTTTATATAAATTTATTAAGCATCTCTAAAGGAGTTCAACAACATTTTAAATGTCTTATTATACATGGCAAGCATAATTGTCCATACTGCATTACAGGTTACAAAGTAAACATCTATTTCCTATTGTCTCATTAGGGATCACCTCCGTTACACCTCCCTGAGATGTCTGTGTCCAGTATAGATGCCCTGCTCCAGGGAGTGGCAGAACATGTGGGAAGAAAAGAGAGAAAGAGTGATCATGGGACATGGGGACTCACCTGTCCGGATCATCTTCTCATGGCTCTGCGATATCTAAGAGAGAGGAGGATCCAGCATCAGACAGACTATAGGACAGAGTAAGCAAACAACAAGCAGTAACAATGGGTTACACAGATTACATTGGCATCAATAATTAATTACACTGGCAGCTTGATACGGCACTCAAGTCTCTTCTTACAAATAAAAAAACATTCTTTGCCGAGGTCACACATAAGTATTATAGAGTTGGCCAAAGAGAGAAACTACTGTATGGTTGCTACAAAAATGTACACTGCAGCATGTTAATAGGAAATGGTTTGCATTCACACATGGAAATAAACTTGAGAATTTAGTTAGAACCTCACCAATCTGGAATCTATGTGTGTAAGGAAATATGGTTTTAATCAGATTTTTGTCAATAGCCTTTATTTAACAATAATGAGAATCTCAGTGCTCCATCTCTCATTCCAAAAGTAGGCCTACAATAAAGAGGACAATCCTCAAAATTGGAAAAGCATGTATATTTTTACACTTCAGAGGAGAGTCAGACCATTTTGTTAGTAAACAAACACATCCTTTGACAAATCTTAGTGTTGGTTAAACTGCTATACCCAGGCACCTCAAAAATGCTGTCATTTGTCAATGTCAAACATCGACTGAAACGCAGTATACGTCTAATGATTAGATAACAACGCTAGCTCAGACCTTCATATATTCACAGCCACACTCGCTGAGATTAGTGATATCTAGTAGCATCTTTTGCTCATCAGACATCATGCCCTATGTATTCATTGTTATTCTTATGAGGCAATTGATTGAAACTAACTTTTAATCGCATACCCTTTTCTTAACCTTTTACAGGGAACAAGTAAGATGTCCAGAGGTCAAGCCAATCAAGTCTGTCAGTGGGCAGAAGCTGATAACAGAGCAAAAATGTTGGGACCCAGCCTCGCTTCGCAATGGATCAAAACTGCCGGTCATCCTTAGCATGGCGAAAAGGAACTTTTAAAACAATTGACAAATCACCACCACAATAATTGATGAAAACATAACATTTCACAAGTGTTTATTCATTTTCAGAACAAAATACTCAAGATAGATAATATATAGATAAACCTGATATATTACTAAATTTGCATTATGTACATCTAGTTGTATAATAGGATAAATAACCATATGAATATTCAAGTATGAATATTCAAGCATAATATACAGTACATCATATAACCATACATTCAGTTGTATAGATATTCTACACATGCCTATCATTTATTGAAACAATCTCTCTAATGCTTCAGTGCAGAGTGCATTACAGTGCAGTAGTAACCTGTTTGGATTTACAGATACATCTTGTTTAGTTCAAGTTCCATATACTGTAGATCATGAGCTCAATTAAAAACAGACACAAAATCTATAAATATAAAACAACAGCTGACCTAATGAAGGCAGTGTTTTTGAGTCTGGTACTTTGGGGCTGTACCATACATCTTTATGTTGTATACAGGCCAATGCAAATAAATAAATAGTTTTGTGTGAAAAATAATGAAGTGACAATGTAAAAAAATATCCTCAATTGTGTCTGTTTTTAATTGAAAACAATGTGAAAATATATTGATGATGTAATGATTTTGTTGACCTAAACGTCTTGTGATAACATAACAATCATTGGTTAGATAGTGCACAGCATTTCTTAATTAAAGTGCTTTAGGCAAAAAATGCAAGATATTGAGAGGAACTGTTTGTTGTCACAATGCCAACATTTTTACAGAGTAACAATAATACAGTAAATCCAAATTTGGATGTTGAATACCCAAATAGAAAGTAAATGAGCAATATACCTAACCCATGAAAGTGCCTGAAAGTAATGACAGTGAGGAACACTACTTTTGAGGTGTTGGACTACAGCTGTAACAGAGAGAGAACAAGGCACCGAATCCAGTCTTTAAAGAAGTCATCCGGTAGTAGCGTCTTCCCTTCTCAGAGGACACAGGGGCACAGAGTTGCCTATCTGGCTCATTTCCATTTGTATTTTGGCTCCCTCCACTCCCTTCGTTCATTCCATTGTGTCACACTCAATGTGACAAATAAGAAAACATGAGACAACGACATGAAGGAACAAGCGGTTTGCTGGGAATAGTGGGAGATCAATGGGGCGAGAACGCTCTCAAACAAGGAAGTTAAAGATATAATAGCAAACCCCACTTCTCATTTGAAGTATTGAGATAAACCTTAGGATGGGTGCGTTGACATTTTTGGTTTGCAATGAGGATCTCCTAGAGAAGAGTGAGTCAATGGAGTGAACAACTGAGCGGAAAATGCAAAACAGAACTGAGCATCTGTCTCTTGCGTGCCCACCTTGTTTCTTACATACCCATTTCACACCTTGCTGTCATTTGTGTTAGTACCCACTATAAAGAGTGTTGAGGGATCCTTGCTGCCTGAGCTCTTCTCCCCTGTGCGCTTGGACCCATTAGCTGAGTATTCCCTACTCGACTCCCTACTACTCGACCCACTGCTTGCCATCTGCGGCTTCTTTTGAAACTGTGGTTGTTTTTCCTCTTGTTGTGGCCTGGTCGTCATCGCTATGCCACTGTCCTTGACCCCCTTGGGTCTGCCCTCTCTGGGTTTGCTGTCTGATGATTTGCGTGACTGGGGAGTCTTGGTTGGTTGAGCTGGTTTGGCCATCTGCACTGGTCGGATGGGCTGGGACGCCCTGCTGGTCTGAGGTGCTGCCGTCCCACTGTTGACAATCACCTCGGTCAGTTGGTCGTCATCACTCTGCTCCTTGGCAAAGTTGACAAACACCTGGAAGAAGGGAAAAGGAGTATGATGTAGTAACACATGCTCCAGAGGGAAGGACATTGCATAGCTAAACTGTCTCTATGATTACTTTTACTTAAGCTCAAAATAATGTTTTCTGTGTTGTTTTCCCCAAGTGGTGGACAGCCAATTCACAGTTTCAACAACTCCGGATTGCAAAACTCAAAGAGCAATTGAATGGTTGAATTGGTACAAATCCTGCAACCTGTTGTATCTGAGAGAGCTAAATAGAACATGCCTGTTGTTATCATGTACTATCCGCTCCCACCTCCCTCATAAATAATCCCACACGTGGGATTCTTTAATAGTGATTAATAAAACAATCCCAGCCTGTCCCGTTTTGACACTTGAGCCCTACCTGGTCCAAGGTAGTCTGTGAGACAGAATAGGCGGCAATGCCCAACTCCTTGTAGTTGTTGGACAGCACGTCGAAGACACGGGCCAGGCAGCAGGCATGGGAGGGCAGCTGGTACTGCAACACATTCTGGTGCCTCTCCTTTAGCTCGATGCCAGGGAAGGAGTTCTGGATGTAGGCATCTACTGGGCATGGGTCCTCTGGTGGCTTGGTGCCTGAGGACAGGCGCAGGATGATGGTATAGCCGTCGCCAAATCTGATGCAGAAAAACACAGAAAGAAACAGCAGAGCAGGGGGAGTTGTGGGATTTGAAGTTTGGGAAGTTTATGAGATTTAATGGTTTTAGATGCTACATTTTTTTGTATGTTATTGAGGGCTTATTGTTATGACAGTGGAGCTTAAAAGCCTATATTGGAAAGTTATAGCCAATACATTGGAGTCAGGTAACTACTCTACACTTCGAAAATGTTATAATACACACAAGCAAAACCAGCAACATTTGAGTACCTGTTCTTAAGGTGCTGAACAGAGCCCAGACACTGGAACCTGCCGTTCACCATGATGGCCATTCGGGTGCAAAGGGCTTCACATTCCTCCATACTGCACGCAAATACACACCAAAAACACCCCATTAAAGATACGATCAGAACCTTTGTCACTAATTCTTTACATCAAATCTCTTTACATCAACAGTACAGTATTAGTGATTTCTGCATGCAAGGTCACTAACACAATGTGAACAATGGGGAAAATGCATTTTACCATGCAAATAGCACTAGATTTCTATGACCTATCTGCTGTACTCAATGAATTGCATTCCCTGAGCAGTATTATATTTCATATTATTAGAACAATTATATTTTATATTATTATTCATTAAATACATGATACATTCCAAAACTACTTGATATTCAAGTGCTGGCTATCATTTTCATTCAGGATGTACAGTATTAGCATGAATAAGTGCCCCCTGCCTGTGAGAGGTGAGAACAACAGCCCTTCCCTCCTTGATGACACTCAGGATGCAGTTCCACAGGAATCTCTTTGCCTTGGGGTCCATGCCTGTGGTGGGCTCATCCTAGAAACAGTTGAGTACAGACATTAGGTTGTAGAGGTTATATGGAAGAAAGCTGTATCAATTGCCATATAAATTTAACATATCAATTCAATCCTCAACCCTCTATGACAGTTGTTACCAATATCAACCCTGTTCCTTGTAAGCTACCTATAGGGTGTGCAGGCTTTTGTTCCAGCCTAGTACCAACACACTAGCTTCAACTAACCAATGTCTGGTTGATTAGCTCAGGTATGTTAGTGCTGGACTGGAACCAAAGCTCGCAAACCATGTACTGTAGCTAGCTCTACAGGACCAGGGTTGTTGACCACTGCTCTAAGGGACGATTTCCCGGACCTAGACTGTGCCTTCTGGAAAAAAAAAGCATCTTCAATGGAGAGTCTCCATAGAAGTACTATTTAGTTCAGTACTTAGTATAATCTGAGTGTGGAAAAGTGGTTGTTTTAGTTCCTTACACACCAGGAATATGACAGGAGGTGCCCCGATCAGGGAGATGGCAGTGGAGAGTTTACGCTTGTTGCCTCCACTGTAGCCTCCAGCCTCCCTTTCAGCATACTGGGTCAGCCCAAGCTTCTTCACTCCCCACTGAGCTACCTGTAAATGAAGGAGAGAGGAGAAGTTTCATTTTTACTATGTTGTCAAGCGAACAATTTAAGAAAAACTACATTTTATAGCCTGCACAGCTATTAAGAAAAGTGCAGATGTTCTTTAGAATGGATTGGAAATAAGTATGTTTGTCAAAGTGGTTTGGAGTAGTTTAGAGATCAGATGGTACCTTAGCCCTCCATTTGGACTGGGATCAATTTGGAATTAGTTGTCAAGTATTTACACTTAACTAGTTTGAATAGAAGTTTTAGAACTAGTTTTTGCAGAAAGTTAATTCATGCTTAACCTATTTCCGCCACACCCTTCTGTGAGTGTGATAGGTTAAGTACCTTGGCCACAGACTCTTCTGGCACCCCTCGAAGTCGAGCGTAGAACTCCAGGTGCTCCCTTCCTGTCAGCAGGTCACTGATGGCGTCAAACTGGGGGCAGTAGCCCATGAGCTGGTGCACTCTCTCCATCTCAGTCAGCACACTGGACAGAGGATCAGAGTAAGGCGGAAAGCAGGATTAGCATAATAAATGGGAATTTACTAACATAGAGCAGCCTAAATGAAAGCAAACAGGGATGACTACCTGTGGTGACTGAGGAAAGCCTCTCCGTAAGTGATGGTGGTGTCTCCAGTCAACATGCGAAATGTGGTGGTCTTCCCAGCTCCGTTCACCCCCAGAAGTCCAAAGCACTGATAGAGCGAGGCAGAGAAACATTTACATCCATACAGAACACTGTATTTACTTGCACATCAGTAATTCATGGGTGTTACTGCTATTATGCCTTTAAAATAATAACATGAAAAAAAACGTTTTATATATGTTTGGAGAATGAGTGTCAATAGTAGGCTTGTCTATGACGATCAAGATGAATCTCTCACCTCACCACAAGGGATCCCAAGACAAAGACGATCCACTGCTGGCTTCCTACCAACTTTATACACCTGTACAAAGGGTCATCCTTTTAACCTCTTAGAGGAGAAAAACATTACCCAAATAACACAATTCCTTTACAAGTCCAAAGTCAAAGTTTAGAGTGTTCCCTTTCCATACTGTACCTTGCTCAGGTCCATCATTGTAAGTATATCAGCCTGAGATTTCCCACTCTTCACCCTCTCTCTCTCCTTGGCAATGTCCTCATCCTCTGGACCAAGAGGGGGCAGCTGAGGGTCAGACCATGGCCTGGGGAGGAAAGATTCGTTGATTTGTTTGATTAGTTTCACTTGCACATACGTATCTAGAGAGGGGTGACTGATTCCAAGATCTGAACCTAAGGACACAGTACCTGAAGTTGATGAAGAACTTGTACTGCAGCAATATGGTGAAAATGAAGAATACTAATCCCTCCACAGCCATGGCGAACAGGTTCTTCCCCACAAAGTCCCACTCGAGTGGGTCCAGGGTCTGCTTGGTGCCTGGGGAGGGGATACATTCTTACATAACACAGCAGTCATCTAGTGGACTCTCTCATTGAGAGCACCTTACATCAGACTACAATTGCTGCCACCACCTCATCCCTCTACTGATTTAACATGGTCAGATCCCACAGTAAATTAAACTCCAATAGGCCACATTTACCCTCATTACACTCCAGAGCCAAACCGAGGTGAGCTGTACTGGGCTGGCCTATTTAAGCATTCCCCATAGTTGCTGAAAGAGTGCTCGATAGGACAATGTGAAAGAGAAATTCCCAAGCCAGTACAGTCTGGTTCAGGTCAGCAGTGTGTAAAGCTTTGTTGTTCTATAGAATTATATACAATAGGTGAATTAATGTAGGATCATATCGAAGTAAAACAATTGGACTAACAAAAGGATTGTCACATAATTTCCCCTCATTCCATGGCTGAATGTTTAGGTGAGAGTGTGCGTCACATACCTAGTCTCTGAAAAGCATCGGACATAGCCTGATTCTTGGCCATGTCGATGAGGCCTCGGCCCAGACAGAAGTGTGGGAAGATAAGAAAGACCTTCTTCAAGATCCTGTTTACTTCATTCAAATACTGAAAGAGACAGACATGTTGAGTTCTGTATCGTGTCAAAAGTCAATCAAAAGTCACACCTATGCTGTATTTTTCGAATAGCCTAATTCAAGTTCCTTCTCTGATTCTCAATCTGCTAATTGCTGCCAAATATATCATTGTAACAATTGACTCAATAAGAAAAAATATGCACATCACTGACATCTTTTGCAGTGGAGCAGCTCAGATGTAAAAAAACAACACACCTGACGAGAACACTCCTGTGCAACCAGATTATCTGAACTGAACATGAGTATATTGTCAAAATATAAGCAGTATAACATCAAAACATTAACTGTGATTTAGGACTACAGGACATTAATACTGTAGCAAACATAGTTAACGAGACTATATTCACCACACCTCATCTACAAACAGCTCTAAGACGAAGGTAGCGATGCTGCCATTGATGCCGATAAAGAGGTTGATTGATGTGAGGACGACATAGGCAGTGCTGGGGACGGTGAACACGAACGACGCCGGGTACATAAGAGGTGTGATAGACCAGCTGAAATTGATTGAAAAAAAAGGAAAATAAATTAACAACTTATATACTTCAATTTTGTAATGCACCATAAACTAAAGAGTAACAGTGTGCAACATAAAAGACGTGTGCCAAGCTAAGCTAGGGAAGAACCAAATAATTTATATAACATTTAGCAGCCATTTTTATCCAAAGCAAAATACTATTTTTTGTTTTTATGGTCCCAGCAGGAATTTAACCCACAATCTTAGCATTGCCAGCACCTAGCTCTACCAACTGAGCCATATAGGACCACAAATCATCTCCTTCATCACTCAAGCAATCACATTGCCCCACAGCAAAAATCTTCATAGTCTTTCATTTACTGAAGAAAGCACTCAAAATGTTTGTGTAAAGATAATGTCCCTTACCCATAGAACATGAGCAACAAGACCAGAGCAGGGAGATTTTTCTCAGAAACGTAGGACTGTTGCTGGAAGCAGATGAAGATGAGGATAACCATAGTGGCAGGGACTGTATAGTTCAACTGAGAGGAAATAAACAAATGTCAGCCATAATGTAACCAGTTATGCACATACAATATATCAATCGTAATATGATAGCACTTAACTTGAATCCTAATGTACCGGGATGAACATGACAATATGATTATAATGACATACTGTACAACAGGGTTCCATTCCAATAATAGCACTACAACAAACCTACATGTAAGTCATGTCACAAACTGGTCAACTACTGTAGCTGGTAAAAGTTATACGTAGCCAATAAGCTGATCAAACCAACACATACTCTATGTCATGCCAGTGTGACTGTGCAGTCAGTTGTTAAAACCAAAAGTCAGTAAGTTAAAACCAACCAACAAAGCTCTTGACATCATGTCAATATTATTACCAAATTACACAGTTCAACAAAAATATTATCCTTCATATGATGAATTTTGACCAATCAAGCTAGGACCAGGATGGTGTTGAGAGACTAACCATGTCCCAAGTAAAGTTGGCCAGCCAGTAGAGAAGGGGTTTGACCCCACTGACAAACTGTAAGTGCTTCGCTTTGCTGACCCTCTCCTCAATCAGGAACAGCACGAAGCTGGCCGGCACAAAGGACATGGCAAAGATGACACAGATGGACACCAGCACGTCCACTGAGGTGGTCATCCTGACAACACAGAGATAATAAAGATAGAAGGAGATAAAAGGAGGGTTGGCATTCGGCACAAACTAAGTTGTGACACTATATGCTGTATTAGTCACTTATGAAAAAAATTAGAATCTAATTAAACATTAAATTAAATGTCTTCCAGGGCTGAAACCTAACTTGAGGTCCATACGTATTGCTGGAATTAACAAATTCCCTTTTGGCATTCTTTCATGATTAATGCGGAGGTTCAGTTTATGTGTGCAAAAGTCCAAAAAGAGATGGGATTTAGGTTAACACATTCAAACTGTTAAAAGAGCCAGATGTAAATCTGTGAAAGGAGCAGGGCATCATCCTCCCTAATAATAATATAACCCCTGAAATGGAATTGCTCTTATTGGTGTGAGATTTGTATGAGAAGCCAATGAGGAGAGAGCCAGAGATAAAAGAGAGACAGGCTTACATGGCCATCTCAGTGAGTTGCTCCTTGGTGAGATTGAGGGGGTGGTTGTAGGCTGTTATGCCATGCCTCATTCTGTCTGGCCCCAGGGGCAGGCTGGCACGGAGCAGACCATTGTTCATGACATTGACAAATGATGCCATGGCATGCCAACCTTTGTTGTTATACCACACCTAGCAGGGGAAACACAGAGCTTAGGTCACAGTGACACAAAACACACAGATGCAGAAACACAGAGACACACACAAACACAAGCAGAGTTTGCACTTTTGGGACTATTCCATTGTTTTCTTTGGGCAAGGCAAACTCCACCAAGCACAGCGACGTTTTTGAAATTATTTCAAACAAATAGTATTTGAACCCAGGTCTGACACACACACACACACACAGACACACAGACACACAGACACACAGACACACAGACACACACACACACTCTCACACGCACACACACACAAAGACAGACAGACAGACACCTTCACCTCTCACCTTAACATTGTTTTCACTGTTCAGTCCACCCAGGAAATCTGGTAGCCGACCCAGTAGCTGGTCCAATGAGCTATTCTGTGAGACGTAGATGTAGGCGAGCATAATAAACTACAATGAATAACAAAGTGAGTTCTTTGAGAAAGGTAAGCGAAAGAGAACCAAATGAACTCCTACCTGTGCCACCCTGTAGCGTGTCCTAATTGACATGACTGACTCCTCTATGTGATGACCCTGGGGTACAGCATGAGTGGGTCTGCCTCCCAGAGAGAAACCCCCATATCTACAATACAGGAGGTCAACACATTACATATTTACCTTAGAGGTGAATAAATGAAAAGAAATGGAACTCAAACCAAAATCATGTTTAGATTGTGTATGCCAAATGTTACACTCTGCTTACCTGAATTCATTCACCCACTTCTTGGTCTTTAGGCTGAAATGATAAGAAGAGTGTAGATGGATGGTGAATTTGTGAATGGAAAAAATACATTATTTCATCTCAGTAAAATATACATGGGATGTGTGCGTATTAATGAACAATCGCTTGAGAAATGCAAGAGACCTTTTCTTCAGGATCTGACTATAGGTCTTGACTAGATAGTCTGAGACATTGCGTCCCGTCATATTCTGCAGGATATCCCCAGTCAGTCTCTTGATCTGTATACCAAAGACACAAGTTGAAACAAAGCAGCTCATACAAAACGTGGGTTTGCCGCAAGGTGTCTCCAAAGTAGTTTAAACATGGGAAAGAAGCATACAATCATAATAATAATATTTGGCCCAGGTCTGCTGAGGACATTGCTACAATAGTTCTGACTACTGAAGACATATTGACAGTATGATGGTGACCTGTGGTGGGGGGAGGCCGCCGGCCCCCTCAGGGCAGTCTGGGAGCATCCTGCGGACCTCCTCTGAGCTGCACTCACAGTCAGGGGAGGGCTTGTCTTCACTCCAGTTGCCCTTGTTGAACATCTGCCAGGTGGAGTAGGGGATCTGAGGTCTCATGAGGAGGGCCCCTACCTCCTCCTCACATTTGGAATCCCTACAGAAATATATAAACAACATACACATCAACACAGCTTTAAAAGCAAACATAAAATGATCACACTACTGCTGAATTCCAAATCGCCCTTAGCCCCTATCCTATCCACTGGGCACGTTTGATTATCTGAGAGGAAGTAAGCAACAAGTAAGCATCTCCACAATAGTAATTTATATGTGTGTGTGTGTGTGTGTGTGTGTGTGTGTGTGTGTGTGTACTAAGTGGATGGAGAGGAGAGAAAACCTGTCTTACGTGCTATTTTCCATGCATCTGGTTCCAAATCCAGGCTGGTCGAGAAGGGCGTCAAGTATGTTCTCCATGGTGGGATCACCAGGGGCATCATTGCTTGAAAGATGACAGAGATAAGAAGTCTAGTTCAGGATAATTTAGAGTTGCGTTATAGCAAGTAGGACCAGCAGCAGATAGCAATTCAAATATGTGGGAGAAGAGGCATTTGAAAGATGCATTAGATCAATAGGAGATCAACAGTAGTGTAGTGTGGGAACTGCAAATCCAACAATTCTACCAGGTGCACAGTACAAAAAGCATAAATGAAAGGAAGAATTATAACCCCACACTTTAGTATATGTGTAGTTTATTGCAACATTTCAAACAACATTTCAACCATGACCATCCGTCAAAATTGTGCAATTAAACTGCACAGGAGTGTAATATATATGTGCACAGTGCAGGCATGTCCTTTCCTTGATGTGATCAATAGGAGGCATCGATAGGAGGCAATTACCTGAAAAATGTATACTGTTCCCCATACATGGAGGGCTGGAGCTGGAGTGAAGGGTACTTCCCAAACGGAGGGACAATGAGACTGAAGAGCAGAGCGATCAACACGAACACAGCAGGTAGCACGATCTGAAAGACAAACACGGTTGTGTCAGAGGCCCTGCTTTTTCTTTATTATTTCTATTAAAATTGTTAACATACAGAAGGTCTAACAACAACAACAACAAAGTGACAGCTAATCATTCACCATAGCATTGGATAAGTCTTTATTTGGATAGACCCCAAACAGGTGACTTAGAGATGTTAAACTAACTGCTCAACTAACTATCTACTAACCCTAGCCCTTACCCCAAACCCCAACCCATACAAATTGTTCCATGTCAACAGTGTCATTTGTTGATAGTTTAAGCCTGTAGACCATATAAGGGACTTTCCACATAAAGTGGGGCAAAAATACACTTTATAGCAACTGCTTGGATTTACAGTATGCTGCGTTTCCTTCTACCTGAGCAAAGAAACCCCTGCGACTGCGGCGAGCATACAGCCACCTCTTGATGAAGAGCGCCCGGAGCTGCTGCCATGTTAGGCCCCAGCCTGTAAGGGGGATCCCGCCTCTGCCCTCCCCGCTCAGCAGGTCTGTCTCCTGAGGCTCTGTGTGTAGGAAAGGCACAGGCGCGGTGGACAGAGAGAGAGTTAGACATAGTTAGAGATAGTTAATTCAACCAAATCCCTCTCTGTGAAAATGTTACAGTTATCCCCAACACTGGTGGTGAGGACAGAGTAGAGATCTGAAGCTTTCGATATGAAGTAAGTGGCTACATAAGCTAACAAGACTAGTTAGGCTAGCTAGGCCCACTAGGTCGATGTGATGTTGCGACATGCAGGGTACCTTGCTTGGGAAGCCGTTTATTTCCTGGCAGCAGTGCAGAGAGAGAGAAAGAGTCAGAGAGGGACACAGTGGACTTACCATTTATAAGGGAATGCATTCACTGTGTGTGTAGTATGTCCTTATTTCCCGTTTCTGTGATTGTTGGTGTGTCACATGGGGGGGGGCACGTGTGTGTGTGTGTGTGTGTGTGTGTGTGTGTGTGTGTGTGTGTGTGTGTGTGTGTTGTTATGGAAAATACATTGATAGAACTGTTTGAAGGATATGCACTTTCGTATGACTGATACAACTTATGTGAATACTGTGATTACATTTCCTCTTGCCACACCTCTAAAGTTCTATAGCCATTGTTTTGAGAAACGGCGGATGATTACAATATGGATAGCGGTGGTTTCGGAGGGAGTAGTGGGGGGAGAGCAAGAACAAAGGAACAGACCCATCATGCAGACAGGAAGGTGTGAAATGTTGAACACCGATTGATCAATAAGAAAGCACCGATTGATCAGTAAGAAAGTCTCCCCATTCATTCTCTCCCGCCCCCTCTCACGTAAGCACAAGCTTGTCGGTGATAGCCTTGGCGGCGCCTACCATTATGTTTAATCTGTATAAAAGACAACCCTGATAATCGCCTCTTCAGACTCTGGATTTACGCTGGGCTGCTGTTACGCTCTTGTCTCTTGTTTGCAAGCAATAAATACCGGACTCAGATATTGTGGCTACTCAGGACTTATTTATTGATTCTTACCTCCGAAGAGCTGAAGTACAGAGTGGTAAATCCTAGACATCCACCACAGTGTGTGTGTGTGTGTGTGTGTGTGCGTGCGTGCGTGTGTGTGTGTGTTTACCTGTTTCTGGGTCTTCAGCCGGCTCCCCCTGCTGGCCCTGGCACTGTCCTTGACCCTGATCCTGAGGCGTACCGGCTTGTCTGGGGCTCTCCTCTGGGTCAACGTCTACTCCTGTCTCCTCAGCCACCCTCAGAAAGATCTACAGTAGTACATGATCACACAAAAGATACCTTTATTGTTTCACAACCGAGATTTGGGGAATCTTATGACAGCATGGTGGGCAGCTCTATATTCACCGACATATATAGCAATGAAGACAAAACAATACAATATCACAAAATAGTGGACATAAAAAAAGAAAACTATAAATATTATTACTAATAATATTACTATAAAGGCTGCAACTATCTATAATGCATGCTGCAGGACAAATGCGTGCAGAGGTCAGAATAAGGAAACTCTATGCCCTGTGCCACTGCTGACAGTCTACGTATCAAGCGGGATCTACCTGGTAATCATGGTAATCTGCCAGGGTCTAAGCACATTACGGCCCTGGCATCACCACAAATACCCCATTCCTGGTAAACCCTGCCTGATCTGGTTAAAACTGGCGGTTTGTCTTACAAAAGGGCCAGTCAGTGGGTTGCTCTTATAACATAAAAAGTAGGCCAGTTTGCAGTGGGACATTATTTCAGGACTAAATCTCGGGTGGTTTTGTGTAGGTTTGGCGGTAAAGAGGTAAAGCCGATTAATGCCCTTGATGTGTGTGAGTGTGTATGTGTGTGTGTGTGTGTGTGTGTGTGTGTGTGTGTGTGTGAAAAAGATGTATGAAAGCAGCAGTGCAATTTCTTCAACAAGCTGGTTCTAGCAGGAACAACTCAAGTACAGCACACTTGAAAGACGACAACAACAACGACCAACCATAGACATAAATCTTAGTTTTTAATTTGACTTACAAGTTTCACATCTGGTTTGCTCTTGTTGCAATATTAAAGAAAATGTGACCTCACCTCCTCCAGTGTGGTATCAGACAGTCCATAGCTGGTGATTCCTAGCTCGCCCTTCTTCAGGTCCAGCTCCATGAGGAAGATGGACAGGCTGCTGTCCTCAGCAGAGGTCTGGGGCAGGTTGATGACCGCTTCACGTCCAACGTCCTCCACCAGCCGCGCCCCAGGGATGTGACGCTGTGCCAGGGCCAGCAGGGCTACCAGGTCTGTGGAGCAGAGGAGGAGGAGGAAACTAAGACCCACAGTTGTTGAACAACAGATGAAAATAAGCCTCATAGTGATGTAGAGGGGATGGAATTTACCTTTTTACTCAAAGGGTATCCTGTATAGTACCCTTTTTGCACTCTATCATTGTTATACCAATTGTCATACCAATAATTGTGATATAGTGAGTGTGGGTTGTTAGTGATTGTCGTTATGTAATGTCATGTCAGTGGTATGTGACCCCTGTAATAGCACACCTTTCCCCAAAACGAATGAACATGGAGGGTCAGACCAACCTGAACCACTGTCATCACTGCCCAGTCCAGTGTCGTCACTCATTGAGGAGTCACTGTCCTAGAACACACAGATGGGGAGATAGGGGTCATGACCTCAGGTATCTCACAACACAAAGCTTCATCTCAGTAGTCGAAGATGACCTCCTTGCCATTTGTGTTGGTCTAAGAAAGGAGGAGGCTAACTGTAACCTACCTAGGCTCTACTGTAACCTACCTAGGTATATCAGCACATATGGACAGAGCTGACTTTATTTGACAATTTTAGATCACAAAAACATTTACACAAATACAATTATTGAGGGGGGGGGCATGTCACTCACCTTAGTGGGAGGTGGCAGTTTATTAGCGCTGGCGCTGCTGGGGGTACGGCTCTCCAGGCCCTCCTTCTTGACCACGGTGAGGTAGTATCCAGTGCCCAGGCGGGCCTTGAGGAAGAGAGGGGAGCCACAGCAACACAGTTTGCCCTGGGAGATGATGGCGATGCGGTCGCCCAGGAGGTCAGCCTCGTCCATGTAGTGGGTGGAGAGGATGATGGTTCGGTCTGAGGAAAAGAGAGAGACGCTCACTCATACTCACGATTATTGAGAGTGTCGGAAGGTAGAGAGGGACACAGACGAGAGGGAGAACAAGGCAGACTGATGGTTGTAGCATACTGTACATGTGCACAATTGTCCAACGCATTACTGCTATTGCCATGACACCGGCACTTTTTTATCCCATTATTTTTACAATTGGACAGACAGTGAAAGAAAGACATATTATGTGCTAAATGTTTTTCATTGTACCAACCCCAGGACACAGAGAGATGGTATGCTTTTTCTTGTTTGTTTTTTGGGTAAGATCAGCTTTGAAGTCAGGTAGATATAATTCCAGTTCTATGAGATTGTATTGCTTGCAGAGAGATGGTATGTTGCATTCAGGTAAATGTATATAGTATACATTTATCTAGCAAAGGCTAGATTCAGAGCCCTAACCTTTGCGGTACTTGAGCAGCAGGTCCCAGATGCCCCGGCGTGAGTAGGGGTCCACGCCAGCGGTGGGCTCGTCCAGCACCACCACCTTAGAGCCCCCGACAAACGCTATGGCCACAGAGAGTTTCCTCTGCATGCCCCCTGAGACAGAGAGAAAGAGAGAGAGAGAGAGTTAGGTGAGACTGAGACAGAGAGAAAGAGAGAGTTAGGTGAGACTGAGACAGAGAGAAAGAGAGAGAGAGAGAGAGAGTTAGGTGAGACTGAGACAGAGAGAAAGAGAGAGAGAGAGAGAGAGTTGGGGGGATAGGTAGACAGAGAGAAAGAGAGAGAGAGAGAGAGAGTTGGGGGGATAGGTAGACAGAGAGAGAGAGTTAGGTGAGACTGAGACAGAGAGAAAGAGAGAGAGAGAGAGAGAGTTGGGGGGATAGGTAGACAGAGAGAGAGATGGAGGCAGGAATAGAGAGAGTGAGAACTGACACATTAATGGGTTTTCCGACAGGTGAATATAAATCATTGTTCAGCTACAAGGTGAGAGTGCCTATGTGGAAATGCTATAAATTCTTTGCCCACAATGTTTAGACAAATTATAAAAGCTGCCGTATAAAACACATTTTATTTACTGTTTAAAAAATACACTTTAAGTGATGTCTTGAAAATTGTACATGTGTAAAATTGTACGATGTATAAGATTATCAGCGAAAGAAGAAGTAGTTAGCTACATTACCAGACAGGTTCCTGGTCTGTTCGTGGCGTTTATGCAGCAGCCCCACATCCTCTAGCAGAGTGTCCAATTCCCTCTTCACGTCCTCACCAGACAGACCCTTAAGACGACCATAGAACCACACATGCTCTTCTACAGTCAGTCTGGCAGGAGAGAGGGAGAGACTTAAGACATGTCAGCTTTTCATTTTTTATTAATTTGTACAATATATTAAAAAATAATTTTCACTTTGACATTATGGAGCATTTTGTGTAGATTTTTAAAATGTATTTATTTATTTTTAAATCTAGTCAGGTTGTAACACAACAAAACGTGGAAAATTGCAGGGGGTGAATACTTACTGAAGGCACTGTATGTACTGAGATACATTGAAATACAATGTAATGTATTGGTATGATATTACAATGTGATATGTATGTAAAATGTTGTATTGTACTCATTAAAGGGGTATTATGAGGACAGAGGTAAAGTAGACACTGCACTTACATGTCAAAGAGGACATTATGCTGAGGACACACTCCCAGGGTCTTCCTTATGATGTCCATGTCACTGCGGATGTCCATCCCCTTTATGTACACTGTCCCAGCAGTGGGGGGGAACAGCCCTGTAAGGATAGACCTGCCAATGGGAACCAAGAGTGTATCATGTACATGGACCCTACATTAGAGCTAAGTAACACATTCAGAAGCAATTCATTACACCTACACAAGACACAACCAATGTCTGCCTGCTATGTAGTCTGACATGGTGGTAAAGACTAGAATACTATTGTATGTGATTTTGAATAACAGTATTTTGATTAATAAGCTCTTACAACATAACCCTTACATGGTGGTTGTCTTGCCGGCCCCGTTGTGCCCGAGGAAGGAGGTGATCTGGCCTTCATAAAACTTGAGGTTGAGGTGGTTGACTGCCAGCTTGGCACCCTGCTTGTAGATTTTCACCAGGTTGTGGATGGCCACGCCCAACATGAGGTGAGTGGGCTCTGGCTCAATATGATCTGAGGGCAACCAGTCACAGAGTGAAGGCACATTCTAGGTCGCCTACATTGGGCTGCACAGATCAGCAGATTGATCATATTGTATCACATCTGGTGCCTGAGACATTTCACATTTTGGGGAATGGATTATTAAAGATAATTAAAATTGAATTAAATACCTTCATTCTGTTCACTGGGAGCAGGAGGTATGGGCATGCCCACCTCCAGAGGCACTCCTCCCCAGTAGTTGAGCTGGAAGATGAAGTACCATGGCCTGGGGATCCCATATTCTCCTGAGAAAAAGACCCAGAAATACAGCTTTAATCAGACTAGTGAAACGGTGTAGTTTGGAAAACTGGCATTCCTGTTCCGAACACCAGAGTAGACTGTGCTATTGATTGAGCTTTGAAAATTATGTTTTGATTGTACATGGTCCCTGTTAAATAAATCTAATAAATTAATATATTAATTTTTCATTTGTTTGCAGAGGTTGCAGCAGTGCAAGGAACAACTGCACATATAACACCTAAAACTTACATTTGGTGTTGATGTGCACCAAACATAGAAAGGAATGACATGAAACCACTGAGTTGTTATCAGAGCCAAATGCGTTCTTCATTCCTTCTTCCCTTACCTGGGAAAACAGCTTCGATGTACCACGTGGCCACACCATAGATGAACGCATCGACGTACAGGAGCACTATGGAGGTGGTGAAGTTGTAGCTGTCTCCCTCCATGGGACTGGAGTGCAGGTTAAACCATTGGATGCCCACACCTTGTTCCTCATACTGGGAGAAATACTCACAGCCAAAACCAAAGGCCACAGGAGAGAACAGACTCTGTGGGGAGATGGTCGACGATCAACTCACCATTCAGTTTTGTGATGTATAAAATTGAAACACACATTCATATCAGCATTCACAGAACAGTTGCTTTTTATCTTGATGTTACACTATGATACTGCTGCGGTGAATGGAAATGACCATCTTTGGGATACCATCATAAGCCATTACAAAAGATAGCTGGGCCATAATAAAATCTGCACATTTGAACGCAATCTGTACAAAACAGTACAGCGCACAGAGGTTAAAGGTGCAATATTTATGCAATATTTCCCCCTTGAAATTTTCACTAAATAACCATGCTGAATCATTAGTTATGATGCATTGGCAGTCTGTGACAGTGTGTGCACCTGCCAAGACAATGCCCTTCTGCCTGAATTTGCTTTTCCAAAATGTTCGGGACATTTCTGGGTGTCTACCACTTGCATGCGTGTGTGGCTCAGCTGGTGGTCTCCATCAGCAAAACCTAAAATACCACTGACAATGTTAAATGAAGGACCTTCCAATAAGCAGTATAGGCACACAATAGGCACACAGTTTTCAGTGTCCAAGAAAGAATGTTTATTGGCACTCACAGCTAAGATGCGGTGTGTAGTGTTGAGGTGGTCCCTCCAGGCCACACATAGCACGTAGGGCAGGTAGAGGGCAAAGTAGATGAGCCCTCCACAGGCTGCCGATAGGTTGGCCCGTGAGAAGAAGGTGCTGATAAGGAAACACTGCATGATGGTGGCCGTGGCGAAGGCTGTGAGGAAGAAGAAGACCACTGATGGGTCGCTATAAGGGAGGATGTCCCCCCACTGGACGAGGATGAGAGGAGGAGAATATGGGCATGGTGAGATGACTCAGATACACATCCAAAATACACAGAAAATACAACCATGTTAATGTATGTTGATGATATTCTTCAAAATATCCATGATAAGTTATGTTAATGTCATTGTTCAAAATCTATAGGGACTCTGAAGAAAACAGACAGACACATGCCAACATACATGAGAAAAAACAGTTATGTTGTAATTTGTGCTGCCATATCTCAGCCAACCTATTGTATGCATGCACTGACTGTCACGTGCTCTGGATAAGTAAAGTTATCAACTAACTCTTTGGTCCACGGCAAGATTCTGGGACATCAATAAAGGTGTGACACTTCATCATGTTACCACCCTCTCTAAGTACATTTTGCCCATGTTGGACCACTAATATAAATTGACTTGATAGCTTACTCTTACACAACACAAAATGTGTGCACAGTGCACACATGGCCCCTGCCAACTGAAATGAATAAGGACTGAATAAGACAAGGCTGTGTGGATCCACCTGCCTTGAGCAGAGCGATGAGGAGGCCGGCACTGATGAGGAAGGGCACAAAGCTGCTGATGAACCAGCTGACCCACAGTGTGCCCGTGCCCAGACCCATGATCCGCATGGTCTCCTTCAGACGTGCCTCCTTCTCATACACAACGCCTTTGATGATCATGGCCACCGAGTAGATCCACGCCAGCGTCATGAACAGTGGCAGCGACCGGTTCAGCACGCGCAGGAAACTGGGGAGAGGAGAGAGAGATTGGTAGAACGGGTAGGGGACATGGTTAAGGTGATATAGAGCAGTGAACCAACAATATATGGTTCTGACAACAATGTATTATTTATTTCAATTAAGAAAGTTCATTTGGGTCTGGAACTTTCCTCTTCCTCATCCCTTTGAAAGGATGCAGGTTTTCCAATTCAAATCTGCATGTCAGACAATTTTCAGTCAAACTATACTATGCTCCTCTCAGAGTACAGAAATAGAAAACAGTAGAGTGTGGTGGAGAGCACTTATGGATGACCTATGCTCCTCATGGAGTTAAAGGGTTTCAGTCCAGTAAGTCAACTATGTTCCTCTATGAAGATCTAAGTTACCATCCTGTGTAAACTAAGATCCCACTACTCACACGTCATCCACGTAGCAGGGGTAGGGCATTTGCTGCAGGTAGATCCCTGTGGTCTGCTGTACCCCACTCAGCACACGGGACACTGCTCGCTCCACCAGGTCTTGCACATACACAAAGCCCCCCCAGATGTAGCGCATGTCATTGAAGGGGTCCGCCGCTGGACCTGGGTCCCAGAACCTGAAGGGAGAATAGGACCAAACAATAGTGACAGTGTTTCCTGAAGGGCAATTTTGAATGTTGGTGAGGGTTGGTGAGTAGTGACACTAAGGCCCGTTCCATTTCAGTCCATAGCCCTTTCACCCAGCCCCACCCCCCTTTGCCGTTTGCAGATAGGTGATAAGTGGAGCTTCTGAATGGTTGGGTTGAGAACCAGGCCCTACCTAAAAAATAACATTCCTAATGACCATTTCTTGGTGTAACTTTACCTGTCCTTAATCTTGTTGGTGCGTGTGACGTCGTCAATGTCCATGCGGATCTTGTAGGTGACATGAGGGGGTAGACTGGGTGAGGAGGAAGAGTTTGGTAGGAGGAAGACTATCCCCGCCCAGAATTGTCTGTCCTCCAGCAGCTCCAAGGCCCTTTCAATCATGTCTCCCTCTGTAGCAACGCCCTCCAGCTTGTTCAAGGAGAAGCACTGACAGATGAAAGAGGATAACATTGCTACATTAAGAAGGAATATTGAGAAAGTGAGGATATATAGAGGCTTGAGACCATAGCCATAGAATAACACTGGCAGAAAAAAACAGACAAATACACAACGGCAATACAGACAGTGATAAAATCTATCACAAGTGATCACCAATCTTGGTCACTGAGAGGTACAGGGTGTACAGGTTTTGTTCCAGCCCAGTGCTAACACACCTGAATAAATTGATCTAACTAGTTGAGTTTTGAGCCATTCAGGACAAGAGGAAGGCTGGGACCCCAGCCATCCCCTGTTCTCTCTGTTGCCTTCTGGCAAAGGTACCGGAGCATCCAGACCCGGTCCAACAGGCTCCAGAACAGTTTCTACCCACAGGCCATGAGACTGCTCAACTGACCCCCCCCCCCCATCCCCCCTGCTCAACCGCCACTACCTCAACACCCCCTTGAACTTGAGCTCAATACTACCTCCCCCCTTGATCAGTAGACACTGCTCTTGCACATCTGACATTATATTACAACAAAACTATGAACATGCTGTAGCTTTCCAGGACCAGGGTTGGTAGCCACTTATGATTTACAACATTTAGGCTCTAGGGACACACCTGGGTGACTTGACTCAGGGTGGTAATGGCGTTGTTCAGGTCGTTGTACACGTCCAACCAGGTAGGGGGCGACCCCTCCTTCCTGGGGGCATCAGGTGCCCGCGTGGAGAGGAAACGGGTGATCCGCGAAGCTGTCCAGGAGGTGTTCACCAGGCGAAGGTTGACGAGCACGGCCACCTCAGGCCGCCTCAGCAAATCCTGTCACACACAGCATGGAAAAGCCGACAGAGGAGGATTTCAATGGCAAAGGCCATTGCGCAGATAGGCTTGCTCAAAGTCCTAGATAGGCTTGCTCAAAGTCCTGGCATAAGGGCCTTATACAATGTTATGTATGGACTATTTGGAACACTCATGAGCCAATGTTTAACACACCACCTCAAGCGGAAAATAAACAATAAGGATTGCTTGTGTCAACAACTGCAGTTTAGTATGTCATGGCATACCCTGTTGTATGACAACCTCTCGTTGGCATAAGCATTTATGAATTCTTATAATGACCTAATGATACAGTGTTATGCATTTCTAATGAGTGAGTTAGTTATGTAGTTTGACATTGTATAATGTAAGTTATAGTGTTATCTGGTATGGCATGCTTTCTACCAATCGCTACAGGTGTACTGTGATATGGTGTAGTACCATACCTGCAGTAGGTGAATCTCCACACTGCTCTCCATGTAGGTCTTGATACGAGGTCCCACCTCCAACCATGCACCATTCAGGTCCTTGAGGATCTGCAGGTCCTGAAATGTCTTATTCACCTACGATTGAGTACAGGGGTCACACGATTGAGCGTAGGGTAAACAAGTGAAGCAACATAACATGCAACAAAATAACACTTTCAATAGGTCAACTAAACAACTGTTACTGACATTTAGAATCCATATTACTTAAAGGCATAGAGGTACTTGCAAGTAATTTATATAGTGTCAATAAAAATATGCACTTCTAATAGTTACAAGGATATAGGTCGCAAAGAGACTGATACTGTATTTACAAGGGTGAGAATGTGAAAAAGAGAGTGAGAAAAGAGAACAAATTAAAAGAAATAGAATTCCATTACCTCTTTCATGACGTCTCGTATGGCAGGAGTGTCAGGTGTGTACAGCAGTTTGCCGATGAACAACGGCTTGATCCCCCGCCACACGATGCGAGATAAGGGGTTGGACTCCAGGCTCTGGATCAGACTTTTACAATATGGGGCTGAGAGGAACATTTTCACTTGTTATAAATGCAAAACACTACTTTAAATGTACTTTGCAAAATAAGTAAATCAATCAAACCCTCTGAAGGAGGGGAACTGAGTTCAGTCTACAGTAAGCAATTGTGTGAAATCCTATAAGATAGGGTACTAGGCCAAGGGAAACTCTCACTAGTGCTGTTGTCGTTGTCCATGTAGGTGTCCTCTGTGCCGTTCTTGCCCAGGAAGGACTTGATGTCATTGTCTTCGTACCAGTTGAGAGAGGGAATCCTCTCCCCGCCCACCTCTGGGTGGCCACACATGATCCGGGAGAAGGCGTGGAAGCTCTCCATGGGCAGGGACGAGCGGTTCCCTGGTGAGAGGAGCCTCAGCTCTGAGTTCAGCTCAGAGAAGCTGAAGAGAGAGGACAGCTTGGGGAGCGAGAAGAGCAAGAGAGAATAGAAAGGAAGAGAGAGAGAGAGAGAGGAGAGGAGAAAGATATGAAAATAGTGAGAGAGAGAGGGAAAGAAAGAGAGGAGAGATGCAACATTAATGGGTATTCCGACAGGCGAATCTAAAGCATTGTTCAGTGTCAAAGCAGATATTCAAGCCACATGCATTTCTTACAAGCTATTGACATGGCTAGCGCTCCTTTTTAGTGCTACATTATTGCATCAGACACAACAACCTGAAAAACAGAGGGATCTTCTCAAAGCCTTGACACATAATTTTATATTAGACCCCAATGGTTCCCTCTTAATTGGATCGATACGGGAAATTAATGTATTCCGTTGGTATACATACGTCATCCATGATAACTGCCAACTCCTTCGTCACAGTGGTGACCGCTTGACTGATGACCCTGAGGTCTCTGGCATTAGCTCTCAGTCTGTCTCTCTTAGGGATGACACAAGAAGAGGAGGATCAGGATTAATTAGTGAGTGCTAAAGTTACTGTTTTGCCACCAATTCAAATCTCCATGAATGGAGAGGGTTTTGTATGTGTGCAGTGACATTCTAGCGCCAGTGTGGAGTGGAATGCTACGTGAATAAGTTGGAAGACTGATAGAAATGTATTAAATTACATACTAAATAATTTCAGATTCGGACACTTTCCCCTTTACAGTATAAAACATTTGTGAGAAATTACCGGAAAAAAAAGTACATCAGCACATGCCTCTATCAATTGCTATGAATAAATGTAATACAACCTAATATACCATTTAGAAAGGAAATAGATGACAGAACTGAACAAGCAACTCGCATTCCACATTATTCAAATACATATTTCAGCAGACAACATTAGAGAGACTCCATTAATTTCCCACTCGGACTTGCTACAATTGAGCCCCTGTAACTGAATAGCCTTTTGTGCCGTGAATGAGAGTCAGACTGTTCACTGCTAAGAGCATGATATAACAGTTGAGTAGCACAGCAGTTGATTCTTGGAAGACAATATGCATCAGTTAGCGTATAAGAAAAGCCTTAACAGACACAAGTAGGTGATCTATGTTCTGTTGCTAACTGGCAAAGTGGTATCTAACTGTTAATAAAGTAAATACTGCATTCAAAACAGGTATTCAGACACTCCCAGAGAGAAATGGAGGATTAATTATATTTGCTGTAACATGAATATTAATGTTCTGAGCAGCCTCAGATGCTGGCAATGCTTATAATGCATTATGACCCTATTATAATGCATTACTACTGTACAGGAATAATACCACTATGTCTACATGATACTGACCGTGAAGAACTTGGTGAAATCCAGTTGGGAGAGGAAGAGCTGCTCAGCCTGCTGCAGGGTGTCAGCTGGGATGGCACAAAGCTGCCTCTGCAGCTCCGCCATATTGTCCTTCCCTTCCACGGTAAGGAACTGGCCAAGCATGCTGGTATTACACACTATGTCGTTCAGCATCACCCCAGCTCCAGCCAGAGTCACCTACAGTATAGACACAGACAGACAGATAAATGGACGAACAGACTAAATATCAAGAAGATGTCCTCGATGACACAAAGTTTATGCATTAGTTAAAGTTCAAGTGCTGATTCAATCTTTTTATTTTAACAACAGATAATACACAGCGGAAAAGCTGCAGTACTCTAACGACATTAGGTATGATGAGACGTACCATCTATTTAAGCCATCCATTTGTTGCAATTATGTGTTCCCCCTGGGTTGTTATGCAGACAGACGATGTCACCCATAATTGCACATTTGCGGTGCAAAATGGTAAATCACCTACTGTATAGGGCAGCTACATTGGTTATCTATAAGCTGCTGTGGGCCGGGCTGGGTATCAGTGTTACAGCTGTTGATGAGGGTGTTGTGGACGTGGAGAGGTTTGCTCTGCTTCTTACCACCTGAAAGTTAAGCTGGGCCCTCAACAGCTGGTCGAGGGCTGAGGGAGACAGGTTGCCATTTGTCAGGAGGAAGTTGGAGAAGGTCTCATTGGGCCGTAGGTATTCCCCCACACGGAGGTCTGTGACAAACACAAACATGGACCAATCATATAGTGCCACGCATACAGTGGGTCCTACGGTACTTTTGTATCAAGTATTCAGGTAGCTAGTATTTCCAATAGCAGACCTAATACCATACCATTGTAATTTGGTGTTCAACATATGTATATCTACCCACAGGGTTATTAATGCAAATGCATAAATATTGTATGTATGAACTTGAGCACTGTCTATGCAAGGGATCTGACAATGCACTGTATGTATTGTTTCTGGAAACTATTCATTCAATAGAATTCATTTTAGTATTGAGTACCTAGCTGTAACATAAAAAGTCATCTAAAGAAATGTGTGTGTGAATCAATAATAATGTTCATGTTCAGATAGACATGATCCTTTCATTGCACTACCAATGCTCAATAGTGCAATTGGTCATCTTTCTAAAGACAACAACACAACCACAACATCTATTCACGGATTTACATCAAAGAGAGCCACATACTTGGCCAGGCGCCTGGTCTCTCTCCAAGTCTCTGGACAGATTCTCTGAGGTCCTGGAAGCCAGAGAATAAGGTCTGGTTGCCATTGTAGGAGAGGATGGTCTGGGCGTCCACTAAGAGTCGAGACAGTCTGATCCCGAAAATAACAGTGATGAGATGGTAAGATACATTTGCAGAGGTTTTGATGCTTATTACAGCATAATTTCAAATGACGCAACAGCACTCATTTACATTCTCTAATTTGAGTGCCATTCCAGCTCACTTTCAATCAACTGAATCATAACCCTGCTTTGCAGCCACGCACCCATTGCACGCACTCTTCCTCTCACTAAATACTGACGTTTCTGTACCCACATGGAGTTGTCAAAGTTGCCCACCCGTCCCGGGCTCTCCCCTGGGGTGGGGCTGTGGAAGCAGGGGTTGTTGATATTGCAGATGATACCCTGGACCCATGGCAGGGTGCCCGCAGAGGGGAGCGCTTTGTTGGGGAAATGGCCTGGAATTAGACACAAATGTGTGAACTGAGTAGTTGACCTGAGACTTGGAACAATGTAGTGCGGCTTAGTGATTGACCTGAATTGCACACAGTGGTCAAAACTGTCACAGTAGATTGTCCTGACTGAGACAAGCAAAAATCATATTCTTTACACTGTAATTGGTCTTAAACATGAACTAGACATAAACACACACAATGCTAACACTATGAGATTGACCCACTGCTGGACAGAAACATGCACAAACGTCCTTAGATTAGCAAGACTGGGCTGAGCTTGACAGGAAGGTCAAGCACAATAGGTTGGATAAAGTATGCGTGGTGGCACCTAGAACCACTCTCACTAGGCTAATCAGCTTACCCAAGTGGTTGGTTGACCATGGGGAGGGGGAGGGGGGGGGGGGGTACAGTTAACAGTGCAGTGTAAACATTGGGGAGTAATGGAAAGCACTCACATTGGCTCTGTTGGTAAGGAGGGTGAGAGTGCCGCACTGAGATGAGGATGAGGAACAAGAAGAGAGGCCAGAACAGCTCGATGATCAACTGGATCTGGAGGGAGGAACACATGTTATATTGTTCAGGCTCACACTGGCAACCTCTGCTTTTGAGGTTTGCCTTTGATGTTTTATGTCATAAAACAGCAGCTTGCAGCTACAGCATGGATATTATCTTTACACATATTAACAAATAATTAAAAATGCTGTGATCAGTTACAGAAGGCACACAGGGCCATATGCTAACTTGGAATCAGCGTGCAACGTTACATGCCCATTGAGTCTGAGTTATGTGCGCAGATATCGGATAGAAAAGTTAGGATAGAAAACTATTGGAATAGACATACTTGTTAATAGTTTCTATCTAAACCTTGCTGTGATGTGGGGCCTACAACTGAGCATGCCCCAGTTCAGTTCGCACCTTGTTCCTCCTACGGTAGGTGATGTTCTTCCAGAGCAGGAGCAAGAGCTGTGTCATGATCCCCATGTTGTGCTGCTAGCTGCTACCAAGTCATATTGCAACACTGGGATAAAGATGGGGGGGGGGGGCAAGTTACACACTTAGGTTATGATTTAAACTTATCATCTGACCCAAAATAATGTAAGATATCAACCTACAGAAGTGCTGGCACCTCCGTTTCCTGGGCAAGAGTTAATACAGTATTATCACTATGGTAGTACTTGGTTGGTACATCAGTTGGACAAAGACAAAGGTATAGAACAGTACATGGCTAATTTACGAACCGAAGCCAGCATTTGGAATACTGTAAATCCTACTACCTCATAGGGAGTCTGACGACACTGACAGATCACGACAGCCCAGTTTAATCCGGAAAGGAAACAAGCTGTTTTAAAACGTTGTATTTTACCGGCCGATGTTGTAGAAATGACTCTCTTGGTACATATTGAAAGTAATTGTACGAAATGTTCTTGAATGTACTCCATCATACAGTATGAATGAAGCATGAAGAGGATGATTTCTAATACATTATGCGTGCTACAGAGACGTTGACCTCCTCAGGACTCCCGCATCCACGAGTTGATCCTACAATCCTCATTATCCCAATTAGCTTACATGACTGAAGTTCCCAAATGAACCTTTGCTCAGTAAATACTTGCAATGTGCAGACAGGACATTATATGTTGATAAACAGTCATCTCCACAGCATATGATATGTAGAAAGGATCTGAGTATGCTAGGCTTCTTTTAACTGTAATAAGTCATAAATCATACAGTAGGTATTTTCATTTGCAAATCCAACTCAAGCACTTGTATAATCCCAGTGGCATACAATAATCTGTGCACTCATCTGTTTACAGCAATGTAATATCTAGCTTTTATGAACATGAACACTGCCATAAAATACTACATTAATTTCTTAAGTGATGGAATTGTCTGCTCTCCTCAAAGACCAGAGACTGGTCTAGTGACCAGTCAAATAGGCTCAACAGGCTCAGCCATGTTTGCATGAATGCACTGAAGTGAACAGCTGAAAGAAAACAGGTGGTCTCCTGCCTGGTCTCCTCTAGAGAATAGAATAGAATCACCTGGTCTGGAGTGAAAACTCAATACCGCACCCTGAAAATGAATGAGAACATTTAATTTAATGTATGTACATTTCATTTCAATTAACAATAATCACATATTTTTATGTGGTACGCTACAAGAGAAGGATAAAATGACAACACAGCAAACCAGGAAATGTTTGACAGCCCATTTGTAAGCATGTGAACTGTCATTGCAGTCAATAAATTACACCAACAACGTAATAATTCAACTAAAATTCTAATGTTTTAATGTAATATCAACAGCGGAATATGCAGTAGCCTACATGACTGGTTCTAAATACGTATATAAGTTATCGACATTTAATGCAGTATTGACCTGAAAATGTAACATGTACCTCTTTCAAAAGTGATGCTATACATGGGACAGCTTACGCACACTCATTGAAATAGGCCTAATGTAACAAGGTGAAAGAGATGCACTTCTGGCATTAAAATTGCTAGGTATGCTCACCTTTAGTATGTGCGATAATATTCCTTTTCTCTATGTAAAAGTGTCAAATAAGAGTCTCCGGTCTCTCATTGACGTACACTCTCTCTATTTCACCAGTGTTTGTAATTGGAGATTAAATCGAAAAAATGTCCGCCCACTGCACGACGTTGATTGGCCAAAAGAAGATTATGACCGGGACGACAGAAACCGGTTCGATATGTGATTGGTTGTCTAGACGTCAATTTCATCTTTATTTTGGTATATCATGAGGCGGATTGGCCAGGAGTATGACAACTAGCGCAGTGTTACACAAGGTCGAGTACTACTACTCTACATAATAATAGAAAAAGTACAATACAAAATAACTGATGGAAAATAGTATTTTATGATTTTTAAATGTACTTTTTGTTTTTCAAGCATAATTTAATTTGACTTAATCTGGGAATGAGCTTCGGTTACAATAGCAACTTGGGCCAAAGCTCTATAAAATCAAACCAGAGCCCCAGGCCAACCACTGACTTCCTGCAAAATGTTGATTCTCTGTCCTTCTCCTCCTTAAAGTGTAGGAGTTAGGGATAGAGTTTCCACCATCTTAGTTACAACAAAACTAAATTGCTGAACTCTACTATACATCTGGGCATAATCCTGACGATTTCCTAAAGCACTGTTTAGGACAGCAATTGACCTCTAGCTGCTGTGGCAATTGTAGGCTGGCACCATCACAACTATCACCACCACAGGTAGGCACTGATCGGCACCTCATTCTTCTCTGGTTCTACCACTCATGGTCAAGCATGTCACCAATAAGCCAGATGGTCCAGAGTAGGAATGCACTACCAGTACCCCTCTGTCTGTAAAGAGCATGTCAGGTTATATTGTACCTCTTTGCAGTTAGCTTTAATTTTTTGTGTAGCAGACAAAACACCTCATGATACCATTACTGACAAACAGCTAGCCAAAACAGCATCGTTGTCATATGCCATAGTCAGATCCCTAGTCAAAGAAGAGTATTAAAAAAAAAATAGTAGCATTACTTGAGATAGATCATTTTAATAAACATCCAAAACAGCAGTCATTAAAAATATACCTCTCTCTCTAACATGAAAGACAATCACCCTTCACTCAGTACACAAAGTTCTGCATCACCTCAGGCAATGAGCTGGAAAAATAGAGTATGGCATGCACAATGCAAAATCTTAGAGCGCATTGCAATAAAACACTATTCTGAGACATATCATAATAACAATGTAACACTGATGGAGTCGCTTGACGCTCGATAAGTATTTTACTGACTGACATGATCTAGAGGTTGGAAGCACAAAGTGATGAGATGCTGTATATGGACCAAAGTTCTCGGCGGCTCCTATCCATGTACACTCAACTGAGGCACATTGGCAACAAAGCATGTGGGAAGTCATACAATATTAATGATTATAGGAACCCATGCTGTTCATTTTCGGAGAAAAAAGAATGAAATAAGTTGACATTTCCTATTAACAATCTCAGTTATCAATTTTAAAATCTCTCAAATATACTGAAAATTATTGACAGCTCTATTGTTTTAAAATGTGTATATCATGATATTTCAACAAACCCTAAAAAATACAGACGGACAACCCCATTAAGGTCAGTGATGTATCAATAGCCAAGTGATACAGTACACAATTGCATATGGAAGAAAATAAGTCAAATTTGAGGCTGCAAGTGTGCATGTGTAGCTTCAAAATGGTAACTTTCCTTTCTCATCTACTCATGAGGGCAGTAGCTTTCCCTCCTTGGCTCTCTCAGAGAAATAAAGGCTGTTCTTGTCCCGTTAGAAGGCGATATGTTGAGGTTGGCATGGTCTTCAAGTGAATCTGTTGAGAAAGATTGTGATTGAAGAAGTGATAATAATGGCAGTTTACCAATTCATTTACTAAGAAACTAAGACTCAATTGATGAATTCATGAAATCAAGTCAAGTGAAATCAACAGTACAGTATACCAGCTAATAAAGTCTGTCATGTTTATTTTCATGCATATAATTTCTGTATCAATCCAACCTTCGAAAACTAGTATCAATTTACTTATTCTTTGACTGCCTAAAGGAAAGAAGTTAAATGCATGCTTAGATGCTTTTCTGACACGGACAACATATTGCAGGCTAACAGGGAACTGTGCGAACAAAGCTCATATGAATTGGATCCCTCTTTTACCTCTCCGACTGCGTTAGTCAGAATGTGGATGATCTTCTCGTGGGGTGTGGCTACCACACTTTGCCCATTGATTTCAATGATGCGGTGGCCTACACGAATGCCCCCTCTTTCAGCAATCCCTCCCCGCATCAGACTACAGATCTGTGAAGATGGAGAAATACAGATCTAAGTCATACAGAAGATTGGGGGTAAGATAAAAATGTACTGCAGGAAAGACTCTTTGAATTCATAGCAATAAGACAATGTTCTCAGTGTGAAACCAAAAAATTTTGGGGGGCATTGTGACTAAAATAATAAGTTAACTGTCACTTACAATTCCATCCTCCACACTGAAGCCCAACTGAAATTTTGGGTCTGGTCGCTTGATAATTGCCATCGTGACAGGAGGGCAGTGGACAATACTGAGTTTCACCTCTGCTTGGTTTTTCAAATCCTTTTCATGGAAAAAAGTAAGGGGGGTTAGATGGTAAAGTGAGGAGGAGTAGATGCAAGAAAGTAAAACAGCAACAACCAACCATAAAATAACAATCAATACATAATACTAAGACAGCAACCATCATCAAGTCTATCTCAATTTGGGAAAATACAGTGCCATCCAGTGTATCTTCTAGTAACTGCATGGCCCATACATCCCAGACAGCCATAGAAATGACTGGGTTTGAAGCTGAGTCTCCTGCGTGACAACATTTACATTTACATATTTGGCATTTAGCAGACACCTTTATCCAAAGCGACTTACAACAAAAATACATTTGTTTAAGTAAGTGAATAACCTATCCATCAGTCATCATAAGATAAAGTAATCAATGCTCAGACCAGGGGCCATTGGCAGTCACAATGCTAGAAGAAGATTATTATTTTATTTTTTTATTAACAGGAGAGAAACTTGTACAGGGGGGTAGTGGGGGTGAAGAGGTCTCTAGAGTTAGGGTTAGTACAGGGGGGTAGTAGGGGTGAAGAGGTCTCTAGGGTTAGGGTTAGTACAGGGGGGTAGTGGGGGTGAAGAGGTCTTTAGGAGGGGCCGTTAAGATGTAGCCTGAAGAGTTGGGTCTTCAATCTACGGCAGAAGATTGGTAGTGACTCTGCAGTCATGACAGCAGTGGGAAGCTCATTCCACCAGTGGGGCGCCAGGACAGTGAAAAGACTGTATTAGCCCACTAGTACTTCTGAGGAAAAGCTTAAGCATTATCTAGGGGAGCAAAGGCTCAGCAAAGGTTACTTATCACACAAGCATGATTCACCAAACCACCTCTGTTACATACACAGCCCCTTTCTTACCCGGATGATGCTCTGGCAGGTGGCTATGGGGAGGCCCACCAGGCTGGTGCCGTTGACAGACATGATGCGGTCTCCGATACTGAGCTCGCCACATTGCTCAGCAGGGCCACCGTGGAGAAGGTTGGCCACCACCACAGTGGGCAGGATGGAGCCCCAGCCAGACTCCACCACTGCTACCCCCAAAATCTCCCCAGAAGCCTTGGAGATGGACACCTGGGACATGGGCAAAAGCCCTTGTATTAAGTTTGTGGAAGAAAATAAATAAATTGCTCTCAATTCCAAACAAGGTTTATGAATCTGGAAAGTTTGCAAACATTTCAAACTAACAAACAAACGGGTTAAGAATACTGCATTGACAGCTGACTCAAATGGAAGCCTCAGCTTGTGATATGTAGGTATCCTGAGCCTCACCTCTCTGATGTTATCAGAGTCAGAGAAGTGCACCAGGTCTCCGTTGTACAGCTCCTGTGTTCCCAGGTAGTCACTATACTCGCTGGGTCTCAGCTCGCTGGCCTTAATGCCATTGGCATGGAGGAACTGCTGATACGCCACACCAAAGGCCTGTCCGATTGCCTGAGCGATAATCTGGGCCTGAAGAGAGTTAGGAAAGGCATCAGGCGGGTTCAGACATGTCAGAGGAAGAGGTGCTGTAATCCTTTTCATACTCAGTCATCCCTATAGTCTTTGAATCCTCCTCACAAACACGCACACTAGCTCACATGAAATATGCTGAAGCCAAACCAAAAGACATGGCCCATTGCATTCCATGGCTAATGATAATGTTAAACCTAAGCATAAACCTATTCCAAATATATATATAATATATATTCCCCCTCAATCTGGTCGACTGACTCACGTCATCCGAGTTGAACACATGGCAGATCATGCAGCATTTTTTCTGTGGCCCAGGGGAGTTGTTTGCTGTGCCGGTGTCCTGTCCTTTGCGCCCAGCAGGCTTCCTGCGGGCCATCAGGACCACAATGCTGCCAATGTCTGCTATGTAAGAGATCATCTGGAGAGGGTGGTCCATCATCGCCTCCTGGAGGAAAAAATGGGGCACAAGGGATAAATAGAATAATTAGTGAATACATCTTTGCTATGCACTTGTAAATCATGACATACAGCATTCAAATTATTTCATATAATATTTTTGTAACATGGCAAGAAGTAACTCATGAAGCTGATGTCATGTTCATTTAGTGGCTTGATAACTTTTTTCTAAATTCATTTTACTATATGTAAATGTCCACAATCTTTGGATCTAAGAAGGAAGCAAACCCAACAGGCTAGTCCAACAGCACCCGCTTCAACAGCTCTGAGCAACCAGCCATGCAGAACAAAAAACGCTGACACGAACTGACCCAATTTTACTCTTGACTATTCAATTGTTCAGGAAAGGGCTCAAATTAGACAATGCTATTCAAGGAATGACATTCAGAAAGAGCTTGTTCTTACTTATCAAATCATGTCCAAAGAGTCAGCCTTACAGTTCAGAAATGCAGTGCTGCTATTGTGCATTCAGGTTTGGCCGATATAAAATTGACAGTTGAAAATGATTAACAAACCCTAAATGTACCAATATGTGGCTATGACAACACTGCACACACCTGTTTGTCTGCACTGAGCACTTTGATGCGTTGAGTGGAGATGAAGAGGTCTACCTCTGTCATAGGCTGGGACTCCCCTTCTGGAGCCTGCATAAGGACCAGAGTACAGTACGTCAGATGTATCTCTGCAGCTACATTCTGGAGTGTTCACAAACATCCTCTCTATGTGCTGTTTCTATCTGTAACGTTAGGCAGTGATCCATCCAATATGCCAAGTATCATAGTAACTCCCCTGTTACAACAGTATGACACAGCAGATCACCCCTCTGAAGCAAGTTGGTTTCACTCACTTTGATCCTGTCCACAGCCTCCTGGGCCTGGGTCATACGAGCGTTGGTGGAGGGGTTCTTGTCTGACTTGAGCTGGGTGGAGCCCAGGTACTTGGCTCCAAATATGACTCCGTCCAACAGGTCCTCCGGGTCACAAGGGCCAGGCACTGGCAAACAAAATATAAGCATTCAACAAGAACTAATTTTTCTTGTCTCTTCAAAGTTGCCCACATTTTTCTTGTAATATCATTGTAATAAGGTAAGACACAAAGTTAAATGTATATGGGTAACTAGTACATTGTCAGACACTATCTTTATAAACTCATACAAAACCCCAAACCCTATAAAGAATGCTAAGAGAGCATGGAAATATACACATAATTTATTTGGAACTGTATTCTCTTACCATCTTTATAGGCTGGGCGCTCGTCTGTACTCTGTAACGAAAACCAAGCAAGATATCAATGGCTATTCACAAACCAACTATAAGGTACATAGAAGAAAGAAAGCACCTCCTTTTTGGCAGGCTCCTTGGACCTACCCTCTCACTGTTCTCAGCAGCAGCTACTTCATCCGGAGGCTCCTCCCCCAACTTCATCCACACGGGCTCCGGGACCTCATCCTCTGGTAGAGAGTCCATGAAGTCATCCCTATGGTGGAGCTGGCCATTCCCAAAGTGATCCCAGAACCTATCACCGTCCTCCTGGTTGTAGGAGACAGACACCACTGCATCTATCTCCCCTTTGCAGGCTGTATAAGCAGTCTGGGTCTCTGGCTGTTTGAGAGCTCCGATCTCTGAACACTCAAGCAGTCCCAGTAGATCCCTCTGGTGACTCTCAGAGAATAGTAGCCCTGAGGCCTGGTTCTGCACTGGAGCTGGTAGCAGTGTGCTGACATCTGTTAACAAGGATGGACCTGTGGGTTTAAACTCAGAGCAGTCAAAAAATTGCCCAAGCGTTGCTGGGTCCGGGGTTGAGTTTGAGTTCTCTGGGAGAGGGCTTTCTCCAATAAGTTGGAGTTGGTTGAGCAGAGCGTGGATGCGAGTGTGGTCTTCGTCACCTGGCCTCCTATCCTCTACCTCCTCTACATGCTCCTCTTCCTCTCCGTTTTCTTCGCTACCCCCCTTGATGTACTCAGCACTATCGTATGGAGCACAGTCTACAAGCTGCTCCTGAATGACTACAGGTGAGACAGCAGATTCCAAGGGAGGTATCGACTCACTCAGTCCATCTTCTGGAGTGTCCACAAGGACAGAGGAGCAGCTTGGGTCGTCCAAGTTCGGGTCATCCATCTCTCCTCTAACAGAACCAACCTCACTGGAGGAGTCGTCAGACCTCCAGTCCAGTGGAGGGGGCTCTATCAAGTTAAAGGTATCCAAGTCCACTAATTCAGTGTGGGGAACCTCAGAGGCAGCTCTAGAGTTCTGGCTGTCTGCTGCCTCACCTAGATAGGCTCCATCACAGGTAGACTGTGTGACTGAAGAGGAGGATCCAGGCTGTTCAGCAGGACAATTGTCAGCCTCCATTTTGCTGATAGGGCACTGGTCATAGGCTGCACATCACCGGCTTGAAGTGAGAGAGATTCCACGTGCAAGCTCCTTTCAACCCTAGAAAGTTCTTTCAATGCCTTGTAAGGTGTTTCAGTGAAGTTCTATCAATTTATTGAGGTCAATGGGACAGTTTTCCAGTGTGTACCCTGTAAAAATAGACACATTTAAAACATTATTCCATGATGTTGAAGAACAGATCATTATGAATTAATCATTGATATCACAGTACAATCAAATTGCATCTGCAATGAGAACTACATTCATGTAACTAGTAGTATTTCAACTGGGAATGTTTGGATGATCCAAATCGTCATACCAGGGAGGACCATTGCACATCCTCGTGTTGCTAGGGCTACATTTGGGCATCAGTCTCAGGCAGGGCTACTCATCACAAGAGCGTGATTCCAAATCACCTCTGCTACATTCATCCCCCATTGAGCTCCCCCTCCATGGAGACATCCACCTCACATTGGGCGCCATTGTAACTGGGGAGGTTTGAACCTAGGACCTCATGCATGGATAACCCAAACATGAAGTGTTATACCAAGAGGACATCCTTGTGATACAAGGGCTTACATTTTGGCTTAGAATTCTCAGACAGGGCTACTCATCACAAGAGCAAATATTGTTTGCATTCCATATTTCATGTGCTGGGGTAAGTTGTGTTGAACCTCATTGTCCTATGTCCATCAAGATAGCAGTGGTATTGCCTCAGGCTCAAAGTACATAGTATGTCACCAGTCACCACAGCCTTAAAGCCTCCTTTTGAGTAGACTAATTATTGCATTGGAGTATGGAAGGTTTAGCTATATGTGTAAACCTGTATTTTCTCGATATGCAAACAGCTATGTACATGCCAATATCCCACATTAAAAATACATGACACGTGTTCTGAATATGATAATAATAATTAAATAAATAATAATAAATAATAATTAAAAAGCGGATTAGCAGTGTAAAACTATAGTTAGCTAGGGGTGTAGTAGGCTAAAGCACATTACATTAGCTAGCTACATGTAACATAGCCTAGCACTAGCAGGGCAACAACATCAGCTAATCAGCAGCTGTACCCCTGCAGATACGATAGATAATTAGCTGGTTGTCTTGCAGGATTGTGAATCATTTCAAATCATTGAAGGCGTTATTTCAACATACAATCAGCGACAAGATCAAGGAGTCAACTCTTACCCAGCTAATCAACGGTTCAGACTATTCCTCTGGACCTCGGTGACAACAGATTGAACTTCACTGCCACTGTAGCATACAGAAGTTGACGTGGGTGGAAACTCTTCCCAACAAAACAGAGGTGACAGCTATGTCGCCGTTTCTTTACAGAAACAAGTGGAACAACATTTCGCTTAAACAAAGTTGACCGTTTATCTCGTGTATGTCACATAAAATGCTGTTATTGTATTAATCTCTGCCACACAGTTGACGTGACTTTTTTCGATGGTCTTCGGGCTGCAATGTAACAACTGTAATGAAATGCGCATGCGGATGAATGTTTCGAGTCATGCTCAATCGATTGTCAACATGAACCTCAAGTGAGGACCAAGGAATTCTCTTATTTATATATATTTTTTTTAACAAAGCACACATTTATCGATGTAACACATTATGCGTCTATTTTATTTATTAAGTGAAATTATAACCATAAAACGTTTGACAGCCTATCATTTCATAATAGACAATACAAATGAATGACAAGTCTGCATAATTGCAGGCAGTATAGTTGATATATGACAAAATCATGAAATTCAGAATGTACAAATACACAGTTAATCTGAATTGAACCTGAATGATCCTTTAATTAATTTGTGTATATCATCTCATAAAGACAAGAAATTAATGTCTAATTATCACGTAACATTGATTCATGTGACAAATACTGAGAATCATGACAGATGTTTGGAGTGCATAACTGAGGGGCACAGCTTCCCAGGCCCAGCACAACAAAACTTAACTCAAGCACAGACTAGGCTCTCTTCCCAAGTTTTAGTGTATCCCTCAAGGTGCAAGCTCAATGCCACATACAGTATCACACTCAAGATCATTGAACAGTTGAAAAACAGAGGCTATACTGAACTATAGCATCTGGTTGTGGATCTATTCAATATTACGGTTAGGCAAACCCTTAATGACCAACACTGGGTAACATTGTACACTGATTGGGGTATGCTGATTTGTTGCTAAAAATAAAATGGTACTTTCAAGATTTGTTGAAGATGTACAAGTATTTTTTCTAGGCCTTGTTCCAGTACTAGGCAAATTCTCAAAGATGAAAACAGACTAGGCACTGACTGCTTGGTTGCTGTTGCTCATCTGGATCAAGCCTATCAAAGAGGAGGTGGTGCCCATAAGTCCCACCAGCCAAACGGGAAAGCGTCCTGCCCAAAGAAATCCAGGGGGCATCCAATGAATGGCATTGCTCAGATCAGCCATACTGCTCAAGACACTGAGGACCTCGCCTCCCATCTGCCTCCGGAGCTGTGACCTGCTGGGAGCACTCCCCTCACTGGGAGAGAAACACATACTTAATTTAGCTTAGACACGCTATTCTACTGTAACTTGTTGAATATTTTTCATAAATATGAAATTATCCTATTCCTTCACAGTAGGCATAAAATTAGTACCTAACAGGGACTGCATAAAAAACATTTAGATATGGCTAGTTCAGGACATTGATAAAACTGTGTTTGAATCATCGCAAAGTTAGAAGGTCAAGATTGGATAGCTTTGTCACTGAGCTTCAATGAGTAGTGGTCCAACCAATGCCCATACTCACCTACTGTTGCCTTGTCTGGTCTCCTCACGTTTCCTCAGCTTCCTCTTCAGCAGCATGAGAACCCTTATAGACCTGGAGAAGACAATGCTTTCACTATTTAGTCCACCCCATTATTAAGTGTTTCCACTCAAGTCAATACTCAGATGAAGGCTCCAGGCCAAACTAAGTAAGGGTGATTTAATACACTTTCTAGTGGACATATCAAATTTGAACTTTCACCAGTTGATGAGTGCCTTGGATCTTTTGTATGAAAGAGTCGCTCATACTTTATTTGGATTTTCCCCAGCATACAGTATAGTTTACAGATGTTCAAATAACTAATCCTAACTAACTATGCACTAACCATAACCCTCAACCAAACTAACAAATTGATGCATGTTTGGGACTATCCAAATAAAGTTGAAAGGAGTCTTTGATGAACCAATCTTACCTGAGTATACCCAGAAGCAAAGATACCCCCCAAAGCACTGTGCTTAGACGCCACCATTTATCAGAACTGACACTGATGAGCTGGGCATCGGCAGCCCATGCTACATGTTCGCAGGGGTAATACAGCTGGTCAGCCACGTTATTCAGCACTGACATCCAGCGCAGTCCTGAGTCTTCCTCCTGAGGAATGACCACCATAAGCATAACTGAATGAGTGTTAAATCAAGTAATGTTTATCCTATAGGCAGGACAGAAGACTCTAGTTTCAATTTTTAAAAAAAAACTGTTTACACTGACAGAACTTGATGTTTTTTTAACATTAATTTAGAGAAATGCAGAACAGTACAATTAACAATTTAAACAAGGATGAGATCAAAGTGGGCTTGTCTTACACCAGCTCCAAGGCCATAGCTCTGTGAGTATGCGAGCATGGAGAGGTCATCGAAGAGTCGAAGCACAGTCCGGCAGTGGCTGAGTTGTGCTGAGAACAAAAGAAGGCTCTTTCCAAGCTGAGCTGATCTCTCTGTCTTCTGAGACAGGACTCCACCAACCAACTGGGACCCATAGCAGAGTGTCCTTATCTACCCCAAACCCCCACACATGGACAATGCATTATGCACATAGATTCATTGGCATGTTTTGAAGTAAAAAATAAACATAGGTTATTCACTCAATTCAAACGAGGCTACACGGCTAAAGGGCACGTCATTTCAGATGATTTGATTATGTGATTTAGCCAATTGAAATACATGTTTCACAATTGCATGCACATTGACCACTCACAACTTTATCCCTTCCCCTGTAGGATTCAAGTACATTCACAAGTGACTCCAAAGACTCTTGCATGTCAACTCAATAGTAAATAGCGGTCTAGAACAGCAGTAGTCAGGTACCAGCAACGCGTTGTGGTAAATAAAAAATTGATTTGTCAGTGTCAAAATAAAATAAGTTTAAGACGGCATGTGGGCAATGTCATCTTGCTAAAAATCCTCCACCAAGTATCCTTTATGCACAACAGTGTGCTTTTGTGCACAAAAAAAAGGTAATACATGAAGCTCCTAATGTTGTACTTTGGACAGGAAGTGATCTGGTATCCAGGCAGTAATAGTGGATCACCTATTTAACACAGTAATTTGAGAATAATATACTAGTTACACTGGTGCATACCAGAGAGTCCTTATAAAATAGTTATAAAATCAAGTTATTGTTTTCCTGCAGGTTTGGCTGTATATGAATAAAATAAAATAAAATATGAATACAAAATATGTTAATCAATCACTATTTTACATAAGCATCAATGGTCGACACACAATCATATTTGTAAATGATTTAGCTATAATCAATTATGTATTTGTGTATAGTACATGAAGAACAATTTACAAAAAGAAGTTTTTATTTTGTTAATTTATTTCAAAAATCATTCAGCGACGAACAAAGCAAATAGTGTATTAAAACGTTCTACAAGTAAATTGGAGCAAACCGCAATGATGCCATGATTGTTCTTTTAAATGATTTAGTACAACCCTGGCCCTTCAGCTAATTGGATATATTTATTTTCCAACACAAAATGAGCTTCTTTAATACCCTCATGGTGCACAAGAAATGTGTGTGTGTGTGTGTGTGTGTGTGTGTGTGTGTGTGTGTGTGTGTGTGTGTGTGTGTGTGTGTGTGTGTGTTTTAGTTTAGTTTAGTTTTTTTGGAAATCTTAAAACATAGCACACATATTACAAAAACATACATGTATATGAATAATGTCATTGAGGATATTACACAATAAAGTCCAGTGTGTGTGACAGTAGAGACGGGGGTGGTGTTTCTCCATGGAAGACAAGCATTTAATTGTCATTCCAGTATTAATCCACAATGGTCAGGAACAGTGCTTCAGTGGGTAGGTTCGTTGTCATAGATATCTGTAAGGAGGAGAGAGGAGGTCAAGGCGTTCTTTCTTGTACCTCTCACAATATACAATATAGGTAATATTATATGCAGTTATTCATTATCAAAAGCAATGGTAAAGCGTCATAACTTTCATTCATTGAAAATGCAATGCTTCAGAAAATGTAGTACACTGAAATGATTATCATGTCTCAAAATATGCATGTTCAGATTATCACACAGACATTTTAAACACAGAAATACTATGAAATGAGTAACTAAAATGTACTTAAAATAACATACCCCCAGGATGATCAACATCATCATAAATATCCCCTTCGCTGTAGAAGAACAACACAAACTATATGAACCAAAACATTATGATGCAGTACGCCTACAATACCTCACATAAAGGCTAATTCATCATATTAAATTCTATGTTACTGAATATATTCTGTATCATTCTGTGGGCAAATTTTACTAGTCTGCAGCACAATATGATACCCATAGAGAATAGTGTGTTCTATCTCTTTGATGATACCGCAGATTCATACCAGTGACTATGCCTATTCTAGATCTACCTCAATATAGAACATCTCAGTTTTAACTTAAATACATAATCACAGCACTGGTTTGCTTGATCTGAGCCTTTAACTAGATAATCAATAATGACATTGATAATCAAAACACATTTGGAAATCACTTACGCCTGAAGAAGGAGAGACCTAGGCACATATCCATCTGTGAGAGAAAGAAGAAATAGAGTTGATTTCAAGAAAACTCCTCATCGTATACAAAATTAATTAAAAGGGATTTTCTGGGATCTCTTACTGATTATACCACAAACAATCTCCAGTATTTCATCCAATCGAATCTCATAAGGGCTACATAATGTTGTCATAACAGATTATTATCAATGTTTTTTATAGATGTTGTAAAAAGTCAGACAAGTAACTGAACACTGACACAAGAGGGCGACCTATTCACATACATTTCCCATGCTCGTTACGACAAAGTACTTTCTTATGGTTGGTAAGTTGGATGACTTCCAGGATCTGTCCTTGAAACAAAGGTAGATCCTTCCCCCCTGCCTTCTTGATGCTGGCATTTGGGTCGACCATCATGGTGCAATGCACCCTTATGGGTCCTTCATACTGTCAGGGCAAAATAAATTGTATAACTTGGATTATATTCTATAATTCTATTTTTTTTTATTTTCTTATTTGAAAAAACATAAGATAATATGGTGATTTGTTTTATATTTGAGGACTTTAAAGTGAGTTTGTCAAAATAAAATGATTTGCTGAAACATTTTCTAAGAGATATGCAAGAGCAAAAGATTTACCTTAAATTTTTTCCTAAATTCCTTTTCCTGTTTCTCCAGCTTCTTAGTCATCTCGGGATCTAGGCTGAATAAGAAATGACAATCTTAACTTTTTGGTGTGTTTTTCCTTTTGCTTTAAGCAACTTTATTCACTATTTTGAATAAAATAATAATACATTTCAGTTATTATGTAATAAATGTCAGTAGCATAGCCAGGATGACAAGCCAGAGTAGTCTGAGTTGGCGATGGAAAGCCACACTATGAAAAACTACAGAGGGAGAGAAACATTTATTGACTAACTTTTCTTTGGAAAAGTTTCACTAATTTCACTAATTCACTGATGATCAAAGCTGATCAATTTCAATTTCATGATCAATTTCAATGGTGTTTAAACTGGCTGAAAGATTAATGGTGGATACCTTTCAGGAGGGGGGGGGGGGAAGTCATCAGATAGCCCTTGCACATCATCATAGTCATCATCTATGGGAGGGAGAGAGACCACAAGCCTGTTGTTTGTTTCGCATGAACAAACTAATGAACATCTTAATGGAAAATGATCATTAACAGCACCACTTACCATCATCATCCTGAGTCATGCTATGAAAGAGAAACATAAATTATGTCATCCAATGGCAACAAGGGGGCACTACTTTGATTATGAGCAGCTTTCTAAGTGAAAGGCACATTTGAAAGGAACATAACGAAGTCAATGTGAGAGAGCAACCTGTTCATGGGATCCGAAGAGTCGACATCATAATAGATGTCATTGTCCTGTATAGGGACAGGTGGTGATGGTGGTGGTGGTGGCAGCGAGGAGTTGACGGGTCTGGATTGGAATAATTTACGTTTCACTTCCTCATAGTCCACATCCACACATGTGTTACTGATATAGCCATCTGCAAAAATGCACAAGAATGAGGGAGGTTTGGTAGCTATGATAATGAAAATATGACTCAGACCTGGCATTATCACACCAATGAGAGCCTTTAAAAAAATATTAAAATGTATGGTGCAAAAAAAACTGACAAAAATAATCAAAATTTCTCTATAATGACAATGAAACAAGAAGTTTTAGCTTTTCAGTTTAAGTTGACCTCCAAAATTCTAGGTTCATACTACGATAAAACTACTAAATCAAGTTTTTCCCACAAAGTTAATTTCTATGGAACTTAACAGCGCTACACTTACAGGTGCCACTAAGTGAGCGGGCTAACCACCTGCCCCCTGGGTTGTTCTTAACCCGTAGGATCTCCACGCTCTCTCCTTGCCGTACACTTAGATCATGCTTGCCACCTTGCCAGTCGTGTCTGACCCTGGCAGTGTGAAGGACCTCTACCACCCCTGGATCAAGCTGCAGCAGGGCAGAAAGCAGTGCAGAGAGTTGAAAACTGGGGTGTCTCGACAAGGACAAATTTGGTATTCAAATGTATCTATTGAGTTACACAAAAAGTGTTACTGGTTGGAGGTACTGTACTTTTGGACTTTAGAGTGGTTAGAGCGTGGAAATGTGGTGTGCCACCTTAAATTTCTTTTTGTACTCGATTTCCCTCTTCTGTTTTTCTTTTTGCTCTCTCCTCTCCTGCTCTTGTTGTCGCTTAATCTCTTTTTGTCTCTTCTTATTTGTCTTTTCAAAACTGCTGGATTCCCCCTCCTGCTTGATGCTTTTGAGATGGAAAAAGAGAGACATTTAATGGTCAGACAACAACATGATGTGAACAGCTATTACGCCCTTACAAACAAGTCATAATAGGTGTTAGCTATTTCAAATGCTTTCTATCTTATGCATTCTGACTGCTGGTTATAAGTTATTACATGTTTATGACATGGGTCACACAAGATAGCTACCCAATAAGAGTTTTCAACTCTTCTATAAGTTTTCAGAATTGCTTGTACTTACTCATCAATACTGTCATAGACCTCACTTTCATCGCTCTCCTGCAGTTAAGGAGGATACAGAAGGATTGGAGGGTTGAAAGCAAAATGTTTATCAAAAACATTATTTCACAAGCAGTTCTAATTGTCCTTGATATGTAGCAGTGTTAGACATAGAAAGGGTGATACTGTATATGTTCTCACCCCTATTTGTGAAGAACCATCATTGCAAGAGTCTGTGGGTGAAATAGCAAGAGTGAGGGAACAATGTAATGAACAAACTATGAGCAGGTAAGATATATGCATTATGGGATGAATCTCGACCTGACATATTGGCAAGATGGCATGTAACTAAAACTTGCAATCAATCAATCAATCAATCAACACATTTATTGTCCCCAAAGGGAATTGTATAGTGCAGTCAGGGTAAAAAACAACAATGAAATAACAACAACAATAACCATACAACAAATATACACATCATCTGAAAAAGTCATATGAATGAGGCCAGTGCAAGATTAACAAATTCTGAGTTTAAATACTTATTAGATTCAGCCCTGAGTTTGCAGTTATATATTCAACCTATATATAATTTTAAAAAAAACATGTAGGCCTAAACAGTAAATTGTCATTCTTACCACTCTTGTCCCAGCTCCCTGGGTGATTTGGAGGTGGAGGCGGAGGTGGAGGAAATAGTTTTATATTTTCTATGTCATCATATGTATCCTGGTCATCCTCTATAGGTCTTTGGGGTATCCAAAAAAAGAAAACAAGAAGAACAAAGCAATTAAATACTGATGTGTTCGTAAATACTTCTGTGTTCTGTGCCAAAAGATGAATGCTAATAACAAAAACAAAACAAAAAATGACTGTTATATAGTATAAACCATTTGGGCACCTCATAATTGTGAGGAACAATTCAGGGAAATGTTTGACATGCATAATAAACTCCAAATAGTACTCAATGACCAACACAAAACCCAACTTCATGCATAACCAGTCATTCGTTATGCTACTCTTATGACTTAGGTGTCACTTGAATGTAATTCATTATCCAACCAATTGAACCAATCAAATGAGTTGGGTGTGTAACAGCTCCATTAAAAGTCAGGGAGGATACAGTAAGTCAACACTCACACATGGGTAGGCTGTCTTGGTAGGCTGCTGGGTTTGATGGGGAGCCTTGGGGGGCCAGATGGACTGACTAACCCAGGGAGGGATGAACTACTGCCCACTGAGAAAGAGAAACAACCTGCAGTGTCATAGGGCTGCCTGCACCAGGTGCTACTGGGTTAGGGTTATTTGACTTCTAAAGCCATTTTTACAAACAAAGAAAAGTGCTTCACAACATAAACAATATAAACAACAACACTCCCTGATATAAGGAAACCTTGAAAGGAACCAGGCTGAACATAGATGAAGAGTTAAATAGAGTATGATATATTTTACCTTAGCCTTTGTAAGACTTCATTCAAGTGTACTTTGGTTATATTGGTGTACAGTTGTTTTATTTCTTACAGGTACTCTTTTTCAAGTGATATGTATGTATGTTTTTCAAAAGAACTTATGTAAAAGGAAGGAAAATTATGAGGTTGCTAAGTTAACAATAGTAAAATTGAAAATGTTTTAAATAGCAACCAAATAGCATAGACCTAAAACCGTCTTTCTCTGACAAGTTAGATAGATGTTCTTGAATGTTTTGGTGCTTACATTAAATGTATTCAAACTGTACACCGACATAGCCATAATTAACACTTGCATGAAGTCTTAGGTTAAATATTTCATATTTTATTTAACTGTTCTTCTATGTTCAGCTAACTATTTCCCATAATTACACACCTGAATTAGCAAAAGGTGTATTCAAAAATCAAAATAAAGGTGCTTACCATCGCTCTTCCTTAACCCTGGCCGAACTAAGACAGGTGGGGCCTTGGAGACTCTGCGATAGGACTCCAAGCTAACATGAGGGGGCCGCTTGGGCTTCCTGGGCTTGGGGCCCGCGGGGGGCAGGAGTTTCCTCAGTGGGGTGACCTCTGTCAGGCTCCTCTGGCTGGGCAATGACTGGGGGCCGCTGTGGGGTAGCGGCTTGACGATGGGCGCCACCTGGTGTTTGAGCATCATATTCTGCCGTAGGTCCCCAGTGAGTCTGACCCTGCCCTGTCTGTCTGTGTCTGAGGGTGGGGGCGCCGGTCGGGGCAGCTCAGTAGTTCCTGGGCGGTGTGACGGTGGTGGGCGGGGGAAGACCCCATGAGGCAGCTGGGGCCTTGGGGTAGGGCTAGATGTGCCCGCCAGTTCAACCCTCCGAGGCTGCGGGAGCCTCTGTAGATCTGGAGAGGAGCTTGATCCAGGAAGTGGTGTGGTAGGGGCCATTAGCATCAATTTGTGTCTGACTGCCCCATTTACTGTAACGCCCATATCTGCCAAAGGGCCTCCTCTTCCAAGTCCTGACAGTGGGGATTTCGGAGAACTACTTTCTCGGCTGTCTGTCATGTCAGCCTTGGCGTTGAACCTGGCCCTCAATCCTTTGACATCCACACTCTCTTCCTGATAAGAGATGCAGAAGGTGAATATTAGGCTGCTCTTCTTGCGAGCAGGAAGTTAGTAATGCAGCACAAACCGGCACAACCTCCCCCACACATCTCTCACACCCCCATGCTAAAGCATCCCTCAAAGAGTGCACATCAATACAATAGAGGTTCCTGGGCCCTTTAATCATTACTGGCAATGAATGACATTATCTAAGGTCTACAACAGACTTTCTTTTGCCAAGTCACAAAGAAAACCCTCTGAATGTGCTGCTACATCCAAGCATATGAAACTGAAAGATATATTTTTAAGGAACCACACAGAGATATTAGACTGTAGTCTGTGGATAGTGGTTCTCAAGCTAAACAAAAGTATCAGTGTAAAATGTAATGTAAACTAGAAGATAAACATTGGGCTGTCGCCTACATACTTAGGAATGGCTGAATTAGGAATTGTATCTTAGTCAAATGTAAAAGAAAATGTCTTAGTCAAGCTAGGATTCCCCTTGGAAAATACATTCTCATCATCTGAATAAGAAACCCAAACATACTGGAACTTGTATGCAATGTACTAAGTATTTGAATGTTAATGATATTTTAATTACATAAACGTAGAACACACATTAGAAACACAACCATGTTTTCGTGTTTGTGTTGTTAATAAGAACAACACACCATTGTTAATTGCAGTGCCCAGAGCCATACTGTGGTCTTGCTGTGGTTCAATCTAGATACTTTGTCTAAGTTTAGAATAACTCAGACAAACACCAACTCAAATACAGTTATCATGAATTATACAGCAAAGTATTTGTCTGAGGGTTAAACAAAGACTCAGTACAAGGAACAGGAAGTTTCTGCAACCACACACCTATGCACCTCATGCACCATTCTGCAATGGTTACCATAGAAATGGTAGTCACAGTCATATATAGGCCAATTGGCTGCATGCTTTGCTAAAGATATTTTCTTCTGAGAGAAAAGGAAATATGCTCTGAACCACAAAACACAATAAGCTATTGCTCATCAAGCACTTGCTTACTCAGATCAGAACTATAATTTGACATTTATCATATTACCTATTAAAAAAATATTTTTGAAAGACATCAGACAGTCCCAAGAAAGAGCTCTTAACATGGGCTGGTTTACAATACACAAATTAAGCCAAAATGTAATTGACTCTCCATTGAATATGCTTTTAGTCTAGGCGTAGATATAATCTAGGTCTGGAAAAATGACCAATAGTAGTATAGTATATATATAGGTAAAGCAAAAGTAACCAAGTACAGATAAGAGAGAGAATGTGAAGAACATTGTGTGCTGTAGCCTTCATTGAATGTTAATAAGTAACCTGTAGTAAGGGAGCGATAAATGGTTCCTTTCATCAATGCACCATCAATTCAATAATAACCACTCAGATGGCCTTAGTGATGTAATATTATATTATGCAATATTGCATTATATACGTATGTTGCTTCATAAGCACAACATACATCCACTTGTAGCCTCTCACCCCAAAGGACCGCAAGTAATTTTATCAGTGACAATAACATGAGTACACCAAGTTCAAACATGTGGTTTACAAATACTCGTCTTAAGCAAACGCGAGGTGGGTCATAGTGTATTATTTATAGAAGCGAGAAATAACAATAGCCCACATAATAAAATGCATATGCGTTTATTTTAGCACAGTTAAATCCTTAAGATCATTTTCATGCGGCATAAAAACAGGTGTTTTAATTGCGTGAAAAGTAATTCACTTTTCAATAGTTATTTGGAAATTATTCACCTTCAATATTTTTGCTATATCGATTCTTTAATATTTAAGTGATATCTTACCATCTTTGTTTGTGAAGTTAACTCAAATTGAGATGAAAACGACGTGATCCATGTTGACCTGTTATTTTGGTTGTCATTCACGAGGATGCTGACTTGTCAATGTCCCGCCTCAACAACCCAGATATACAGGATCACAACGACAGCTAAATCAGGAAATATAGCCTCGTAAAGTGAATTCCAGTGTGACTAGCATTCTAAAGAGATTATTTAGAGCCATAGGCTGAAGATACAAGTGAACACTGTAACACCGTTGCTTGATTAAGTCAATAATTACAAATTCAACTGATACCACCAGTGCAAGCTATACAAGACGTCATGTATTTGCTAATATGTCTCTTCATATAATACCGTTTAATATATGTCCAAAATGTATATTAGGCATAGGAATACCAACATCTACATTTAAAGATGAATCACACATACATCTATTCTGCCATATTTACTACATTGAAAAATGTACAGAACCAAGATTTAGGAGGAGCGCACGTAATCATAATTATGCTGGAGTAATTCACTGTTTGGGACAGAACCACTTTGTTTTCTTTACATGAATAGATAAATGACAATGGCCTCTAAATAAAAGTCAAATTTCCAAATGCAGTCCTAGAAACAATTCCAAGTTGAGTGATTCAGTGACACTTTAAAACTAAATAAGTTTAATTTTACTTTTACTTTTACATATCTTACATGTTGTTGCAAATAATTAGAATTGATGTGTATGTCTCACAAATAATAGTAGTATTCTGCATAAAATTACAGCCAAACAAACTTCCATCTATCTAACACTCACAGAAGTGCATGATCAAAACATAATTTAAAACTGTACTATAGAAAACCAATTATACCCATGCTTGACAGAAAAAGGCATGACTAAGTTCTAAAGACAATGTATAGCAACATCACACAGATATACAGAAATTCTGATAAAAACAAATTCACTCTCTGAGCCAGTTCATCTCTGGGCTGGTTTGTTGGACGTAGTGGGAGACACAGGCTGCTGGAATCCTTCTCCTCCATAGGGGATGTCATTGGTGGTAGCAGTGGGATAGCTCACTATGCTCTGACCCCACATAACCCCAGGCTGGGGATGCACACCATACGCCTGCAGTGGGGGACATCCCTGGGACGTCATGCCACCCGGGGCCCATCCTGTCATCGCAGGCTGGGTGGGCCAGGTGGTTGGGGTCCCCCAGGGGGCATTTAAACCGGTCTGGAAGCTTGTGAGTGGCCCCTGCTGGCCCCAAGGTATGGAAGTTGGTATTGTGAATGGAGTGACCCCTAGTGGCTGACCGGGGAGGGTGGGCAGTATCGGAGAAAGTGATGTGCTTTGCTGTGGAGATCCTTGAATAAATCAGAAAGAACATAAAAATTGTATAGCGTACTGTGACAAATCTATTGGTCCCTGAAACTTGATTTGGTGTGGGTAGTATGTGTGGACTGTTTAGCTTTTTAAATTCTGCCTCTAGTTTTAGTAAGTCAAGGGCTCTTTTTTTTTATTGTGCAGTCGGGAAGATAAACTTGAGATGAGGATACATGCATTTAGTCTAACCAGTAAACAGTACATGTTCTGTGAACTTAAGTAATGTTGCAGTGTGATCTCAACTTGGTTCTCAGCCAATGTTATCATGAGAACAAAAACCCATTAATGCATCTTTGACCCCTTAGCAAAATCTTCAGCATAACATTTACATAATTTCATGAATAACATTACATTTGTCACTGGAACATTCTTGGAAACATCTGGTATACATTCTGCAACTTTTTACCTTCTTGACACTTTTGCTCTTTGAGCATTGTTTACTAACATTCTCAGATTAGATAAAATAGTTCACCTGTTTGATTTAGCTCTGAGTTTTGCCTGGTGCCTGGCGGATCCTCCAAACGGATAGAGAAGATGTCCATCAGCTCATCCCTGGATGAGGTCTGTGGGTACAAACCAGGGCACTCGGTCATCCATACTTGATGTGAAACAGTTGAATCCATATAAAACATTTCCAGCATCTAAAATTCAATGTTTTGCATAGAAGTACTGCTCTTTTTTCTTGGGGAGTAAATTTAAGTAGTAAAAGCGGGGGAGGAAACATTTACATACTAAGTATCTCCATTACCTCTTGTGATTGCCCTGAAGAGCTGGGCATGAGATTGAACATGTCCAGATCATTAAAGCCCTTGAAGAGAGAAATCAATTAACACTGTGTACAGGCAGGTACAAATAGTATTTCTCTCAGGTTTGTAATTGAGAATGACAAGAATGATTTAGCAAGTAACAATACTCTTTGTTGAGCAATCATACATACGTTTTAGTAATGCATAAACTAATACCTTCATTTCTGGATCATAGAAAACAATGACAACAATGACCATCCCATGAACCATTCCTCTCTTAGCCTTTCATACTTCTCTTTCTTCATGCTCTCCTTACCTTTAGAGGAAAGGCTTGCTCATCAAGAAGCAGTAAAGCACCATTCTGCAGAAAATAATAATAATGTCATAATAACATAAAACAAAACAAATTGTATGTGTGTGCATGCGGGTGTCCGTGCATGTGTCTGCCCTTCATTCTATCTATGGACGTATAATCTGAACAGGGCCTCAATCAGATGGTCATGAATGATTAAGTGCACTCACCTCTGTTGGTTGATCCTTGTGTGTTACTTCTTTTTGATCTTCCTGTGTTCCTTGGTCAAGACTTTGGCAGACCTCTTTGATATCGTCAAGGACAGGGTCTGCCTATTCCATCAGAAACCAAAGGTCAGTATTACACATTTGATTTTGCATCAGATTTCGGTTTAAATAATGTTGTCCATCATAATATATACTGTACAAAGTCATTTGAGTGACTGATCCCCTACCAGATTGGCCATCTTGATGTAGTACAGCTTGTAGGAGCCCTCATGATTGTAGACATAGGAGAGGGCTCTAGGGTCTGACTCATCCTTTCTCAGAGAGCTGATGTTCCCACTCTCATGGTCGTGTTGCACAGCCTACATTGAGAACACATCTGAATGAGACTGGGATGGTTAGAGTTTTATGTTAGAAAGAACCTCCTAAAGGAAGACTGTATCGTAAAGAAAGCATAGGTTAATGTACATATTTCACCTAAAAAGGTCAAAGTACACCTCAGAGGGTCAGGATGAACAATAATATATAATTCGGCAGGCACCAAGAATCAAGTCTAGTCTAGTTACTGATCTCAGTATCTTCCCATCAATCATATCCCTCTCACTGATTTCAGTTCAGATGAATTCTATAAAAAAAAAAGATATATACATAAATAAAAAGATTATACAATTGTGGAGATAGCCTTCTCTCAGCCTCAAGCTCATGGCCAAAAGAGAAGTAAAAGTTTTGCTCACATCCTTTTAGTGTAGCTGCCAGGAATACATCTGCTGGTCTGGACCTCAACAGCTGTCATACATGAATTCCTGTAAGTGCTATCTTATATGAACCTCCCAGGCAGTGAGGTAAGAAGAGGATTAGCATTGAGAGTATGTCAGAGTAACTACTGTCAAAGTAGCTGTACTGTAGTACTTACACCAGTCCTTTCATCTACAAGTTTCAGGCCAGTCGTGGAAACCTTCAGCCACACCCTCTGCTTGTGCTGTCCCTGGTTCCTGGATGCCACCTCCTGGCCCTGAGTCCACACACATGCACACACGCCGGCTGAGGTCAATTGGAAACAGCAGTGCTGGTATATTGGTTCAGGCTTTTGCTAAGAAGGCTTTGTTATGCATATACAACAATAAAGTTGCAGCTGGTTTTGTCAGGTGTGTTGGAAGTATAAGACTTGATGGAGCCTAGAAAGGTGAGCATTCTAATGGAAGCATTAGCTGGGATGGCTAAATGACAGATTAGTGTAATAGATGCAGGTAACCGTAATACAGTTGCTAAGATTTTTGCTGCCCTAGATACCCTCTATACAGAAAGGACCCCTTTCCCTGTCTTAAGATCTCAGTGATGTATGTTGTATGTACACAAAGGCCAGATGAATTAGTCCAAGCCTATATACTGCGCCTGCAAGAACTGCACTGCAGGTTACAACAGCACGACCCAGAGGGACGACCCCACTAATGCGCATTTGCGGGACCACTTCCTGATAGGCCTTGAGGAGGGCCCCCTCCTCCAAGCTCGAAAAAGACATACAACGGGAGGCCCTGCTGCTGAAGGAAGATCGATGTGGATGAAAGTGGCCTGAGGTAACTTGTTCTGCGGTGGGGGGCATAACTTATCTAGATCTCATTCACAGGAAGCTGACTGGAAACAAGCACTGAAAAGGGAGATCATGGAGGAAGTCAAGGACCAGAAGAAGGACATCACTAAGGAGCTATTGAAGGAATGGAAACCCTTGATGAGAGAACCCACCCCTGTTGGGTCATGCATGTAGTACCCTACTACAGCCAGCCAACTCCAGGCTGAACGGAAGCAAGTGCGGGGGAACGAACTACAAGTTTTCCATTCTTGAACTGTGCGAGTGCCTACTGAGGGCCAGAACGGCTGGGTCAATGGCCCAATGACAAGTGACCTTTTACTATTTGTGTTCCATGGACATTTTAATCCTTTTACACGTTTTTTTTCTGATGAATATTGTATTATTATTGCTACTCCAGTCTCTGCCTCCTTTTGGGTATTTCATACACTGCTCACCCTCCCAAGTAGAACCTAGTGTTTTGGGGTTACTACTATTTATTTACTGTGAGTTCCTAGGACTCTGAATGACTTTTAGCTGTAGCTACTTGGCAACCTGACAAGTTATGGGAACAGAATTTCACAGTGATCATCAATTCAGTGTTTTTCATTACATTGGAACTGTGTCATTAGTGTGGGTTAGGGTTAGTACAACCTTATCACTGCATTTCTTCTTACCACAATGATGAATAATAAATTCCTAACTATGTACAAATATATTTTTAGAAATAAACTTGAACCTGAACTTTGTCATAAAATCTCAGCCTTCTGACTGACCGCAAAACTGGTGCATTCTCTCATGTTACTGAGCAATGACATATTTCAACTTATCAAGACAACACAATATTTGAGGACTAAAAATAATGGGCTTATGTTGGCAATATATACAGTACTACAGAGCCAAGTCATGTGTAAATATGGATATGGCACAGAAGTCTCTATCTAAGCATTCTTTCCCACAGGCTACCTTCAGCTTCATCATAGAGTCTAAACACATCTTGTCTCCCTGGGCCTCTGGGATGTAGTCCACACCAATGAGCTTGGCCTTGTAGCGAACTCCATCTCCTTGGAAACGTGAGGTCACATCAGCGGCGGTCTTCGGGGCGGCCATTCCTGAGAATACCAGTAGTGGGCCATGAACTGACCATGAGGGTCAATAAACTTGACCCTCCCTGAACATGAGTCTGCACTCCCATAGTCAAGGAGTAGGCTACTGGGCTGTGTGTGTGTGTGTGTGTGTGTGTGTGTGTGTGTGTGTGTGTGTGTGTGTGTGTGTGTGTGTGTGTGTGTGTGTGTGTGTGTGTGTGTGTGGGTGGGTGTGGGTGTGGGTGTGGGTGTGGGTGTGGGTGTGGGTGTGTGTGTGTCTCCATTTGACTCATCTAAGAGGATGAGTCAATGTTTTATCATTCTTCCTGGAATGGCAAGTGATGTTTATGGATGAGAAATGAGACGGTAAAAGCATTGTTGGGACAAAGGTTGGCTTTTTAACAGCATCAGTGGATTGATGTAACAATTACAAGTCATGTTGTGGCTATAATCTGTTACCTCATTTCATTGATGCTGTTAAAAACTACTTTTCTAGAGTTGTAAACAGATGATCTATTCACAAGAATATCCCACTATTCTTCATTAATTGAAAAGGCTTGATGGACCAAAGCAATTTCAAAAGCTGTAGAAACACTGATTGTCTTTCTAGCAAACTTTTATCTTGAGATAATAACTAAAATGTGATTTTTATGACAGTTCACAAAATTCAAACTCATCAAAAGTTATTTCAATCCTATAACAAAAGAACTTTGCTCTTTTTGGTTAATGGTTAGCATATTGCTGCTAGGTTGACTCTTCCAATTCACTTAGGGATGCTAGTAGTGCTTTGGAAAACACCTGAGAGGATGTGGATTACATACACATACTACCCACCACATCTAAACAGACATTTGTAGTATGCTGACCAGTACAAAGCAATTACACAATGAAAAGCCAGTCGACATCTATAAATTCTCAACACACACAACACACACAACACAACCCAACTGAGTACACCACGCCACAACCCCTCACCTCTCTTGGAGGAGAGCCATGTCTTGACAGGTCCTTGGCTTGGGGCAGGACAGTTCGCAGCTGCCATGGAAGCCTCTTTGGCTGTCTCCATAATAATGTGCTGCTGCTTGCTTCAGTTTATACAGTATGTCTGATGGGAGATAGACATGCTAGGAGGGTGGGAAGGTCAATCTGCTTCAAAAACACCCTCCATATAATCCAATGTGAGACAGCATTTTATATCAGTCAGCGAAATAGTTTAGATTGTATATACTGTAGTAGACTACATACTGTACAGACTTATATTGATAATATTGCTAAATACATAAATTAATAAATATAATTTAATAAGTGCATACAGGTCCAAGCAAGATCATCTTTTTCAGTCGTTATTGCAGGTAAAAAACGTAATAAACAACATATTATATTAGTCATGTCCTCTCTGAAATAGCCATGAGAGAGAGATATATCTTACCTGCTAGAGATCTTGCTCAACTCTTGTCTTTGGCTCAACTCGAGCCTCAAAGCCGTGTGAAACATCCAGGACCCAAAGGTCAAGGAGATGGCTCATTGGTGATACATTAACATCCGCTGGAATGCTAAAATACATGGGAACTCTGTTAATTACCATAGTTCCTATGGTTTAGTCGGTTGGACTAAATGTGCATCATTCACCAAGGTTGTGGGTTCCTGCAGGGGCCACAGTGCAATATACTGTATGTTTTAACTGTGAATTGCCTTGGATAATCTTATAAATGAATATTATCCATGGTAATTATAATATTAAAAAATCGCACACCCTTATTGTTAATAAAGTGCAAAATCAGGCGAATATAATTTCTCCTGAATGATACTGATGTGATAAGTGATGAAGAGGTGTCAACAAATGAATCCGGTAAATAATATCATGTCAATATCATTATACACCAGCACCTACAGCCTATGAGGTGTAATGAATTAGAAATCACTGAAACGTCTTTTCCAGTCCAGTTATCAAGACTATCCTCTCACTTTCCAAACATGATTGTTTTCTGCAATATCAATATTGATATCAAAATGTTCCCACATTAACATTTTGGCAAATGTTAAAAGACTTTTTAACATGTTGGCAGATGTTTGCCAAATGTCTTAAGGACAAAGCCAACTAAATCTGAGTTCCTGGAGAAAACTTTGTGAATGCATTAAATAATTTCTCAGCAAAATATAGCACAATTATTTCATCTGAAAGTACCAGGAAGAAAGCTTAGGCTGAGTTCACCCAGTGGTTCTCTCAAATCTCCTCTAAATGAAAGAGAGATGAAGAGAATATTGAAAAACCAAAATGGAAAGGGTGTCTGGCAGAGAGAAAGATAAAAGTAGATTGCCTGAGAGGATATGAAATACTTAACACTTAAAATAGATTAGATTGTCATATTTCATCCAGTTTCATAAGGATTTGAGTCAGTGTTGGACCATAGCGAAGGGTCATTTGGTTCTGTGCTGAGAGAGTACATAAAAGAAATTGCATATTCAATTCAGCAATCATTACTTTTCTCCTTAACATACAGACTGAGGCACCATATTTCTGTTCGGTACAGAGGTTGCATTTCCTTCTAATAAGGCATTATGTGAGTACTTGTACTAGTACTAGTTGTACAATAGTGTTACAAAAGTGTTTGTATGTACATGTATGCTTAATATAAACCATTAAAATTATTGTCATTATTTTATTATTATATTATATACCTCTATTATAGATATATAAAAGGATATTCTCCTTTTATATATATCTGCCATCACAGTGATGTTTGAAAGGAAATGACACAGTAATATATTCAGCCTTTCCAGTATTTAGAATCTGTGAAAGGGCCTGCATTTTGGCAATCAGAGAGCAGTGTGAATTTAGTTCAAGAAAGAAATGCATTTACAGCTATTTTTCAATATTTTGTGTGTGAAATGTACAAACTGCCCTATTTCCCACACAAAGTAACCATTTTAACACTTTACAGTGCATCATTTTCTCAAGAAAGTGGAAATATGACAATAACAAGACACAACCATAGTTAATTAGTTGATAATGACCCAAGGAACATTGAAATGTGTCAGCTACGATGTAGGATGTTGACAAGCATTGCTGACTACAGTTACGTTACATTGGAGCACATCTTGAAATGTTTGGTCGGCTCACTGATCTGTAACAGAAACAAAAGCTGTGCATGAGTTCTTCTAGTGCCCCTTCGCCAATGAGTCATCTGCTTGAAATCAAATAATCTTAAATGTTCTTAATCAACAACTTATTTTATAATCTAAATCTATTAATTGTGTATAGAAGTTGTACATGTGAAATAAAATCATCGCTGGTTAATTTTTGTAATGGAACACAGAATTCTGGATAAGAGTAACAAGCTTACATTCAGTGGAGAGTATGTGGCAAATTGCCAGATGCCTTAGCTTGCATGCAAACATAAACAATGCCTTCTATGGACAGATATTACTGTAGAAAGAAACAATGACAAGACATGCAAATGTCATTCTCATTTGAAACTTTAAACTGAAGACACCCAATTGGTGTTTTTAATGTTTGATGTCTTAAGTATTATGTGTATGTCACTGTGAAGCCAAAGGCAAATTTCCACATTGCGTGACCAAAGTTAAAGTTTTGTATTCTATTCTATTCTAATGAGGGAATTGACAACCCAATGACCACTGAGAAGTAACAGAATGACCATTTCCCTTAGCTAACAAAGAGTACACAGCGTGGTACATCAATGCTGTACTTCTAAGGACTGCACTGTGATGTTAAGTATCTGTCATAATAATGAGTTATGTTCAAATAAATTAAATTAAATAATTCAACAAGCCTCATAACCTGCACCCAGCAATGTCGTCCACACAACAAATGCAAGGACTTCCAGTGTTCTTTATACCACCAGTGGCGTTTTTACATTAGGGGCATGTGGGGCACAGTGCCCCACCAAAGGTGGCGCTGTGGTGCAAGATGCTTGTTACATCTGAATGTTGTGGCAACATGTATTTTATATTTAATACAAAATAGTGATTCAATAGTGAAATTGGTGTGTATAAATATAATAAACTTGACTCACAATCCTTATAGTGCTGTTTTGGAGTAATTACTCTAGTGTGTGTGTGTGTGTGTGTGTGTGTGTGTGTGTGTGTGTGTGTGTGTGTGTGTGTGCTCGCGCTCCTGCTGTGCTCCCTGTCCTATCTCTCAGTGGAGCACTCTGCCCCATCGTTGCTAGGGGAACAACATGAGAGTGATTGGCGTAAGCAGGGAAAACCTCCCGCAAATTATATTGGGTTGAGGGGCAGAAATGTATATGAATTCTGCCTAGCAACAGGTGGCGAAAAAATATTAAACGCTAATGCCGTTAACATGGTGTTATGATGAATTTTAGCTGGGGTACAAACTCGTAAGACTCTGTTGTAATGATAACCAGATGTGGAACATAGCCATGGCCCCTCTACCTCCAAACTTGCTGGCGCCATGCCATGTATGAGATGGGGGAGGCTTCCTGAGACTTGTTTGTCTTCCTGTATAAATAATGAGGGAAACCCCAAGTTGGGTGCTCTCTTGTGGAACTATGCATTGACCATGTATCTTCCATTGTGAGCCCAGATTGATCTGAATTAAACTATCCTGATCCAACTTTTATTCCGAGTATCCACTTTATTTACATCACCGGTGACTGCATTCTTCAACATCTGAAAATCATCATTACACATGGCCTGACGTGACAAGAAATAATCACAAAGCAATTCAGTTGATCTACTGTACGTCTATTGCAAATGCTAGCTAGCTAAAGTTTTCACAATGAATCGTGTAGATTATTTGGTGACCGTGCAGTTTAGTACATTGCCTTGGAGATAAAGTTGGAGTTGGAGATAAAACGTTTTGAGCCAAACAGACCAGAAGACTTTGTCCTGCTTCAGGCTGGGGACAAAGTGACCCGTACGTTCAAACAGGAATGGTTTGACAAAAAGAGATGGCTAACCGCTAGCACCTCGAAACATGCGCTGTTCTGTTTCCCATGTATGCTTTTTGGTGGAGACTCTGTTTGGGCATCAGCTGGATTCAAAGACATTAAACATCTGTCAGAAAGAACAGCAAAGCATGAAAGCTCTGTGTCCCATCTGAATTGTGCCATGAAGTTGGGTTTACTGGGGCAGCTCAACATCCAGGCACAACTAGATGGTGCATATCGCTGTAGCATCGTGGAGCACAACAAACAGACCAAGGAGAATCAGTATGTTCTGGGGAGGCTGATCAATTGCATCAAACTCTGTGGGAAGTGCGAAATGGGTAAGCGTGGTCACGACGAGTCAGCCAACTCACTAAACCAAGGCATTTTTAGGTGTTTCAGACGATGTGTGAGGGGCTCAAAAGACACTATGACAAACAGCCTTACTTCAAGGGGACATCTAGCACCATTCAGAACGAACTCCTGGATTGCATGTATGAGGTCTACAGGGAGGAAGTGGCCAAACAATTGAGAGAGACCCAGTTTGTCGCTGTCCAGGCAGATGAGACTACAGATATATCATGAAAATCCCAAATGGTCATAGTGTTGAGATACATGGTAGACAACACTGTCACGGAGCGATTCCTAGAGTTCATGGAAGTGAAGGATAGAACTGCCATCGGCCTTTCCAACGCGATCAAACAAGCCCTTGAGCCCCTGGGGCTGACTGACAAACTCATTGCACAACATTGCAACATACAATGGGGTGATGAGTGGTAATGTAGGTAGCGTGCAAACACTGATGAAGGTGACCTACCCAAACACAATATTTGTGCATTGCTATGCCCACCAGTTAAACCTAACCCTGCAGCAAGTATGTGCATCCAGAATCAGTGAGCTGAAGGTGTTTGTTTTTTGTGGATTTAGCTGCTTTTGCCACCTTCTTTTCCACCTCGCCTAAAAGAACAGCTGCTCTAGTAGAGACATCGGACAAGCGAATCCCACGGCCACCCGGCACACGATGGAACTTTAAAAGCAGGACCGTTAATGTGGTATGGGAGAGTCGGGACGAGATATTGGAGTGTTACATTTGCACTCAACTGGGATGGGACAGGGTGATCATCAGCGAGGCATACGGCCTGTCCATGCACTTGTGGGACCCGACGTTTCTCCAGCTGCTGCAGTTCTTCGCCAAAGTCATGCCAGAAGTGGATGTTCTGTATAGCATGCTACAGAAAAGAGAGATTGACACATCTGGCGTGAATCGTGCAATGGAGAGCTTCAAAGTGAACATGAAAGAAATGAGAGACGGAGCAGATGTGATTGCTAGCCAAGCTGGCGAGGGCACAGCTAAGCGCAGGAAAACAAACACGGCTGCAGAGATGAAGGAGGCCTGCGACACCATGATTGCTCAAGTGGAGGACTGGTTCTCCAAAAGTGACCACCTTATTGCAGCACAGCTGGTGGACTGCTCATTGTTCCCGAAGTTTGTACTGTCATTCCCATTGGCCCAACTCAGCTGTGCAATCAAGCTATGGCCCACAGCCCTTAACAACAAGGAGAAGTTGCAAACAGAGCTGGCTACTCTCTACTACCACACTGAGCTGCATACAGGAAAATCAGCACTGTCTCTATTCCAGACCATTCACGAAAACAACCTGCAAGAGGCCTTGTCTGAAACCTGCTCTCTGCTAAGGATCATCATTACAACTCCCATAACATCCGCAGAGTCAGAGAGGAACTTTTCGACATTGAAGAGGATTAAGACATTCGCAAGAAACACAATGGGACAACAGCGACTGAACGCCCTTGCCATGCTTTCCATTGAAAATCCATTGATCGAGGGACAGATGTATTTCAACAGTAAAGTCATTGAGAGGTTTTGTCACGTAAAGAACCGCCGCGCTACCTTCCTATTCAAGTGAGCTGGTTTGTTTGAACATGTATGACAAATGGACAGTGCGCTGTTCACTGTAGACTATATTGCTTTGTTTTGTAGTCATTTTAAACATGTTATACTGGCTGTGATATAAAGTAGAGGATTAAATGTTATGTGTAGGCCTAATGCCGAGACCCTTGATATGCACACTTGTTACTTGTCGCTTTCAGAACCCTGGACAGAGCTCGGGCTGTATATTCATATAGCTCCGTTAATTAGCCTAGCCTACTAGCCTAGCCCTCCAGAAATGCCATGCTAAAATTGCCACTGATACCAACAATAATTTATCAAAACAAAATGAAAGAGCATAGTATTTATACTGTAACATGTTGCCAAGACAGTAGAGACTAAATGTATTTGCTAACTTCAACCAATGACATTAGGCTAAATATTTGAAAACATCTAAGATTTACAGACATTACACCACCACATGAGTGTGTTTGTGAGACCAGTTAAGGGTGCTATGCAGGAAGTGTTACTAAATTAATCTTTCAGCATGAGTTGTACGTCATTTGCTTGGTGGAGACTTCCTGGAAGTTAAGACATAGGCTGACATACATTATAATCATTCCTAAGAGTTAAGTAAACACATGAAAGTGAATCAAACCCTTGGGATTGCGTACCATACTTGTCACATCACTTGCTTGCATGGGGACCCCTCTAGATCACTTTGTGCAGACTGGTTGTTAAGCAATGACTAAACATTCTGAGTTGAATAAACTGGGATATTGGTTTTGGAGGAGATTGCATTTTCTTTAAAGACAGAACACAGACAACTTTTGATGCTGTTGAGTGTAAAATGTTGTTCTGTAGCAAATTCAAACATGGTTGGACTGGAATTACACTGGATGCATACATTTACAGTGCATTCGGAAAGTATTCAGACCCCTTCACTTTTTCCACATTTTGTTATGTTACAGCCTTATTCTAAAATGGATTCAATTCATTTTTTCCCTCATCAATCTACACACAATACCCCATAATTACAACGCCAAAACAGGTTTTTAGAAATGTTTGCTAATTTATTAAAAATAAAAAACTGAAATATCACATTTACATAAGTATTCAGACCCTTTACTCAGTACTTTGTTGAAGCACCTTTGGCAGCGATTACAGCCTCAAGTCTTCTTGGGTATGACGCAACAAGCTTGGCACACTTGTATTTGGGGAGTTTCTCCCATTCTTCTCTGCAGGTCCTCTCAAGCTCAATCCGGATGGATGGGGAGTGTCGGTGCACAGCTATTTTCAGGTCTCTCCAGAGATGTTCGATCAGGTTCAAGTCCGGGCTCTGGCTGGGACTCCTGCATTGTCTTGGCTGTGTGCTTAGGGTCGTTGTCCTGTTGGAAGGTGAACCTTTGCCTCAGTCTGAGGTCCTGAGTGCTCTGGAGCAGGTTTTCATCAAGAATCTCTCTGTACTTTGCTCTGTTCATCTTTCCCTCAATCCTGACTAGTCTCCCAGTCCCTGCCACTGAAAAACATCCCCACAGCATGATGCTGCCACCACCATGTAGGGATGGTATTGGCCAGGTGATGAACGGTGCCTGGTTTCCTCTAGACGTGGCACTTGGCATTCAGGCCAAAGAGTTTAATCTTGGTTTCCTCAGACCAGAGAATCTTGTTTCTCATGGTCTGAGAGTCCTTTAGGTGCCTTTTGGCTTTTTACTGAGGAGTGGCTTCCGTCTGGCCACTCTACCATAAAGGCCTGATTGGTGGAGTGCTGCAGAGATGGTTGTCCTTCTGGAAGGTTCTTCCATCTCCAAAGAGGAACTCTGGAGCTCTGTCAGAGTGACCTTTGGGTTCTTGGCCACCTCCCTGACGATGGCCCTTGCTCAGTTTGGCCAGGCAGCCAGCTCTAGGACGAGTCTTGGTGGTTCCAAACTTCTTCCATTTAAGAATGATGGAGGCTACTGTGTTCTTGGGGACCTTCAATACTGCAGACATTTTTTTGTACCCTTCCCCAGATCTGTGCCTCGACACAATCCTGTCTCGGAGGTCTACGGACAATTCCTTCGACCTCATGGCCTGGTTTTTGCTCTGACATGCACTGTCAACTGTGGGACCTTATATAGACAGGTGTGTGCCGTTCCAAATCATGTCCAATCAATTTAATTTACCACAGGTGGACTCCAATCAAGTCATAGAACCATCTCAAGGATGATCAATGGAAACAGGATGCACCTGAGCTCAATTTCGAGTGTCATAGCAAAGGGTCTGAATACTTATGTAAATGTGTTATTTCATTTTTTTTTTAAAAATAAATTAGATAATAATAAATTGAAACCTGTTTTCGTTTTGTCATTATGTGTAAATTGATGAGAAAAAAAAAAAAGGATCCATTTTAGAATAAGACTGTAGCATAACAAAATGTGGAAAAGGTTAAGGGGTCTGAATACTTTCCGAATGCACTGTAGGTGTTTGTTCATGTGAAGTCTGTTTCACAGCACAACTGATAAAAATATGCTTTTAAAAAAATTAAGTATTTTCTCTCCAATACCCTTATCAATGGTCCAAAATAGGGATACAGTATTTAATAGACATTCTGTGGATGTATACTGTGTCAACTGTATATCTGAGCCCAAAGAATGACAACACATGACAGCACTGTTTCTAGTTATTTCTAATGTGGATTGCTAAAGAGCCAGATCTGCTGTCGCTGCAAATGCACAAAATACCTTTTGTGAGTGAGTCATCCGAGTGAAATATCGGTTGGCAGTTAGAAATACATTGTTACATTGCGTTGTTATCGGCAAATGTGTTAAATAGATATCTAAATGACTTTTTCATTAACTATCTAGAGAGAGTTTAGGTTTCTTGTCACTGCCACAATTTTTGACACAAGTTAATCCGAGAACCACCCGAGCTCAATGATGTGACAGTAATTATCATCATGGGGCAAAGGCATGGATAGTATAGGCTACATAGTCATTATGGTAGTCTTTTTCCGTTCCCATCCAGAGTGTCTTCGCACTGTGGTTGTAAGTCCGATCAAGCGAAACAATGTGGCAACATCTAGGCGATCCCATTTGTTTATAACAAAGCCATCTTAAGTGTATGGCAACGAAGGCATACCTCTCACTGTGGTGTTGTGCTTAGTGTTTTAAGGAGGGTTGGAGACATAGAGCCTTTGCCACTTGCCCTGAATGTAAACATTAGTCATCCTTTAAAGGATTTGTGATGGGGGAGAAAGTCAGACATCAGATCTAAGTGCGCTGACGTATGTTATGTTCTCCCCTCCTTCCATAACTGATGTTCCCTTCACAACCATTTGCAGTCAACTTTGTTCAAGACAAAGCTGAGACATCCTTTGGATACACAGTGTTCAAATGGTAAACTACCACGCTCAATGGAAACATGGATATATTAACGCAGGCTAATTATCAAAAAGATAATATTTTGGGTCAATATTTTTTGGGGTCAACAACCTCGTTGAGTCATACAGTAATTATTCGGGGGAAGCCTACTAAAACATTTTTTGAGAAACTGCGAAATGTGCCCCAAGACGAAGAGATTACGCACGCGCTTGGTGACGACAACAGCGGTTAAAGGGACTTGAAATTAGATGTAGCCAAGAGTCCTTGTTCATCCACATTACGGGCTACTATGCTAATAACTAATAACTAGTAAAAAAGCGCATAACCTATTCGCGTACTTTGGTAGCCATGTCACGCGATTGTGTTTAACAGCAGAAGATGGGACTTCAAGAAAATACACATTTCGAAATATTTCCGTAGGTTTAAGTGGACTATCATGACGCAAAGAGCAACTATCAAAATTAACAAATAAATCGCAATTGGATTGTTTTGGAATGGAAACCATGAACGATACAGGTAACTTTTCCATTCCATCCAACATTGTGGAAAGGACATCTGAAAGGACAGTTGCAGCGATGGCTGTGCCAGGTTTCATGTTCGCAGTTGGGGTAATTGGAAATATAATAGCAATAGCTGCTCTTTCTGGATCGAAACAAGAGCGCAAATCGTCTGCTTTCTACGCCCTGGTTTGCGGTTTGGCTGTCACCGATCTGCTTGGAACTTGTCTCGCCAGCCCAATCACTATAGCCACTTACCTAAATGCAAATGTGCTTGAAAACAAACAGCTCTGTGAATTCCATTCATTTTTGTTGCTGTTCTTCGGAGTGGCTGGACTTAGCATTATATGCGCAATGTCTGCTGAGCGCTACCTTGCCATATGCTGCCCTTACACTTATCAAAGATGGGGAATTGACCAAACGTTTGCACGCAAGTGCTTGTTTTTCATTTATATCAGCAACGCTATATTTTGTTGTCTCCCCATGATGGGTCTGGCGAAAAGCATCTCTCAACCATCCCACACCTGGTGCTTCATCAACTGGAGGTCGCACGAACCATTGCCTGCCGCTTATTCTTTCTTATATGGCAGTGTGAGTCTTCTACTGATATTGATGACCATAGTCCTAAATCTGGCTGTTTGTGGAACTTTGCTGATAATGCGTCGTAGAACAATCCAAATACCGGTTACAAGAGCGAGCGTGCGCAACCGTTGGAAAGCGCTCTCCTCCGGCGCGGAAATCCAAATGATGACAGTGCTTGTGATGACGTCCGTGGTGGTTTTAGGTTGCTCCGCACCGCTTGTGGTAAGACCAATATATTAATTGTTTAATTGTATAGCCATAATATTTTGCAAGTTATTTGTAAAGAAGGGTTTCTTAACCGTTATTTTGTTGTAGGTACGCGTATTTGCTAACCAGATTGAAGCACTTGAAGAGAATTCCAGAGCAGATTTGTATGCTATTCGCATCGCATCAGCCAACGCCATTCTTGACCCTTGGATTTACATCCTCCTGAGAAGGACGCTCTTTCGTAAGATTCTGAGATTGTCTAAACGGGTATGCCATAGTCGCGAAGCAAGCAAACCAAGGACTTACTCTTTCCCAGAGGACATTAAAAACACTCATGTGTTCACACACCTGGCATTGCGTAGTACTCACATCAATACTCACTTTCTGCCCGCCACAGTTACCTATCTTACCCATGAAGCTCAGGGTGCGCCAATTCCCCACTTGCGCAATACTGTCTGATATCCAGACCAAGGATATTGAAAGCTTGTTCATTACGATAGGCTACTCAGTCGATCATAGTTGGAATAATATGGCACACAAAACAGCTGCCGTTGGTGATTCTTTAACATGCCCTAATATATAAATTACATTCAAATGTACTTTAATGTATGTAGAGCTCAAGCACAAATGCATTGTATAGGCTACATATTACAATAAACGACAATAACTATGACATTGAGTTGTGTATCAAAGTTTTCTAATTTAGCTTTTTATTTTTTAGGTCTATCATTTAAAATGTTTTAAGTTATGGTGGATTTTTAATATAATCCCACGTCGGGTTTCCTACCTCACCTGCACATGCATTTTATGTATTCTTTCACTTTATTGTAATTTATTTATATGTGCGAATAAACTAAACTTGTATATTTGTGACCGGACTGTGAGGTGGAAATAACTTCCTCACTTCCTCTTGTTGACACACGATGGAGCTGTAAGCTTTACAATGGAGGGGCTGAGAGGTGCTGAGTTTAGTGTCATATACTGTACCCATATTAGAATAAATAAATTAAGGTGACACCTTAAATAAATGATAGTGAAAATAATAGATTGGACATTTTGAGGTTGTAAGAGTGGGTTGGGGGTGCCACTTAATGTGTAGCAATGATCTGTCAATGAAAGCCACAAATTCGTTTCACAATGCATCTATTTTTTATGACATTTAAAAATAGTATTTACTAAACGTAAGCAGACAAGACTGTGCATAGTTGCACTTATGTACACATTTTGTACCTAGACACTATAAATAAAATCTATAAACATTAGTTAAGTAAAAATTCTGTTCCTCAAGATCCTTTTAACACACAAAAAATGTATTTATACAACTTTTACAAAGCAAACCCCCACACATCCAAATGTACATTCCAGTAATAACCTCATAGCAAATACGCCCCAAATCTATAACAGAACATTTTAAAAAATGATCTCATGTTCAAAATGTCCATTAGCTTACTGTACAGCCACATTTTAAGCTTTACATTAAATTAAACATACATAATGCACATCAGATTCCATCATTCCTTGCTACTGCATCAAACAAGAATTTGAATGGGTCAAAAACCTTGGTGTTGTACTTAAACCAGGTAGCTCCTTTCCATTTCATTTGGCAACATGAGTCAGGACAAGACATACTCTTATTTAACAGAACTAAATAATTCAAAAATAAGTTGCAAAAAATTACACTGGGATGAATGAACAGATTATGTTTAATTGTACTGGTGACAAAAATGGGATTTAAAAAAACCCATGCCTCAATTCAAAAGACAAGGTGAAATATGTAGGATATGTAGGCTTATGATATATAATTCGATTTCTTAAAATTAGTGTTTATCTCTGTAACATTATCTATTAGATGACAATTTATCAGCAATGTAATTACACCTAAAATCCTCAACAGAAAAAAAAAAACCAATAACAGGCATTACTGACCAAGAGTCAAATTTACTCAAATGTCCATATCTAATCAAGACTATACAGCCTAGTAATTATGCCATTATGAATTGCAGTATGTCAACAGGCCAGACATATTGAACTTACTGATATGGGTGTTTCACTAAATAGACAATGAAATCAGCTGGGAACTACCTGAGAATGCTACCCTCCAGACATTTCTGTGCAAACAGACATGCTGTACAGCACGTATCCAAGTGGATGTTAAGAATAATCAGCTGTATGGTAAACATCAGCAAAAAATGCTGTTTTTTTTACCTTGCAGGCCTACACTAGTTGAAAAAAAAAAAAAAAAGCTGAATTCTCAACATGTAGGCCTACACTAGTTGGTAGCAGCCCAAAATAGAGCCGCTTAACATACAATAATTACAGTTACTGTACGTCTAACTTTCCTGCAGTTAGGATACAAGTATAGGCTAAGGTAACCACCAGTGAAGAAACCCAAAAGAAAATTTGGACTGGAATAATATTCATTGTGTATTCACTGCGTAGGATAACAAGTGAACAGGCTTGATTACATTACCATCACGCATTTAGGCCTATAAAAGAGCTTCAATCAGCCGCTTTAGAGATAGTTACCGTCCGGCACATCTTTCATTGGTTCACAATGTGCAAGCTTGTAACAAGTCCAGGGCCTCCACCTAGCAAACATAGGCATTACACAAGCCATCTGCTTCCCTGGTGTAAAATAATTAAGTGCAAAAGGAAGCATCATCCAACCATCAGAACTATCCTATGAATTTCACAATTAAATGGGCAAAAGGGAGTTTAGTTATTAGTTATACGTGCACATTTTAGGCCAGTGTAGGTTTTGCCACATGGTGCATTTCAGTCACTGTACCCTCTTAGCAATTCACATCATATATGAAACAACCATTTTATGATGAATGGTTCCAATTTATTCATCTATACAACCGATTACATAAGCCTACATGTTCCTGGTATGCCTCCATCCCTGCTTAAAAGACATACCAGAAAATGTATTTTGAGCAAAGGTAGCCCATCATTTCTGTCTTTTAACTCATCACTTTCAAATACTAATGTACGAATGATCAGGTCCTCTATGATATAACTGAGGGAAAACCTTTGATTCACACAGCAGTATGAGGATGGTCATTTTATGCACAACATTTCAACGTCCTTGATGCATCGTAAAAGTTCAGCTCCATGTACAGCACCAGTCAAAAGTTTGGACACACCGTGCCAAGAGTGTGCAAAGCTGTCATCAAAGCAAAAGGTGGCTACTAAAATATAACCCATATTCTGGTTTATTCACTTTTTTGTTTACTACATAATTCCATATGTGTTCCTTCATAGTTTTGATGTCTTCGATATTAATCTACAATATAGAAAATAATAAAAAATAAAGAAAAACCATTGAATGAGAAGGTGTGTCCAAACTTTTGACTGGTACTGTATTTCTTAAGGAACTACACTATTGTGGGTAGAGAGACAATTAGTCCCACATTAGCCAGCTAAGTTATGAAAATGGCAACAACCTCCCTTTACAGGCAAATAAAAAAACAATAGCAAACCAAAGGTAGTGATAGTTCATTCAAATCAAAGTTTGTTTGAAATGTTCAGACCTCAGAAGTGTCCATGTTATTTCATGATTGAGATGGTCCTCATCTTTCCAATTCATATTGGATAGAAGCATACAGTAAATTACACAACAGGTCTGTGACATGGATTCACCTCAATATTAGACCACTTGAGGTCTGAAAAGGACAGACAAATTTTGATTATAGAAACTCTGCCTTTTAGAGTTCATATCAAAATAAATTAACAAAACAATCTGCAAGATAACATGTTTGGGACAAATGCTGGCTTGCACATGATCAACACTTCTCATTCCTACGGGCACAACAGCACTTGCCTTCCTTTTCTGTTCGGAGGTGGTTTGCTGGCAGAAACAAATACAATATGTCCATGGAGGAGAACCTAGGTCTAGGAGATATCCGGCCTAGACTACATACTGATGGTTGGCACCGTAGTTCATCGTGTAGGCCTGCCGGCTGTACTGGAAGTGGTCTGTCAGCACACTGCTCCGGCCGTACTGAAGCTCCGAGCCCTGGGAGAAAGGCACTGAACCGTTGGGCTGAGTCTTGTCCAGTCCCAAGTTGTCAAATGACATCATATCCTGCTTGGAGACAGGCAGCAGCTTCTTCTTGGCTTCCTTATTGGCGTCATATTTCGCCTGTTGGAAGAGAAGAGGAGGGAATGGCTTAGAGGAGCATGTGAAATTGGATGATAATGACAATGCAAAAATAGACAGAAAAACTAAGTTAACATTAAACTGTGATCTTTTGTGTGAGTCTTTAGAAATTGAGAAACTGTGACGACAGGGGTGCAAGTTATTTCACAAAGTTATATCAAGAGAGCAAACCTTCATAACAGAAGTTGTCAGTGGGGGTCAAGAATTAGTGTCTCACTACATTGATATCAGAATTCTTCCAATACTTTGGTCCCAATTCATAAAATGGCTGAATGCTTCGATCAAAACTATCAGGATGAAGATGTCAGAAGAAGTCACCTTGTTGTAGAGGAAAACCCCCACTATTGCTGTCATCATGCCCATAATGTTGGTGGAGCTGACAGGATTGCGCAGCATCAGGAGGGATATGCTGATGACCATGATTCTCTTGGTGGCGTTGGCCACAGCGTAGCTAAGAGGGCTGACCAGATTGAGGACACTGAAGGCGATCACGTTCTGGGCAAAGTTACAGAAGCCACTGACCAGGAGGAGGAGAAAAGTACCGGTCCATTCGGACATCCCCGTCTGATGAAAATGCACAGAAGAGAGTATGAATACATGAACATTTAAAGGGAATTAAAGTATTTATTTCCTCAACCACTGTGTTGTTGATAGGGGGATGAAAAGGTATGATGCATGAACTCATCAAGTAAACTAGAGTGTGATGGGTACATTAGGTGGACATACATATTTACCACACTCCCACCATCTTGCACACACGCATGCACAAACACCACTCCATTACTTGAGCTTGGAATTTTTCCTGAGCAAGTGACCTGATCTGGAAGAACTCTGGGGCCTAGTTATACCACAGTTGAATAAAGATGAGCTTATCCTTTTAAAAATCTACTTACAAAATCCCCCTCCACCAAGAAAGAAGAGAGGTCCACCAGAACCCAGGTAGGCACCATGAAGAAAACTGCATTGAATCCCAGTATGTTGAGAAGCCTCAGGTGGTGTATTCTGGTGTCCCGCAAAACCTAAAAAAGTAATGCATAAATTTGGTCATCTTATGCCCCTATCACTATAGAGAACAACTCTTTTGGCTTAGACAAAATTACCTAGTTATAGAGCCTATACGAAAGTGTGGATAATTGTTAGTTGATCCTTTTGTTTTCTTTACCAACAAGCATGATAGACAGGAAATAAGTGGTGATAAAGAATAAGACAATGCATCGCCATTTAATTAACACAGTGTTAGTTATTCTTAATTATAGCACTTCCCTTTTCATAACACACATGACAGGGGTAATGCCCATTTTGGAGACAAATATAATTTTAAAATGATAAAATATATAATTTTGGGGGAAGAATCCCCTTTCTAAAATATTAGCTGGGAAGCCATTTCCACTCTATCAGCAAAAAGAAGGACAGAGGTATCCACACAGCCCACACCTAGAGCACTTTACATCCTACAGTATGTAACATGGCAACAAGTTTATTCTAAAGCCAAATCCTGACTTCACATGAATTATCTACAAACATTCAATCATGTAATCTAAGCAGACGACTAAAAGACAATCAAACTGTGGGTTTTCAGAGGCGGTTTACACATGATGCATTGCAAACAGGCTTACCTTTTTGGAGAAGATGTTTTGCAGAGAGAAGCAGAGAGTGGCAGCAAGGGCACTGATTAACCCAGATACATCAAAGGACATCTCTGTGACAGTGGCCAGGAGCACTCCTCCAATGATGGGGATGAGAGATACATACACCTGAGACCGGAAAGGAGAGCAAAGGAAAGTAGGCCAAAGTCAGCAGGGCAGGTGAATTTTCATAAATGAGTAGATTACTCAAAAAGAATGGTAGTGAATCCATTCCCATACTAAATGCAAACACCTTTCCTCCAATTGACTTCCATAGTGAAGCCAAATTGGCCTTTCATTTTAAATGTGAGCACAACAACCTTATTTCACAACCTATGTCACACATTGCTGTAAAAAAACATTCACAGGCATATAAATCCTCTCCTTCAGTGTAAATGTGTTAATGATTGAACACTAAAAGGATGTAGGAGGAGGCACACTTGCACATTGCCTGCCTATGAGCTACAATCTGACTGTAGAAAAGCACCTGCGGATGGCAGTGTAGGGTTAGGTAATATGAGCTGACACTGACTGACAGGCTCACATTGTGCCACATCACCGTTGATAACATGGACAAAAAATACATTTCAAAGAAATCCCACAGAGCCTCCTACTTTATGTACACAGTAATTACCAATAGTGTGTTACTCACTTTTGTTGATTGCTTCTCCTTCATGATAATTCTTGATAACAACACAACCCATATTGGCATTGTGGCTTTGACTGAGGGATAGAAGGGAAAAAAAATGTTAGATTGAAAAGTAGGTGAACTGATACTTTTTCTGAATTCAATTGAGGATAAGCAATGGAATTGCACTGACACGTCATGTTAACAAGGATAACTTCACTTTTGAGATACTGCAGAATACATTCCTACTTGATTTTAATTGTAATAGTTCATGCGTCACAGACAATGCTAAACTTTGGGCTTGCCTCGTGTCACCACCCACACACACACACCTTTTAATTCATGACTGCGTCAATGTGTCTTGCGTGTCAGTTAGTGAGGCAAGACAGTACTGAGTGCTACAGTGTGCATACTCTTATTAGGTGGTGGCACTACATCACCCAGTACTTTACTTTGTTGTGTGTTCTTTCTTGTTATCCTATTCTATGTGAACACTGTTCAGGAAAGGTAATGATCATGGTGTTAAATGCATTCTCAGGCTGACAAGAATTGATAGACAATGGTAGCAGTAATACACTAACCATAGAGATTTAGCTATGTGCCTATAGTACATTCTTCACCAATGTACTTGGGCAGTTCTGTGTAAAAGGACCCATGAGAATCAAAATGTGAAATTCATCATAGCATATCAAATTGGGTGCCAAATGAAAGCTAATTGTCCATATTTTGGGGAAATTAAATCAGAAATACATTTCTCAATCATCTTCCATAATAAGAATAGGAATAGAATAGAATAAGAATAGGGGAAGAATAGAGATAAGCAAAGGCTTTGACTTCTGGTCAAACACAGAAACAGTGTCTAAGAAAACCAGAAAGTCTTTAAAGGTGTTTAGAAAACATTAAAACCTTGTTTTTAGGAAATGATTTGGCTTCTGTAAGTTCAAGAATCATTGCCCAGTCTCTGGGTCATTCTGTTACCAAAAACCTGTATAAGGATAAGACAATTTAAAATGTCTCTACCTCATGAGGAGCAAGGATAATGAAAGTTGCTATTTGAAAGTGAAAAATCAAGTCATCATTATTTTACCGTGGAATTGCCCTCCCATCCTATAACTAACCAATATGAATAACTTATGTCCACTACGGATGAATGGCACTGCAATAGTGTGCAAACAATATCATGTCCGACTAATAATTGTAGGAATCAATTTGGAATCCAGGTTTTTGCCACTTTATATCAGACAATTAGACAAGTTTCAATTCCGTGGCATGGTCCTTTGGCGTGTGCAGGACTGGCGTGTGCTGAACATGTTCTACCAGGCAGCGGTGGCCAGCACAGTGCTGTTTGCAGTGGTATGCTGGGGGGGGGCATCAAGGAAGGTGACACCAAGAGGCTGAACAATCTTATTAGGAAAGCTGGTTCTGTCCTCGGTGCCACCCTGCCTTCCCTACATGACACTGTGGCAGAGCAGAGAAGCTCCTTTTGCAACAGATTATTACCACCACGTTGCACTAAGGAGCGCTATAGGAGATCTACCTGCCGCAATAAAACTACAACTCCTCCTCCGATGGCTCGATCGGGGTGATCAGAGTCAGGCTGGGGGATGTTAAATGATACTGGACTGTTCTTACTGTATATAATGTTTCAGATGTCTACTTTATTTTATTTTATCTATTGTCACTTTATTTTGTTGGTGTTTGTCATGCGAGCTGCTGTAACGCCTTAATTTCCCCTCGGGGATCAATAAAGTACCGATCTATCTATCTATCTATCTATCTATCTATCTATGGTGGGCCCCTCCCCCCTACATCCTAGCTAGCAAAAGCATTGGTAAATTGTTCATGTGTCCTAGCCTGCATGTTATAAGGGGAACCGCGAGCCCTTAGGTTAGTGGTAACGTGGCTAATGTAATCAAACCAGCCATGCAAAGATAATTTGCGATACGAAGCAAGCTAATTGCCTAGCACAGGACACCAATTGAGGTTGTATCTGGCTAGATACAGCCAGGCATGGCTAGTTGGCTAACTTGTACTAGCATCAACATTCCACACTGAACACACAAGGCTTGATATCTGACTACTAGCTAGCTGGCAAGGTTTTAACAGGTCCACGCAACTTACCAGTGTGTGCGTATGAAACAGGTACCTTCCATATACTGAAGTGGGCTGACACAGATGCGAAGTATTTCCCAAAAGCTAATGGCAGAATATACCATCGGAAGTATTTACTGGGCAGTTCTGTTTTAGGGACTCCCCATGCCCGCAACAACGGTGGAAGGAAGACGACGATGGAGAATATGTGAAATAGCGAGACGGTGACAGGATAAGGGAATCCATTTAGAATAATTTTGTTTACAACGTTCCCCCCTGAACTGACAGTATACCAACAGGCACAGAGTAAAGCTATCCGGACCCCTTCCTTGACTGGGGGACGCTCCACCGCAGCCATCTTCCACTTTGAAGTCACCGGCGGTGTGTGGCAGACGGAGCAAGGCAGCAGCAGACGTGGAAGAACAGCGTAGTTACGTACAACACCAAGAAAGTACAGGTTTTGCTTAATGCGTCACTTCCTCAATGTGAAACCTTCTCCAAAGATGGCAGCAAATTAAATATAAGCGAAGATGATTTGGTATTTTGTTTGCAATGTGAAAAAAGAAAGAGAGCCGAGTCCAATCAAAGATGAACGGTAATTGTTAATTAAAGGGGCAATCTGGAATTCAAACAACAACAAAGCGGTCTCCCCGCCACTTTATTCTTTGGTAAACTGAGGGATGGGGCTGGAGAAATGCAACCATTCTCGACTGACCGTCCATGATATCAAAATGATAGTTTAATCATGTTTGAAGCTATACAGTGTGTGTTTACAATTACATTGTTTACAAATAGTGGAGTGAAACAAGCTAAATATCTTTGGGTTCTGATGGGGCAAGGCAGTTGAACTAAGTTCGTGAAGCATTTATAATGTATTCTTCAAGAACCAATATATGTATATTTAATTTAAAATTCAGAAAATTAATGTACAAATCCCAGATTGCCCCAAAAGTGAGGAATTATTTCCAGTTATGTTTACATTCTGCAGTTTATGACGTGTCTGACTTCGGCGTAAAGAGGGCAGCAGACCAGAGATACTTGCCTACATCCAGGGCGTCATTTATAAAACTGACTTCCTTTTTATAAAACATCTGATCTTTTGTTTATTGTGAGTTCTATGTCTATAGGGCCTAGGTGTACCCATTTCCAGGATTTCAACATGGATACAATTTATGATCAAATATGTGGATTAAATGAGCCCCCTGACCTGGGAGACCAATTTTGATACAATCATCCTACCTTTTGGTGTTTTTGTATGTGGAGAACATTCCCAAGATGTAGGCTATTGAATGAGAATGTTAAAAGTGGCAGTAGGTAGGATTGCGGAAAACTGCCCCCAGTACCCTCATTCCTTGAAACTAAAACCAGTGCCTCTCTCTCTGCTCCCGCTTCTACGGAAACCCTAAAAGGCCATGTATTCATGAAAATGTTTTACTCCGTTTTCCTGTTATAACAAAGAAAAATAACTATTTTCTCGAGTTATTTGTCATTATCTCAAGATAACAAATGTTGTTTTCCCGAGATAACGGGATAGTTTTCTTGAGATAACAAAGTTTTGTTATCTTGAGATAATAACAAATAACTTGAGATATCGAGAAAACTAAACGTTGTTTTCTCGAGATAACAATAGTCTCTATTGCTTTTAAAATCATTGCTGAAATAGCTTTGGGATAGATAACAGATAATAATATAATATACACATATACACTTTGAAACATAATATACACATTAGTGTGTATAATCTCACGTTACATTTATTCGTTATCTCAGGAAAACAACGTTTCGTGCTCATTACTTTGTTTTCTCAAGATAATGACAAATAACTTGAGAAAACAAAGAAAATGTACTTATCACAGGAAAACTGAGTAAAAAAAGTGAATATCATGGCCTTTTAGGGCTTCCATATTCCTCACCTGCACGCGTGCCAAATCTTCCTCAGTATAAGCATACTAGCAGATAAATTACTCACCAAGGACCTGAGCGGTTGTTGTGGATCTCATTATCGCCAAAAGTGGTCAGGTCAAGCCACTGTTTTACTGAATGGGATTTTGATAGTTTCAATCTTCAGCCAGCCAATATCACTGACAAATCGCTAGATATACCCAGGTCGTTTTTGCAATATTTAAATGATTAAAACTTACTTATACTGCCACTAACTCTTTTCAGAAAAAAATACTTTTAAAAGTATCTGCTTCACATCAAACAACATACTACAATCAGCACAATATGCGGCAGTCTCTGCAGAGCTTTAATTTCTTGTAAGCAAGTAAGGCGTAACATTGCCTCTTTTAGTAAAAGTTCAGCAGAGGTTCAAAGAGGTATGAGCAACAAGATTGGCAAAATGTGTGAAGAGGCACATGTGCCCACTGAAAGGGATAAAGACAGTCATCATTTATGCATTTTTTTATTAACACATATCAATGTGTCCATTTAAAAGGACTAAGTAGCAAATATGTTCTCTTCTGCATTCAACTTAACACAAAAGGCTAATTTCTGTACATTCACTAAGGCTCTGTTTAGGGAAAACATAGATTTCCATAAGGCAAACAATATCTAAAGGAATGGTAACAAGTATATTTCCAGCATATAAACAATTTATTTTTAGATTTTTCCTCACAGTACAAAGTTGCAGCATTATCTGCTTTGCCATAATTTATATTGTACAACCGAGAGACAAGAGGAAAAGGGGCAAAGAAAAAGAAAATGCTATTGACTCATTTTGAAATATGTCATTTTGCAGATTGTTTCCCTGTATGTTCAGATTTTCAGGCAAGACGACAGTATGATAGTATGGAATGTTGAAAATGCATTAACCAACCTCATTTCTGTGAGAAAATACAAAATACAGGTTTACCATATCTGATAAGCAGAACTGATTGGATGAGTGGACTTGGATGAAAGATGTTTTTTGCACAGTATGTAGGCCTAACTAACAAAATAAAGAGAATAGGTCAAGTTAAATAAAGTCATACATGATAACCACTTACCACCCTCTTCATTCTCTTTGCCAGCTTATACCTGCCAAACAGTTACGGGGCACCTTAAACAGGCAGATAATGCGTAACCCTTTTCACTCAAAGAACGTGGTGGAACGTAACCTGAGCTACCTCCCATCAAACACTGATCAATGACTGCTTTTGATGGGCAGCAAGGCCTCTCACTAATCTCTCACCAACTCCGCACAGGATTGAGCCGGTTAGGCTCTCCACTGAACTGCCTTTGCACACTCCAACCTTTACATCAGTCCCTCGTGGAGGGAGGCTACTTATCCTATTCATTCAGAAACAACTCCAGCCCTCAGTCTATGCAGACGTATGGCAGGATGTTCAACTTGCTCTCATCACCATGAGGGTCTAAGGATATGCACTCCGTCCAGTCAAACCAGTTGTCCTTGGTGTCAAAGCAACCGTTCACCCCAGGCCAATGCTCTTTGTGTATTCTGTTGATGTCCTCATTTGTGACATTACGGCTGACCCCTGGTAAGTCCGTGTCAGGAATATTTGGTACCAACACATGTTTTTGACGGGCCTCTTTGATATGATGTTCCTCATGTTTCAAGTACTCAGTCATGAAAAAGTGTGCCCCGGAAGTTTGAGCCCCAGACGATGTGAGCACATTGCTTTGCCGGTTTAGGTAAGACTGGATGATTTCGTTCCTTGACAACTCTTTCCAGTTGGTCTGTTGGAAGGGACTAGGGGGAACTGGGAGACTCTGCGCACAGGGGTTCTGCTTGGACGGTTCTGTCCGTGGAGGTTCTGGTGGGACCGGCCCTGGCGTGAACTCTGTCTCCTGGTAAGACTCTTTGTGGGTTAAAGGTTTGATCTGCCCCGTTACAGGGTCAAACGTAAGCCTACGGTCTTTTAACCTGACTGGTTTTGTGCTCTCTTCCGTGGGCTGCCCACCTAAATTCACTGTGTAGTCTCTAGGCCTGTATTTCTTCCTTTTCTTTCTCTCTGTGGTGATGATGGCACTGTCGGCCTCCTGTTTAACCCCTACACCATAGGATGGGGCTTTGGAGTTTTGCTGAGAGTTGCGTGGAGGCTCAGCTAATCTGTTGCTGTGCTGAAGGTGTGGGTCCAAGTCCACCGGTCCATCCCGGCAAAGGGAAGACTCTGAAGACCAAGGCCCGTCAGTGTGTGAACCTTGGATGCACTGGATTAAAGGCTGTGGAGAAGGCAAAGAAGAGGGCCCTAGCCCAAAGCTATCTGTAAACCTGGGGCTCTGAGTGGGGCTCAAGAGAGTTGATGCTTTGGGTGCAGGCAGCGCAGGTTGCTTGGCAACCACGTCCTGCTTCACACTTCGTGGACTATGCGAGGAGCAACGAGGGCTTTTGGGCTGATGCTGCCCTCCTCCTGAAGCAGCCTGCTCCATTTTGGCCTGCTGTTGCAACACTGCAGTTTTCAGCAAGGAGGAAGTGCTAGGAGGTTTGCCGAATCCTGGTGAACTGGGATGAGGTTTAACTGCGTTGACTGGGATTTTGTTAAGCCTGTCATTGTCATGATGCTCGACACAGTCCTTTTCTGATGGCGGATGTGCCTGAGTGTCAAAGATTTCTGCAATGGTGTCTGGGCTGCCTCCGATTCCATTGGTAGGCGGCCGTGAGGAGGAGTTCTGTGTTTTTTCATAGGCAGTTGTTTTAGAGATTTTCGCTGGTAAGTGCTGTCCGTCCCTCTTTTCCCCCTTGCGTTTTCGGTTGCCAGTCTTTTCTGTTTTGGGGGAATAACAGTTGTTGAAGTCATTTCTGCTCTTTAACTCTGGAACTTTTTTACCCGATGGCAGGATGGCAGCTGGAGGGGAGATATCCGTCTGACAGGGATGCGTGCCGCCGTTTGCAGAGCCTGGAGTGCCTGTGTGCCCCTTGGACAACGCCTCGTTCTGCCCCGGCTCGATCAGCTTCTGCCAGGTGCGCAGGAGCTTCTTTGCACGTTTGGCAAGGTCCTCATCCTTGGTCTTCTTCCTCACGTCGTTGATCAGCTTGCCTAAGCGGGTTTCCTTGAGGAAGAAAATTAAGGCTTTTTAGTGCTACAGTAACTGGATGACAACTATTTCATTTCCATTGGGCTCCTCCTAATAATTATTCATTCATTCAGACCTGTAACTGTATCGCTCACGATATGAAACCAAATGCATGGATATGTAACCTTCTACAGTTTTGCACTTGCAAAATCTGCAAGTTGGCAGATATAACATTTGTATCAAACAGGGGCTAAAGTCTTCCTATAATATTCATGTCAAGTTAAACAATGTATTATTTGGTCCGACTGTGCTATAATGTGGGTTTCTTTTTCTCTGTGCACCAATTATTAATCTTCAAAGTTTTCTATCTTTAAAACATTTCAGAAAATGTGTCGAATATTTCTCCCACTTTGAAAGTGTAAACATTTAGAAAATAGTGCATGTTGATCCTTGGCATTGCCTACCTCAAGTGCTTCTTTGGTGATGGGATATTTCTCCAAATAGGAAATTACTTCCATTACTGCCACTATGTTGCAGATCTGCTGAAAAGTAAATAACAAATCATGTTAAAACTATGTTTAGGTAACTGTGCATTAAAGAGCTCAGAGTTAGTACAGCATCATTTAACCAAACCAGGAAAACATGTTAAAGAAGTGAAACATCCCTAGGATTAAAATAAAGATCAGCACCTAAAATTCCCTGGCTCTGTAAGGCTACGGTGTAGGGCATACAGAACAAGGCTAGATTTGAATGGATTTTCAGATGTGCACCTGTATTCACATACTCAGCTTGTTTCAGGCTTGATATGACAACTGAGAATATAGCCTACATGCAAATGAACCATTGCACTCATTCAAGTGATCAGGCTAAACCCAATCATCTGTTGAACAAATTTGTCTCAATAATGTGTTCCCAGCCATTTGTATAAAATGTGCTCTAGTTTAACTGTCAAATTCTCCACTAGTTTATTAGTTGCAAAAACAGGTTATTTGTTTAAACTAGGCCTTGTTTGTGTTAAGACACACAAGTAGCCAACTCATTCATAATCATATTGTTGCCTCTGCAGGAAAATGTTTACTGCAGTACATTTCATTACATTTCAGGGTACCATACAAGCAAAATCAAGTCTGTGATTTGAAATGTCTGGAAGTTCAATGTGGCAGTGGAAGAGATTATAGTGACAGTGAGGCATAGCTGGATTTCCACAACAAATTGTGTAGGACAGTCCTAGATTTATCTTGAAATCACTGTCTAATATTGCTGTCTACAATGACAGGTGCGATGCAATGCATGGCAACAATGGTTGTTTGAATATTGTCAGAACACGATGGCCTAGTAATGTACAACTAATCTGTCATGGACAAGTGCCATTGCCCTTATAGAATTTTGCCACTTCCAGGGTGCATCATTTTTAGTTGCATTTTTTCAAATGTCACAATGTCTTGTGTAGATGAAGCAGATGACCAAGTATGTATCATGCAATGGTGTAGCCTTCCTAAGACTTCAAGAACGGACCCAAAAATGCCTTGGCTTTACTGGGTCAGTTGTGTCTGCATTGCAGAGTATGTTGTGTTGATTTGGCTTCCTTACAAAGGTGAACTTTGCCAAACATAAAACTACGACTTTGGCATAATTGTGGCTTTAAGCAAGCAATGCTACAATGTTCAAAACTCAAGTCTAGTTTGTAATCACTGAAATTCAATTAGGGGGACTTGTTACTGATGTTGTGCACTGTTCTGCCCCATGTTTGTTTGCCTGAGAGTGTGTTGTGCCCTAAACATTAATGTAGTGTAGCTAGCTATCATTATGCCAACATCTCTTCACTGGTAAACATATAAACATACAAAGGTATTAGGCCTAGTTTGAGGAGGACAATCACTTGCTATGTACCAACTTCTGGCAATTGACAGGATTTAAACTCGTGTCTTGGAATGAATGGCACCTAAACCTATGGCAAGCCAAAAAGGATTGGTAATTTATGAAACACTGCTGACGTTGGTGCTGGGAGAAGAATGGGCAGATCGTGTACTTCCATTTAGCTACAGTGCAAGGTTGGCACTGTGGTAGGTAGCTACTATAACGCTGTAGACTACTGACAGAAGTCCTAGATAAGCATGTGTCTAGAAAATACTTTACACACGGATTGTTCTAAACCTTTATGATTGAAGAACACAGTTAAATTAGCTGTCTCTAGGAAATTAGCTGGCCTTTGGATGATGACATTAATTGACTGACTGATATAGATTATCTAATAACTCAGCATGTGTCCGAGTAGCCTCGTAGCCAACAAGGTGGCTAGCTAGCTACTAACTGAACAGGAGAGATGGGATTAGAAAGCAATGTAGCTTACTAGCAACTAACCAACCCATTACTATTGGCATTAACTCTAGAATGAGAACCAGCTCCAGTGTTAAAAAGCTATATAGCGTTGGAATATAGCCTGCTAAGTAGTACGCTAGCAAGCTAGCTTGACAAGCTCTCTCCTCAGGAATTTGGCTAGCTTAGCTGGTTGGCCATGTTACTACTCCAACATGCATTGGAAAAGTAGCCAAAGAAGGATTTAGAAAGCTAGCTAGATACCACTTGGGTGGATAAATAGACGTAGTACGATGGTTAGCCAGCTAGCTTGCTATTGATATTTTGTCACACCAGGGTTAGGGTTGGCAGTGGCAACGGAAGACCACTGTAACTGTGTGGGGAGTGGGGACACAGGTTTGGTAGAGATTTTACTGAACGTTGCGTTAGCCAGCTACTCACATTGCTTTGGCCATCGATGGCCTGCAGCAGCCGGTCTCTCATCTGCTGCGGGGTTGCCGTGGCCGCTGTCATCGCCTGGCAGTGGTGTGGGGATCAGTCAGGAGAGGAATCCTCCGAAGAGACGGGTGACCTGCGGACACTCACAGGCCTTTAGGGAGATGTGCTAGTAAATAAAGCCCCATATTCTTATTGGGCTCATTTGTTTGTTCGTGGATGTGTATACATGTATTTCGTAATAAAAGTAATTTTCGCCAGAAAGAGGATCTTCCGAATACTCATGTGTCCGGCTGCCCCTTCGGCAATAGCCTATGCTCTGGCCTGGCTTTCTCAACCATCGATTCTTCAGCTGCTGAAAAAACGCTCCCGGAGCATGGTGGGAAATGTGTGACAGCAGAACGTAATACGTTGTCGTCACCACGTTACTCGTAGCACAAAAAAAAACATGGCCGAATATATATTTTCAGTAATGGCACTTACTATTGTTTTTTTAATATTGAAGACAAATTTAAAGACTAATGTCTGCTCATTTGAAAGTCTGAGAAATATAATAGATGCATGGGAAATAAATGTAGAAGCAATGTACTGGGTCACATTTTCAATACCATTTCTGAGCAAAAGTTTATTATACAAAACTAGACAAAAATATGTAACAAAGCATTGATAAAATGGAGTCTGCAACACATGTTTATAACATAAAAGGCTTATGCATAACAAATACAGATATCAAACACTTCTATGACGGTTGTAGATTTAAAGTTGTCATCATACCAATGTAATCAGTAGATTTACAAGAAAAGACTATCAATAACAGCAATTAAAACAGTGAATAGTTAAAAGTTGAAAAAGAAATGAAAAATACAGTATGGGGAAGAGCCCGAAATTCATTCTTTCCATGGATGATATGCACAGCTTAGTAAGCTAAATAAATGAGATCTGAATATAACAAAATGTACAAATTTGTCTTAACCATCACCATACTATGGAAACATACACTTTCATTCATAATGTGCTGGTCTTAGTGTCTAATCTTCTTGATGAAAAGAACAGGCAAGGTGTCTAAATGTGTAAATACAAGGTAAAATGCACAGAATGATCGTGAAAGGGTTTCAACACAAGAGCCGCTCAGCATACCTATCAAAGAACCAGGAAAAAGTTATATCTTTGTGTGCGAGTTTCCCTCCCTCGGCGAACCTCCATCCATCTTTCCATCGAAGAAATTGATCACGATCCAAATAATCTGTCAACATTTTAGAAGTTGGCAGTTAATACACAATTAATGCACAATAGTCTATTGGTTACACACATTGAGGTTTATACAAAAAATAGTATCTGACTAGACCCTACTTTAAACCAAATTGCAATACGAAGATCTAGCATAAAAGTATCCAGTTAACTTACAAAATCATGCAAAACATCATGAAGATGTTCCATAAGGCAATGAAGATCCGAAAGTATCGTAGACTGAGAAGGAATTCCCTGATGTTATCACCTGAAACAAAAACCTTTGTTTTATACAAAATATAAAACATATAATATGTAAAATATACCCCCCCCCCCCCCCCCACACACACACACACACCAATGATGCTGTCTAATGTCTTATTATTATTATCACACCTGTCGTTGGTCCTCGAGGTTCATCTCCAAATCCTTGTGACTCCTTTCTCTTCCTGCAATAGAGGATGTTTGTTTATTTGTATTCATATCGAATCTGTTCATCAAGCCCATATCATAACCGAGTGTCTCATTTATGAAAAGAGATGACCATTTCAACAGTGGGTGAGCTGTGAAAAATACATGCGCCCGTCGTATGATGCCGTAGAGACAAAAATGACAACTCACAGTTTGAAGTTTAACACAGCACCAGCATTCATGAGTAAGGTCCTAGAAAGAATACACAGAAAAATATAATTCACATTAGTAAGGCAAATTATATGGGTTCACCCCAGGATTTTTGAACAGCGTGGCGCTGGTTTGCATTATCAAAACCTGACTCGCGTTTATTCACGTCAAAATGCGCAAAAAATACCACTAAAATGCTGAACTCACTGAAGAACATCGTGACACGTTCACCGTCGCTTTTAACAATGATGTCGTTGACGATCAAAGATAGCTACTCTATCATTACTAAATATATTGTTGAATTTACCTTGAAATGTTTACATAGTGGCGCCAGAAAATGCACAGCGTGGCGCAGTCTTACATTCTTTGGGGTAAACGCCGGGTTTATAACTATATGACACTAAACTGGAGCGCTGCTAATTAACTCTTGCTTGCTAATGCTACGCACCCAGGCTTAGTTAGCTAACTTAGGTGAAAAAGTAGTGGCTACATGGTATGTTGACAAACTGTCTGGGAGACCAGTGTGAGTTGTTGGAAAATAATGTGCAGCTAGCTAGTAGAAGCAACAAGACAGGACTGTCAAGTCTCCAGTTATTAGGCAAAACAGCAATCAAACATTGAACACGGACTCACTCAATTAGACATTTCGTAGCTGTTTTGCAACTAAAGACAAATTATGGACAGTACCCGAATATCAAGAGATCCCCGATCATTTTGTCCACCTCAGAGAGACGCCACACATCCGCAAAACGTCATCAAAAGATTGTCGAATCTGGGCTACGTTCAATCAAAGAGAGTAAGTAGGAAAGAGAGGGCACTGTTAGCATGTTCCACAGTCGAGCATCGCGTTACGCCAACCGCTAGCGGAAGTTGCTATTGACTAGTAGCAACTTTCTTGTTATATTCCTTCCGTACTTGCTGCTTCACTGTCTGCTAGGAATGTGGCTCAATTCATTCAACTTAATATATGTCACGTTAGTTATAAAACAATATCATTTGTTGTGCATTTCTCATTCACTTTCCTTGGTCTATATGAAAGAGAATGAAATCAAGAGGTGGGGCTTTTAGCATTTTGGTGTAACATTGCTAACGGCTAATATCGGAGTGCATTGTGGTATATGAGGACACTCGTTTCGAAATAGAGCCCAAAAGCCCCGCCTCTTGGTTTCATCTTATTTGACGGTAATGGTGCGTCCGGCAGCTGTATGAAACTCTGAGATACGAGATCCAGAGTGGGAAATAACCACTAGAGCGACTCTCCAAAGCGGAGTTCAACGTAGGAAACGTTGATAATACCCGAGTTTACGAGTTGTGACGTGAACATGTTTAGGGACCCGCAACCTGGGCGTAACCGTAGTAGGGAACAACAGGTGTACACTATACAGGAAATGGAGCAAGTCTTCTTGACAATCATCCAAATCCTCTTTAAAGGAAGCCGGTGTTAGGATAAGATCAGATGCAGACGCGGTCTATTTCCGCTTCTTGATATTGCGCAATAATTAGAATTAGGAGTGCATGTTTATTTAATGGATTTTGTGGTCGCGATTTAGCTAATATGCGCTTGTATTTATGGATCGTAAATTAGTTGTAATTTAGCCAATATGCGTTTGTATCGAGCTAGCTTTATGTAATGTAGAGAGTCACTACAATATTTATCCAATTAAACATTAGGCAACCACAAGAGCTGTTCAACTCGATCATTAAAATCAAATCACTTAAATCCCCTCCAAAAAACATTCTTCAGGCAGGGGTCGGAAATGACAGAAATGACATAGAAATAGACGCGCCGAGCATCTGAGCACGCAACCCGAGTATCTCCTTTCGGTGTTTCATATCACTGATGTGTGTAGAAACACTTTGTGCGGCCTTTTGATCATTACAAGTTGTTATAATTTCTTAAGTCACTTAAAGGTTTTCAGACTTGGCCCCATTTTCCGTCTTCCACTTACTTCCTTCTCAAAAAGTATTGGAGGAGAATATCTAAGAGGAGAAACCTAGTTCTTCGACTCCAATGCGTTTTGACCAGGAAGCGAGATGAGGACGGAGGAGAGGACTGGAGGAATCGAGTTTCTAACAATTGAAAACCCCCTGTCCCTGCACCCTAGACACTTGAGTAAATCTGAAATGATTGTAAAGGTATCAGAAAGATGGTTGTAGCTCCACTGCTCTCTGATGGCTGAATGGAAATTCTCATGATATTGGGTCGAGTTCTGTTTTTATCCTATCCCATCAGATCGACAGTAGGGGCCATTCTCTCACAAAGGTACACAACATTCTTCAACACTCTTTGAGGATCAGTCATAGAGTTATGTACACTAGAGGGCGCACTTCCCTAAATGAACTATGATTATATCGGGAGCCCCATGTAGTCAATACTCATAGAGATGCAAAAAGTAGGCATCTGCTATTTTTCCCATTCATTGCATTTGTGACAACATGAGAGGCGCCATGTAATCAACTAGGTTGGCACTTCCTATGAGTTGGGAAGACATCAGCCAATTGAATCAGCACAGGGCAACAACATTGCGCCCTCATGCTGTCACAAATGCAATGAATGGAAAAGCTAGCACATCATTATTACTGATTCCCAACTGGTTGTTAGAAATAGTGCAGTTTCTGTTTCACATCGTTGTGCGGTGCTGAACGCCTCTGAGCTGTATTTGGATTCCTTAGGAGATACGACATTTTCACCATGGAAAAGCAGCGCTAAAATGTATCTGATCTCATCCTTTGTCACTTCAATGTCACCGAACTGTGAAGCAATATTTGTAGGGGTTTATGAAAAGATATTTCAACAGTGATTACGCACAGTATGCAATGGCATATAGGGTTAATCAACGTTTCAGATAATATTAGGAATTTATATTTAGTATTTTAGTATTTTAACCTGTCAAACTATGTTACACCCCCCTAGAAGAAGATATTAGTTGCTCTTGCTTTATCCAATGGTGAAAAAACAAATTTCCATTGGTCTACATGTTTCAGTTGCAGCCCGTCTGTCTGTCTGTCTGTCTGTCTGTCTGTCGATCGATCGATCAATCTATCGATGTATTTATCTATCTATCAAGTGCATTTATGAAGATATAAGCCATCATCAACCATGCTGCATTCACAGGCCTATAGACTCAATTTGATAACTCACGATTTTACAACATAAATTAAATCGGCTGGTGTCATGCGCATCGGCGCGTCTCTTTTTCTCTCTCCCTTTCTCTCTCTGTTATTTGCTAAGCCCTATACGGCTAATCGTCAATATTTCAGTTATCTCTCTAATAGACCTTATGGGAGAAATCATCTGCAGGTCTGGTTTTGGGTATCTGAAAGAAACACTAATTTCAACACGAACGACGAAGTGGGGACGGCCTAGTAGCCTAAATGGAGCGGACAAATAAGACCAGTTGGCATAGAAAAAACGCTCGACCGAGAGCAAATTATGAGCCTGTGCAGATGAGGTATATTAATAGGAAGGCTTTAGGTGTCAAGAGTTTTTACTCGTGAAGACGGGGGGCTTCGTGGCGAGTCGCCGGACAAGGGACATTCTATTGCGTAGTGACCATAAAATACATACCTGAAGTGTTATACATTTAAAAAAAAAAAAAAAAAATGGACATCTTGGAAGTCCTCAATTTGGGCGATGCTGCCCAATATTTTTCAAAAATGGGAATGTTTCCAGTTTTTGACCTTGCTTATTACATCGTGTCCATACTCTACCTCAAGTATGAACCAGGTTAGTGGAATTCTTTACCTTTTTATAGTTTTGTTTTTCTATTTATTTACAACACACGAGATCCACAATAGCACAGATGTGAGGTTGAGACTTGAGAGAGCCGAATAGGTGTTGCGCAGAATACAGGTCACCATTAAATAAAATAGGTCTTGGAATTTATACACTGCAGTCTATGAGCTGTTAACTCAAAAATAATAAAACCAATACACCAAAGCCAAATGTCCAGTTACTCGTTCATACATACAAATAATAAGAAATCAAAATATATGTTTTGATATCACAATTTAACAGTTTAAACTTCTAATGTAAAGCAGGAACATGACCTACTTAACTGAGGGAAGAATAAGGAAACAACCACAAGAGTTAGATGAAACCATCTTTTTTTTAATAACTCAAACTTTTCAATATGTAACCCTTTTAACAGATAGAGTCTCCAATATGAAATCTGATAGAGATGTTGTGCGTACCAAAGCTTTGGCGACTATGCAATAAATAGAATGTCCTTAAATAGATCTATCTATGCCAGTGGCCTTCAGAACCTCTCCTTGTGCTTTACAGCATGCTTGTTCACAGTTCATTTGTAATGGTTGTAGTACTTCATTGGCATTGCATGTGCTAACAATAATGTGGTTAGGTTTTTCTCTCTTTTTTTTACATTGTACATTGTATACTGTATATACTTTATCACATTTGTATTGCAAGTAAGCCTAAATGATAGTGGTCTATGCAACTGTTGCCACAATAACCCTATAGCTTTTAGTAAGTGGGAATGCCGTTTGTTTTACAGTTATTCAAAATATAGAAAAGGTAGCACACTCTTCTCTATTGCTTCTTCTCACTTTTCCTTTAATTTTCGTACTATGTCCCATTAGTCAGCACCTCATTAGTCAGCACCTCATTTGGGTGTGTGTTCTTTATTTATTTGAGTATGTTTTACAGTTATTGACACAAAAAACTACAGATTTTGAGAGTTTTTATGTCAGGTATGTTTACCATTCTCTTAGTCACCTGTTAGCAGTAGTTCCCTGGTTCACACTTTGTGGTGAGACCCATGAATGAGTTTGGGGGCTGGGTGTGTTAAGCGTCAAAGTTTAATCTGGGAGGGATATATGGGAGGCAGGAAAAGCAATAGAGCAGTGTATTTTTAGGTGGCATTTCTTGGGATCAGTTTTCTGTCAAACTGCAGGCTAATCGTTCCTCGACCCCGAAACACACCTGTTCTTGGGGATCTCTACAGTTCTGGCACCCAGGGCAGTGACTCATAGATCTAAATGTACCACAGAATGTTACAACAATCCATAGAGAAAGTTTAATTGTAGTAGCTTTGGCTTCTTTTGGAATTACTTTGCGGTTTGTTTGGATGCAGCATATCCTCCTCAGTCTAAATAGGCCACTTTATTTCTCGCTCTACACATTGATGAGCAAGTTATGGTAAAATGATTGGATGTTGGTTCTTGGGGTGTGCCTATGAGTATGTACTCTACTTTAATGACTCAATCATGTTTGGAGGCAGGCCAAACAAATAGTCGATAGTTCTCTCTCTCACACACACACACACACACACACACACACACACACACACACACACACACACACACACACACACACACACAGACAAACACAGTTCTCACATTAATCGAAAAAGTCAGTATGGTTCTGTAATTGTTTTGACCCACCACTCATCATCCTGATTCTATTTTTGATTCGTTTTAGGTTCTATCATTATATCAAAGTTCTATCATTATGTAATCTTTTTACCTGCAGTGTATTGTTTTACTCAATGAGTAGAAAATAAGACTCTTTATTGTTTCGCAGGGGCAGTGGAGGTGTCTCGGAAGAGCCCTGTTGCCTCTTGGCTCTGTGCCATGCTCTACTGCTTTGGGAGCTACATTCTGGCAGATGTTTTGCTCGGAGGTTGCCCCCTTGACTATTTTCAATACAACTCCCACATCCTCCTAGCCTCAGCTGTTTGGTAAGATCCTTCCCACTTTTACAGAGAAAGAGGAAAACCTGAAACTGAACATGACTAATGTTGAAATCAGTCCAACTGAATTGATTTGGTTGATTTGTCATGAGACTTATTTCTTCATCCTAAACATTGTCGCCAAGTAAGTGACAAAACTCTAATTGTTTTCTCTTGTTTGTTTTTTTCTTTCTCTGTCACTTACACAAATGTAACAACAGGTACCTCGTCTTTTTCTGCCCACTTAACCTCTTCTACAAATGTGTGGCTTTCATGCCTGTCAAGTTGGTGTTGGTGGCCTTGAAGGAAGTTGTCCGCACTCGTAAAATCGCTGCCGGCGTGCACCATGCCCATCATGCCTACCATCATGGCTTCCTCATCATGGTCATCATCGGCTACGTCAAAGGTTGTTGCCTCCCTCCCTGAACATTTACCCATTACAATTTACTGCAAACTGTAGGCATCTGTGCCTTGCAGGTGTCCATTTTGAAAGGGGGGGAAATAAGCAAAAGTTGGATAAGACCACTGAAGCGAGACAGACCAGTGTCCTAATTATATCAACTTTCTATTTATATCCTTCCAGGGTCAGGAGTGGCTCTCATGTCCAATTTTGAGCAACTGCTGCGTGGTGTGTGGAGACCCGAGACCAACGAAATCCTGAACATGTCATTGTGAGTTTGTTTTATTGAACACTCTATGGTTTTATGTTACCCACAGACATTTAATGCTGCCTTCTCAAGCATGAGGTGTTTTTAGACTGCCTGGTTTGTAACTAAAGCTGTTACCAGGTAGGACTTGGGGACAAGTCTTACACACACAGATTAAAGGGTCAATCTGGGATACAAACAACAAAGTGGTGTTAAAACTAAGATTCCTAGAAGATAAAAGTTAGCCTTTTACCAAATAAAGAGTCCAAAACCCTGAGTGAAGTTCCAATTGTTTAATCCCAAGATATACACATAGAATGAGAGTCGCAGCTCTCCTAATGTCCTCCCATGGAAAGACCACCCCGCCCCAAGAGTTTAGAATTGTAAAATCTAGTGAACAGAACACAGTGTCTTTGTCTGAGAGTGCAAAGTTAGTTGCCAGTGTCTACTTAGCTGTACTAAAAGGAGAGACTGACTGCAATCTATCAGTCTCTCCTTTTAAACCGTATTTAATATTTGTTTAAATTTCATTATGGAGCCTTTAATAGCATTCCAACTGGAGCTTGGGACCACCATGCCGTTCCCTTCGGTGGGGACCTGAGAGAGCAATAGATAAACTTAACAGATAGAAAATCTAAAAAGTTAGTAATATATGCCATTTAGCTGATGCTTTTATCCAAAGCGACTTACATTGCAGTGAGTGCATACATTTTTCAGTATATGTGATCACAACAATCACCCTTAGCCTGAACAATGGTGAAAATGTACAGGAGCGCCTCTCAAGTAGCCTAAATCTATGCCGCCAGGATGGTTTTCTGCTGGGATCCACAAAAATAACGGCTCTATACACCTCCTCATGCTTTTACCCAGACTTCCCCTTTTGGCCGTAAGTTCTTACAAGTGGCGCTCTAGCTCCATACCACTCCCCTCCTGTTCTGCTTTCTTATCAACTGCACCTCACCCGAGGGCAAGTCTGCACTATACACACGCTTAAGCATTAATGCTTTTATTAAATGGTAAGCCAGTAGGACCAGAAAAGCCTTCCCAGCTCCCGCTAGCACAGCCTAAGCAGCACATTTCAACAGCTCCTTCACCTGCCCAGTTGTCCAATTCCAAGCAGTAACTACAACTGTAGACAAAGTATCTATCATTCCATGGTGGATGACACCCACCGCCACTGCTGCTGTGGCTCCCCCCTTGTTCAAACAGGAAGGAATGCAAAGAATGAGCCTTCCAGTCGATTGGGAGACTGCAGTGTGCCTCTCGCACCTGTAGACCTACCTGTGAAGATACAGACCTCGATACAAGAGTAAGTTGTTTCGCAGTAGTTGAGGAACCTATCTCCCATCACTTGGAGATTACACTTTTTTAAAAGCTTCCTGACATTCTGGTGACCATTCTACCGCATCATGTCCCTGTTTCCCCTCAACCGTCAAAGCATTCAATGGCTCAGCCAAATAGTCCTAGAGTCTTTTTAACCCCTTTGACTGTTGTGGGCACCGGTAACTAATGAATAGCTTAAATTCTCCCTACTGTGAGTGTTTTCTTGCCCTATAAAATGGTGTGAGCCAGATATTTTACCTCTGATAGGCCTATTTGGGCCTTCTGCTTTGATGCCTCAGTAGAAGGCCATCTATCTACCTGCTTCCCCTTGCAGCCACTGTCAGGCGGGCAAACTGGTCCTCCAAGTCCTCTCCGGGGACCTGAGAAGCAGTTGGCCTGGGTCTCTGAGAACAGTTACTTTGCCAGTGTCCTACAACCTCACACCCATAACACACCTGCCCCCCCCCCTTTCTGCATTTTTCCAAATTTGGATCTCCCTCTCCCCTATCTCGTTGCAGCCATCTTGGTCGTGTGTCCATTTAATCTCTGTGTCCATTTCTTCTGTCATTGCTGCCCACTGTGCCATATCTGTATAACCTGGTTCTTGTATGTTAGAGAACTTGGCCGCAATTTGAAGCCCTAAGCCCTATGGGTGATATTGTGCGGCTGTTTCTATGTTATACTTCTGTTTAAGGGCGGTTAGATCAGGATACTTCAATGGTGCACTCCCTTGGCGTTGTGCCCTCTCCCTATCTGCTGCCTGCAGACTATTTCTCCCTTCTGCAATTATTTTCCACATCTCACTTTTCATTTCTTCCTTCTCTTTCAATATTACTCTATACATTTTCTCACTTTCTCCCAATGTTGTCTGCAACATTTCCAACTTATTTTTTACCTTCCTTTCCCTCACTTGCCAAATGTGATCTCTGCTTGTTTGCCTGATTAAGCTTAATTTTTAACCATTCACATAACATCTTCGGGACCCAAGTCTTACTCCCAATGACCAAATTCCCAGGAGCAAAACATGCTGTTATCACTTCTTCTAACACCTCTTTTGACACATCTTTCCCCGTCTTTGGAAACTTGCTATGACACCCTCTGTATGCTCCTTTTAACTCGTCATCTGCCGCGAGACATAACTCTTTTAAGTTCTTTGGACCATCTGTCAGAGGGACTCAAGGAGAACATTTGACCAGATTTCTCTTCCACTGACACCACCTATTCTTTACAAACTTTACTCCTTTCCTTACAAATAAATTAATGTAAACTGTATATACTAATGTAAACTGAATATACTGTCGCACTACCTACACAGTATCATACATGCCCATCATATTCATAAACAGGAACTCTATGTTTATCCCAGGATGCTTCTATGCCGTCCTGGTAGTGTACTATTATTCCAAAAACTGGATTTAAAGGCTACCTGCTTTTCTGTGTATCCTTCATTCCCCATCCTATGATCGTTCGTCAGATTAATCAAATCCCCATTCTTGGCCCTAAGATCGCATTCTGGTTTAAATTCGTCATTCATCAATTCAATTTAAATGTTATTGATCATTTTCTTTTGTTGGTGAAGGAGACTCACACTCTCCCGCCACCCCAGGACAATACACCGAAAGTCCTATTCACAGGGGACACGCCGGTACCACCCGTCCTATTGCAATTTCACTTGTGAGGGACACGTGTCCAACACTCTCCCGTCTCCTCGGAACAATACGCCATAAATCCTAACTGCGGGGGCCGCACACCAAAAGAATACGGAAAACACGTTGAAGCGCTGGAACTCCCACACCCTTTTTTTTACCAAATAAAGAGTCCAAAACCCTGAGTTCCAATTGTTTAATCCCAAAATGCATCAGCTGAATACACAAAGAGCTCTTTGCGCATTAGTTCTCCTAATGTACTTCCATGGAAACACCACCCTTCCCCAAGACATTAGAATTGCCCCTTTAAAGGAATAGTTCACCCACATTCCAAATCACCTAATTTTATGAATATTTTGAAAGTAGTCTATGGGTAGGAGAGTAGATGACCAAAGATTTAGGGTTTGTTTGCATTTGAATGCCTTTTTACAATGCCTTTTTACAATGCCTTTTTATGCTAACAGTCCTATCATTCAAATTTTAACACAATATTAAGTACATTTGTAATTGTGGATGAATTCCAAAACAAATTGAATGTGAATATAAGGGGAATTCTGTGACCTTGATTTTCAACCCCCTTTTCTTCCTACAGCCCTACTAAAGCTAGTCTGTATGGAGCAGTTCTGTTCACACTTCAGGAGGCTAATTTGCTTCCTGCGTCCAAGAGCACCCTCATCTGTCTTTTCACTCTGTTCATGGCTACTTCCAAGGTAGGTCCTTGAGTCTATATTAGAGTGTGTACCATATTATTACACTGGGTTTAGGACAAATCCACTTGCATATACACTCACCGGCCACTTTATTAGGTACACCTATTCAACTGCTCGTTAACACAAATATCTAATGGTGTGGGGAATATTTTCTTGGCGCACTTTGGGCCCCTTAGTACCAATTGAGCATCGTTTAAATGCCACAGCCTACCTGAGTATTGTTGCTGACCATGTCCATCCCTTTATGACCACAGTGTACCCATCTTCTGATGGCTACTTCCAGCAGGATAATGCGCCATGTCACAAAGCTCACATCATCTCAAACTGGTTTCTTGAACATGACAATGAGTTCACTGTACTCCAATGGCCTCCACAGTCACCAGATCTCAATTCAATAGAGCACCTATGGGATGTGGTGGAACGGGAGATTCGTATCATGGATGTGTAGCTGACAAATCTGCAGCAATGACGCTATCATGTCCATATGGACCAAAATCTCTGAGGAATGTTTCCAGCACCTTGTTGAATCTATGCCACAAAGAATTAAGGCTGTTCTGTGGGCAAAAGGGGGTCCAACCCGGTACTAGCCAGGTGTACCTAATAAAGTGGCCAGTGAGTGTACAGTACCAGTCAAAAGTTTGGACACACCTTGCCAAGAGTGTGCAAAGCTGTCATCAAAGCAAAAGGTGGCTACTTTGAAGAATCTAAAATATAAACCATATTCTGGTTTGTTTAACACTTTTTAGTTTACTACATAATTCCATATGTGTTCCTTCATAGTTTTGATGTCTTCTATATTAATCTACAATGTAGAAAATAATAAAAATAAAGAAAAACCATTGAATGAGAAGGTGTGTCCAAACGTTTGACTGGTGCTGTAAATCACCAAAAATCCTTCTTGAAAATCATGTCCAATATGGATTGGTTTACAGTATATCCTGAATTGACTGTTGGAATGTAATTGACAACAACTTGTCACATCCTGTTATTTGCTGGGACATCCCTTTTTATAGTAAATCAAGTGTATGCTAATTTGCTGGTCAACTAGAAATGACACAAAACAAACAAACATTAAACCGTTTACATTTTCCATTTCTCTTAGGTGTTCATGACAGCCCGTCACTCTCACGGCTCTCCATTTGCCCTCATCGAGTCTTGGGTGTGCCACCTGCTGTTTGGCTCTCCTCTGGGAGGTGCTGAGGACGGCCATGACCACGCTGCCCCAGCCCCTGTTGCCCCCGTCTCACCAGTCAAAACCAAGGAGGAGCTGAGCGAAGGCACTCGCAAGAGGAAGTCCAAGAAAGCAGAGTAGAGCGTGAACCAGTGAAGGGGGAAAAGGTCTCCCCATCCAGAAACTGCATCTGATCCTTCTGTTTAGACATGTTGTGGTCTCCTATTCCTTGCTTGGGAAATCGGCGGTTTGATGTTTACCAAATGAAGCCCTCTCTAAAAGCAAATGATGCTTTCTATGATATATTACATAGGGATATGGGGGATTCTGTAAATAGCTCACTGGAGTTTCACACTTAAATTATCATCCCAGCCAGTACATACACTATCTATACTTATTTATTTATGTATTTATTTTTCATCAAAAAATCTGTGACTGTGTGCAACAGCATGTGGTGAACAATGTACTATGATTTAGTAGAGGAAGGCCTCTGTTCAAAAGTGCTCCTGCTATCAGCTATCAATGGTTTTGGTTTAAACCCACTCACACCTATTTCAGGATTAAATGAAATTGGATCAAAAGCAGAATGAAGAAACAATATATGTGAAGAAGACATGGCTGCTTTTTACATTGAACACAAGTCAAATTCATGTCCTTTAATAAAAGGCAAGATAAAATGATTTCCTGAAGGCACTGTTTTGATTTGTTTGAACTATTACTCAGAGCTTAGTTATTTTACAATATACATACATTACGATACACCTAATTCAAAAGCACCTGTCTCATTCTTATGTCCATGACGTTGTGTTTCAATAGCCTGTGGGGACCTGGAATTCTGAAAACATTACATGCACATTGATAACGTTGATAATATTACTTGTCAAATGGTTGGGGTCACAGGGATTTCCTGATGTCAATTTGGGGTCATGTGCTGAAAGAGTTTGGGAACTCCTGCCCTGGTGACAATCCTTTGTAGCATGGGTAATAAACGGTGACTGATGAACTTTACAAAAGGTGACAACCTTTGACCTTTGACCTTACAGTCCTCACAGCAGTAGAAAAGATCACTGTCTAAGAACAAGCATTTCCTTTCTTTTTCCTCATGACAGAAACACTGGCTTGTTTTGTATGCACCTCAGTCACAGCTTGCATACAGAAAACAATACTATTTTTTAAATAAAACCAAAAGTCTGCACTAAGAACTTTTCAGGATACTTTAAAAGATCCAGTGTGCTCTTTCTGTTTCGTCAGCCTGGCTAAAAGTTTAATTACACAGCTAGGGGAAAATGGTAACGTTTTTCCAGAGTTGGACTTCAAAGATGACTTGTAAGGGAATTTGTCAGGCATCACCTTGTTTCCTGCCAACGTTTGGATCCATTTGGGGGAAAAAAACAATGACGGTATATTTAAAGAGAGACACATTTACATTAATTCAATTCACACCTAACCCTAGACTTCAATTAACATTAATATAAAGATAATTGGAAGAGAGAGTGTGAGAGTAAAAATGTGACTCCCCAAAAATGTGACATCTCCAGCAAAGTATGCAATCCAGTAGCGAAGAAAGAAGACGGACCTTCTGTATTTTTTTTTCCAGTTAAGGACCAGAAGAAGGCTTGACTCATACAGAGGGGATTATGGAGAAAGGTAGGATAAATGTACTGGAAGTCATAAGAGCCAAGCCAGAGTGCACCACAAGAAAGCCTCAGGGGTGCATGGGATGGAATGCTATCAACATCTGTTGGTTCCATCACTGGCAAACAAGACATACAACACACAAATCCACGAACGCAAATAAGTTCAGCTTCTCATGCACTGGTAAATCAGGGTCCAAGCTGAATATGGAGTGGGTCTTGCTAAAGGTGTGACACGGTTCTCAACAGACAACCTGATCAGGCACATACAGTACTGTGTGCATCATTGGACAGTTTTGATCAATATTACAGAAGTCTATTGAAGACTGAGGCATTGTCGGTTTCAGTAGGTGCTGCGTATTGGTTTCATGTCTCATCTTTCATATGATCATTACTGTATACTACTGTATGGGTGATGAAATAGTGAAATTACAGATTATGTTAATTTGACCTCTGACAGAGATCAGAGATAGATCAACACAAACTGATAAGCAAAACGTTATGAGGAAAGCTAAACATTCAATTTAACAAATGTAATAGTGAGTGTTGAAAGTACTATACAATCCGGAGCTCCAAAAGCATCATGTTTTGGGGGACGGTGATGGGCTTTTCTGTTTCCTGGACATTCCAAAGTGAAGGGTTTTTTCAGAGGACCTCCTAGGCAGGCAGCAGTGATGTCAGTCACTCAGAGAGATGTATAAAAGCCAGGGAGGAGAGGGAGAGAGATCACACACTCTCACGGCTTCTCTAAACCTGCTCCAGCAGCCTCCCATGTCTAGCTAGAAGACGAAGGGCACAAGAGGGCACAAAGGAACTCACCTAGCCTCACCAGACCGAAGAGACGTTGGAGGAAGGTTGAGAAGATGCTGCAGATTCTGGTGTGGATCAGTGCTCTCTGTGTGGGCAGTAACATCGTGGCTAGCCAGAGAGGTAAGTGACCGGACCTTTGTGTCATCAGTGTGGAAAAGATTAATACGGTAGAACATAATATGTGCTTGTCGATTACTGTATATCAAGTTCTTTCAAGTCAGTCTTATTTTTTGTGATTAGGAAATTGTTGAACATGGCAAATATCAGGTTGTTGATGGACATACTTATACATGAAATTTTGGATGAAGAAAACTTCTTAAAATTCAAAGAAAAACATTATTCTGTGAGCCTGCTCTTGGATTTAGGTATGATAAAAGAAACATATATATGCTAATTTCAAATGGTTAATTGAAATGTGGTAATAATCAAATAAATACAATTAAATAAAATCAGCTTGTTACAGTTTTGAGAAGTCTGTTATGTGAAAATGATATATATATAAATTGACAGCTTCTGCTGTTGAAAAAACATGGCAGCAGGAAAGGTGACTGTCAATCTGGTAGTGTCAGTGTTTTCCCTTTCACTGGTCTCTGGAGCTTTTTGCTTGGAATTCATTTGGAAAACATTGATGCCCCTAATGGGAAGACCACACTTCCTTTCCTCCATGCTCTAGAGACTTGGACACTATACAGCCCTCTGGAGAGAAGCCAGGGTCAATTAGTACATCAAGTAGGTTCCGTTTGGATCCACACAAGGTATCTGCCACACCAGGCTATCCCGGGAGTCGGCTCAGACCTCAGGGCCCGTAAATCTAACTTCCAGAGGAGTTCATAAATCAAGACTCTCTAGGCTCAAGACTGTCTAGGCTGAAGTATACAGGATCTGTTCTGTTCTATATTTAAGCTCCTGTTATGTAGAATACACATTGGAATTAGTTAGAGTTCAATCAATCTTTTTTGTTCTATAATAAATAAACCTTCATCCTGCTTGAATATTCATGTAATTCAGCTTCATAGTAGTCTTGGAATGTCAGCTCCTGTAACAGGGGGATTTTAGCACTGAGGCAGAGGCCCGCTCAGGTAGTAAAGATGATGAATGGGCAGAGGATGATGTTGTTTTATAGGAGGGACATCTGCATAGTGCATCCCCCTCACATGCTTACTGATGATTTCAGTCAGCAACAGATGTGTATTCAAGACAATGTCAATGGTAAGAGTAATGAGGTATGAGAAGGGACCACGTGACCTGCTCGACTAGAGGAAGCCTTTGGAATGGGCTTGAGATCTTGTTTGAGTTTATCTTGGCATCCTAAGATGGTTCTAGCCACCCTATTTACCTAAAACATTACTGGAATACATACAGGAGTACAATCTGTCTGTTGTTCATGTATGATAGTACAGGTATCCATTATTAATAGATTAAATGTTTCCTTTACCAACTCAGATGGAGAAATCATCAATCAGATAAAGGGAACGAATCAAGCTCTGGCTGAGATCAAGGAACTTCTGAAGCAACAGGTAAACTCCTTATTTGGCATAGGGAAAATGGTCTAAAAGATGTATCATTCAGAAATAATGATGTATATTATGTCTTTTCCTCCAGATAAAAGAGATTGTATTCCTGAAGAACACAGTGATGGAGTGCGAAGCCTGTGGTGAGTTGACATATACTGTATGTAAACTAGATGTGAGCATAGCCACAATACTCATCTGTGCTCTGTACTTCTAAATACACATTACATACATATTCAGGGTTATTGATGTGTGTGAGTGTGTACACTGTATAACATCTTGCATGTGAGGAATACGGTACACAATAATTATACTACAATGCAATCTCAAGTTTGAATATGCATACATCAATGGATAGCCCAAAACAGATGAAATATGCAATTTTCAGCACCTGCAGTAGATGGAGACATTGTATGCAAGAAAGATCTGATTCAAACAATCACTGTGTTTATTAGTATAACGTGAGACTAGGGGGTTACTGGGCTGAATGTTGGTTCTCCCCCTCCTCAGGTATGCGAGGTGTGGAGCCAGCTCGCCCCTCCTGTGTTCCAAACCCCTGTGGCCCAGGGGTCAAGTGCACAGAGACCGTTGGGGGCATCAAGTGTGGCCCCTGCCCCGAGGGCATGGTGGGCAACGGAACCCACTGCACGGATGTAGACGAGGTTAGATACCTCGGCAAAAAAAATCTAGTATCCCGTGGTCAGCGACTATGGCAACATAATTAAGCTACACTCACCAAACACTTTATTAGGAACACTATACTAATACTGGGTAGGGCCTCCCTTTGCTGTCAAAACAGCCTCAGTTCTTCCTGGCATTGATTTCACAAGCTGTTGGAAACATTCCTTTGAGATTCTGGTCCATGTTGACATGATTGCATCATGCAATTCCAGCAGATTTTTCAGGTGCACTTTCTATTGAATTCAGATCCGGTGACTGGGAAGGCCACTGAAGAACACTGAACTCATTGTCATGTTCATGAAACCAGTTTGAGACGACTTTTGCTTTGTGACATGGTGCATTATCCATTAGTAGCCATTAGAAGATGGGTAAATTGTGGCCATGAAGGGATGCACATGGTCAGCAACAATATTCAAATAGACTGTGGCATTCAAGCGATGATTGATTGGTATTAACGGGCCCAAAGTGTGCCAAGAAAACATTCCCCACACCATGACACCATTGCATGAATGAGAAGGTGTACAGGTGTTCCTAATAAAGTGTTGAGTGAGTGTATATTGCTACTGTATATGGCGTTTGATTCTTATCACCTTTCTGCTACAAGAATGATCTGTCTGAATTACACATTTACCAGTCAAATGCCAGTTTAATTAAAAGGGTAAATGTCAGACATGAATATTGAATGTTTTTGCCCCCTCTAACCTCTGCCCCTGTATCTGCAGTGTATCATGACACCCTGTCACATGGGTGTGCGCTGCATCAACACATCCCCGGGCTTCCGCTGTGGCCCCTGCCCTGCTGGCTACACCGGCCCCCAGGTACAGGGAGTGGGCCTCTCCTATGCTAGTGCCAACAAACAGGTACACTGCCAACAAACATTTTGGCTCAAAGAAAGACACTTGGCAGCCTTCAGACTTCATATGGCTGAAGCTTTACTTTTATTTTTTTCATCCCATCTAGGTTTGCAAGGATATCAATGAGTGTGAAGTACCCAAGAATGGAGGTTGTGTGGAAAATTCGGTCTGCGTGAACAGTCCTGTAAGTGTAAAAAGAAAATCAACATCGATGTCAGTTGATCTATCATTCAAATACCCAGGGTACTTTCTCCAAAGTCATGAAGGTCAGGGAACTAAACTTGTGATGACTGTGTGTGCTGCTAGGGCTCTTTTAGATGTGGCCCTTGTAAGCCAGGCTATGTTGGGGATCAGCGACGCGGCTGCAAGCCTGAGAGAGCTTGTGGTAATGGTCAACACAACCCCTGCCATGCCAGTGCTGAGTGCATTGTCCACCGAGATGGGAAAATAGAGTGTCAGGTGAGACAAAATACTTGAATACGTTACTGGAGTCAATACAAATATTTCTAATGAAACATTTCCATTCTGTTCTAAGGACTAAAAATTAATATGGGAACATATTGTTCCTTTATGCACATTTGTGCATTCAACTGCTATAGCTGAAATGGAACTATGCGTTAACTAACATTCCATATAGAGTACATAAATGATTCGATATGAAGAATGTAACTTTATCCTTCTAAACAGTGTGGAGTAGGATTGGCTGGCAATGGCTACTTCTGCGGACTTGATATTGACATTGATGGTATCCCTGATGAGAAACTGGAATGCAATGAGAGAAACTGTGCCAAGGTGAGACACTTTTATGTTTCAGAGAAGACCGTCCATGAATACTATTATGAACTCAGAGGAAAATAGAGCAGAAGGAGGAAGTCACTCTTGTCTACAGCTTGCACATATACTTAAAGGTAGGCAGCAATATGGTGTAGCTAGTAAATAGTGGGGCGACTACCGGTCTTGCACCTATGGAATTGTTATTTAGTGAAATGTCTTGCTTGGGTGGGCCTAAAACATGTCTGAACTCTTCCCACTTCCCATGGTAACGTCATATCACTGAGTATAGTAGTAATGGCTATGGTTGCCTTTCAGGATAACTGTGTTACTGTACCCAACTCTGGCCAAGAGGATGCAGACGGTGATGGGATGGGAGACGCCTGCGATGAGGATGCTGATGGGGATGGAATCCTAAATATAGAGGTTAACGCTCACTCCCTCCCTGGCAACAGATGTTTTGCTGATGTGTCATGCTTATGACAGGCTAATGTAAATGTCAGATGTTGTAAATGTCATGACTTATAATATGTTGCTGTTTATGACCAAAAGATAAAGACGGATAACTCAAATAGTGCTACCAGTATCAACAATACTGTATAATTATACTGTAATATATGTATACATTTTAAGAGACTGATAACCTCAGTTGCTTCTGTGATAGGACAACTGTGTGCTGGTGCCCAATGTGGACCAAAAGAATGTGGATGAGGATGACTATGGTGACGCCTGTGACAACTGCCGCGGGGTCAAAAACAACGACCAGAAAGACACAGATGTTGACAGACTGGGTGATGAATGCGATGAGGACATGGATGGCGATGGTAAGTGTTCCATGCTTGTGAATGTGACTGACAACATACAGTGCCCTGTGTATGTAATGGGACAGTGAAGCATTTTTTCTTCTTTTGGCTCTACACTCCAAAAGTTTGGATTTGAAATCAAACAAACTATAAATAAACTACATATTCTCACAAGTATAGATTCTCAGCTGTTATTTGATGGTATTTGTGTACATATTGGTTTTACCATTCAGAAATTACTGACTTACTCACTTTTTATGCATAGTCCCCCTCTTTCAGGGTACCCAAAAGTGATGGGACAGAGTTATCAAATGTCCAAATTAACCACTCATATTTAGTATTTGGTTGACAATCCTTTGCATGGAATAACTGCCTAAAGTCTGTGACCCACTGACCCCACCAAACGCTGGGTGTCTTTTCTGGTGATGCTCTGCCAGGCCTGTACTGCACCGAGCTTCAGTTGTTATTTGTTTTGTGGTATTTCTGCCTAAAATCTTATCATCAGGAACATAAATGCATGTTAAATTGGATTTAAATCTGAATATTGACTACACCAGTCAAGAACTTTACGTTTCTCAGAACAATGGCTATAGAACCAGAGGTGTGGTAAGAAAGGAGAAAATGTAATCACAGTATTTACACAAGTTGTATCAGTCATATGAAAGTGTATGTTCTTCAAACAGTTCTATCAACATATTCCATAACACTTTTCAAATAATCTGCCTGCATCTACAAAATGCTGATTAAAGTTCAGAAAAGAGGTTCTGTCAGTTACAGCCAATACCAACAATTGTTTGTTGTGTGTATCATTTTTGCACTCCAAACATTTAATTACTTGCCAAAATTTGGAGGGATTATTTAGATTAACAGAAGTAGATCTGAGGTAGTGGTCTGCTTTCAGTTTTCGGGTCATAGCCACCCCCAGATTTCAAAGGCTTTAAAGGCCATCAAGTCATTAGACGAGTCAGATTTTCTTGCTGTAGCCCATAAAGCATTATATTTCCTTATGATTTCAGCTAGTTCATCTGAGAACCAAGGGTATAATGTTTGATGAAGTGCCATCCAATGAATTTTGGGGCATTTGCTTGTACTCAGCAGTTACATCATCAATTAAGACAAGTTACTAGTTCGGCTGGTGACATATTCTGCGGATAGTAGTCTCTGACACATTTACGCCTACCTCCTGGAGAGTGTTCCTGTCCCCAGTGGGACAGTTGTTTTGTGTTTTTTCTTAATTATGGTGAGCATTCTTCAGTCATCCACTGGAGAAGTCTTCCTTGGCCTACCAGCCCGTTTGCGATTGCTGAGGTCACCAGTGCTTTTTTAAATCTTTTTTTTATGATGTTCCAAACTAAGGTTGTGGCTATGTTACAGATTTTTCAGCCTAATAAAGGCTTCCTTGACATTCATTGACACCGCTTTGATGTTGACAGACACCAATAGCAGACTAAAGGCTAGCACAAAGCCTAGAATCAATACTCGACATTGACAACTCTCTTACGCCTACACAAATGATGTGATGGAAAACACCTGTCAAGCTAATTGTCCCATTACTTTTAGGCACCCTGAAATAGGGGGACTATGCATACAAAGTGTTGTAATTTTTGAATGTTGAAACCAATATGGACACAAATACCATCAAATAAAAGCTGATAATCTCTACTTTAACCCCACAGTAGTTATTTATATAATATTTATTATATTCATTTCAAATCCAAACTTTTGGAGTGTATAGCCATAAGAAGAGAACATGTTTCACTATTGCATTCCTTACACAGGGCACTGTAGTCTTTGTTAAATTGAACAAAAGAAAAAAGTATTTACAAAAATTATCTTTCAGGAATCCTCAATAATTTGGATAATTGCAAAAAGGTTCCCAATGCTGACCAAAAAGATCGTGATGGGGATAAAGTTGGAGATGCCTGTGACAGTTGTCCCTATGTTCGGAACCCAGACCAGGTACAGTATGACTTCCCATTGCCTGTTAAGCTCACCATTACGCTACAGCTATACACTGTGTAAGAATAACAAACAATGTTATTGTTTGTGCAAATCCTTTTTCCTTAGTTGGATATGGACAATGACTTGATTGGAGACCCTTGTGACACCAACAAAGATAGGTATCACGGTGTTTTCCGGCCACCTTCCTGCATGTAACAACTTAAAATTACCAATGGCATTGGCTTATGTTTCATCCATATTGATATACAGAACCAATTATATAATTTATAATCAATCAATCAATCCATCATATAAATAATAATCTTCTACCTTCAGAAATAGTGAAAAAAGGAAATCACAAGGTTATATGCATTATACAACCACTATTATACATACATACTTACTTACATACTTATATTATATGATACATACATACATACTTCTATATGTTTGTATGAAAGCAATTATGAACAACCCCATCTCTCCTTCGCTTACTCCTAGTGATGGTGATGGGCACCAGGACTCTAGGGACAACTGTCCTGCTGTCATTAACAGCTCCCAACTGGACACAGACAAGGATGGCCTCGGGGATGAGTGTGATGATGATGATGACGACGATGGTATCCCTGACCTCCTGCCGCCAGGCCCAGATAATTGCAGACTTATTCCAAACCCTCTCCAGGAGGACTCTGATGGTGAGCAGTCTAATTCTCATTTTGTGCCATAACTTGTCCCCTGTTGATCTATCTGCATGTTAGGCTATCCTATAATGAACCATTGAACATTTCACAAGACTGGAATTGTGGGAGCCAACTTTAATGTCATCCAGGTATGAAAACAGCATTTCGCAGATGTTTTTCCAGTAAAAATCACATTGTGCTTCTTCCCCTACTACAGGCGACGGTGTGGGGAACGTGTGTGAAAACGACTTTGACAATGACACCATCATCGATACCATTGATGTGTGCCCAGAGAATGCTGAAGTTACCCTGACTGACTTCAGAGCCTACCAGACGGTAGTGTTGGACCCTGAGGGAGACGCGCAGATAGACCCTAACTGGGTGGTGCTCAACCAAGTACGAATTGATGCATGGAATTCAAGTCAAATCAAATTTTATTTCTAGTGCATTTCACATGAGTCACAACACACTTTACACAAACAACACAGTTCTAGAAGAGTTTAAAAGATAGAAGATAAAAAATAAAAGGAATACTATTTACAGCAACAAAAAGGAAAGCAAGCAACAACACAAAACAACACAACATGTATATCACAAACATCACAAATTTAACAAACAGTAACAAAACAGTGAATAATGACAGGGGCTAGTCCAGCGTGTGTGTGTGTGTGTGGGGGGGGGGGTTCAGTGGTGACAAGGGGGTCCGGCAATGACGGTGTTCCAGTGGTGACGAGGTGGGGGGGGGGTCAACCAGTGATGGTGGTGGGTGGTTCTGTCTGGTGGGTAGGTCCGGGGGAAACTGACAGTAGGTCTTAGGGTCTGGGTTAGATTTGGTAAGGGGGCTCATGGCACAAAAAAACAGAGAGTTCGGGGTAGGCAGCAAAGGGGGAAAACAGGGAGTTTGGGGTATGCGTTGACAGATGGGTCATGAGTCTAGACTTAAAAATGTAGACTGAATCCAATGACAACTTCAAGGGGTAGTTTTGTTCACTTAGGTTTGCAGTAAGACATCTTTAGGGCAGGATTTACATAGCTTATGTTTTGCTGTCCCCCAGGGTAGAGAGATTGTCCAAACCATGAACAGTGACCCTGGACTGGCAGTTGGTAAGAGCAGCAAACACATAGCATTACTCAACACATCGTCGCAGTGTGTAAAACACTTAATCTCCCCCTGTCAGTCTAATTCTCACTTTGCTCTTCCCCCAAGGTTACACTGCTTTCAACGGAGTTGATTTTGAAGGGACATTTCATGTGAACACAGTAACAGATGACGACTATGCAGGGTTCATCTTCGGTTATCAGGACAGTTCGAGTTTCTACGTGGTGATGTGGAAACAGGTTGAGCAGATATACTGGCAGGCCAACCCCTTCCGGGCTGTGGCAGAACCAGGGATCCAATTGAAGGTACATCTCATTCCATCAATCCTAGATACATTGTCAAGTCATACTAGTGTTCATACAGAAATTCGAAAGAAATGCGAAATCAGCATACAGGTCGCTCTGGCAACCAGATATACAGTATTTCAAATACTTTGCTGTGCTTCATTGAGTTTGTCTGGCACAATGGAACCAATGGAATAGTCCCAAAAGTGTAACCCCCACCCATCTGGCACTCTGGGCAGGTTCAAGCAAATGCTCAAAGTAAAAGCATTCTTACGCTTTGAAAGCATTGCAAATACTTTTTTGACTCAGGTCTGCTGGCAACACACTGACCTGCACTCATATGACTTGCCCTTTCACAAACATATTTTCCCTTAAGTTGAAGCATAAATCCAAATTGATAGCTAACTTGGAAGAGGTCCCCAGTTTAGTACCATCTCTTTCTATGCTGTTTACAAGGCTGTGAAGTCAAACACGGGACCAGGGGAGAACCTGCGCAACTCCCTGTGGCACACTGGTGACACTAGCAACCAGGTGAAGCTCCTTTGGAAGGACGCCCGAAATGTTGGCTGGAAGGACAAAACCTCCTATCGCTGGTTCCTACAGCACAGGCCCCAAGATGGCTACATTAGGTAAGTTCTACAGTCTTGAGAAAAAATCCGAACCCCCTAGCTGCTAGATTATTGTATAGATCTGACAGGATTGGATAGGTGCTGTTGGGCACAGACAGATGGGGATCCAACCCAGGTCACACACATTCCAAACCTGAAGATATACCATAGACTGTAGACCAAGAGAATATCCTTGTGGTCCGAGGGCGACATTTAGTCTTGCAGGTCTCAGACAGGGCTACCAATCACAAGTGTCATTCGGAATTACCTCCACCACCATCATCCATGAGCAATTGGTGCTAGTTGTTTCCACCTTGTCGTCAGTTGGGCCAGGTGAAATGTTCACCATATTGCTTAAACCTGTCCAATCTTCTCAGACCTCCACAAGTGCACTGTAGGGGCTAGGGGTATCTGATGTGTCAATTTAAACTGCTGTCTTTCCATCTCTGATTGCGTGGTGTTATCAGAGTGCGTTTCTACGAGGGTCCTAAGATGGTGGCGGACACAGGCATCATCATAGATACCACCATGAGAGGAGGCAGACTGGGCGTCTTCTGCTTCTCCCAGGAGAACATCATCTGGGCCAACTTGCGTTACCGCTGCAATGGTGAGCATACTGATCCCGACCCCCAACCTTAGGATTCTCTTCCTACAACCCAGTAGTAGGGGAGGGGTATTCAGGCCTTGGGGAATCAATTAGGGAATTATAGCCTTGAGACATCATAGTAATATGATTCACATGTTGAGAAATGGATGATTCTGTTTCCTGGCTCGAGTGTAAATGGGTTGTGCTGTGTTTTGTGCCTGCTGTCTGGTCTGCATACTGATGCCGCATTCAAATAAACTGTGTCAATACATCAAAGTACATCATGAAGCCAGTTTGAAGCTTCAACTTGATATTTGTTGGTTTGTGTTGTATTGAAGAGCATCTACATTAAGATGACTATTACACAAACACAAACTACATGTACGTGCTCTATTGACATGATAAGCCAACAATGGTTAGTAACATTATAATATAGTCTAAATTAATCCACAATAGCCATAGCAGTGGGTGTAGGACAACTATACTCCTTCATATGAATAGTTGTGCTTGACTGTATATTTGAAGTGGCACAGAGCAATATTGTATTCCCCAGATTGAGTGCAAAGAATATATTTCAAGGTTATATTCAAATGATGGCAGTTAGGTTCTCATAGTGTGCTGTCAAGCAAGAATTGCATGTTGACTTCTCATTATAATCTCTCACCTTTTTCTCTCTAGACACTATCCCTGAGGACTTTGACACATTCAGAGTCCAACAGGTCCAGCTGCAGTTCTAATAGGGGAATAATGCATACAGATATGCCCAATAGAACTCTGGGAGGACATTTCATCTCCAACCCTAATATTCCCAGAACTCGTCATGGCTCCCAGCTGAACAGTGTGGATATGACCCAGCAAAATGAAGGCAGCCAGTATGGCGTGAGTTTCCCAAAAGCTTTGAAGCACCAAGATCATCTTCAGTCCACTGTTGGTGATTCATGAACGCCATGAATCATGATACAAAGCTTTTGGGAAACTCACCACAGGTCACCAGTGATGACAGGGCATTTTCCTGTCTGACTTTTGCCCCCCAGTAACTACAACTCTGTCACCATTATAGAATTGTAAAAAAAAAAACTGTGAAGTTTTGAATTATCAGCGTGTTGCCAGTTATTATTTGTAATATTGTGATGAAAAATATGATGAATTGTCATTGTTAAGAGTTTGTTATGAATAAATATTGAGAAGGACCTTTCTTTCAAAACTCTAGTGTAGTTACTGCCATGGCTATAATTGGGATTACATATGTACCAACCAAGTAGCTCTTATGTTAGAGCAGTTGTAGGCATACTTTAAGGTTTAAGTTGTGATGACAAAATTAAACTTTTCTTCCTACTTTACAGAGAGAATGTTGTTGTATCGGTGTAGTTGTGAGGAGGATGTGCTTTGAATACTGACATGTTTGGGACTGAAATCACGAGCATGCACAGATATTCAAAATAATCTTTTAAAAACACATACAGAAATACAGATTACAAAATATAAATAACATAACAAGGACAATATGATATATATAGTTCAAACATCATGCATGTCCACATTTAGTACACCTTGGTGTTGGTGTTGTAAAACGACATTGGACAGTTTTAATTGATATATTCTGAAAATCGAGACTATGTACAGAGAAAAGTTGCCTCCCACATTCAATTTCATTGACATTTTATCTTACAAACGAATGTATCACATGAGGATTTTTCACATATTAACAAATAATTACTACACATCTCATACTATGATTTACAGGACAATGGTTCCATATAATGCGATTCCCACTTCAAGCTGAACAGAAATTCCTGCAACAAATGATTTCTTTGCATTACTAATTGTACAGTTGGAAATACTTGCTGAAAGAAAAGTTTCAAGGAACCCAATTTCAGCTGTTACTGTTAAAGGTTAATTTTAGAGGAGCATCGAGAAAAGTTCATAATAATCCTTTTAACTTATGGGACTAAAAATAGACTTCTCGCTATCAGTCACTTGAGTGAAAATGTCTTTGTTTTCACCTAATGTTTTCCACATTAGTTGTGGCTCTAATTTATGGTGGTAAGTACTCTAGCAGTGGCCATATGTTTAGTGATAGTCAAGACAAATGCACAAATGCCACATCCCTCATGTTGACTTCACTTATTAGATACGCCTGTCAATACAGGAGTCAACATCAACTTATTTGGTTGCATGACATTTTCCATGCACATGCAGAGCACTATGGGAAAACTGTTGACAAATAAGCATACATTCTGAGTGCGACTCCTTTCCAACATAATGGGAAAACAAGCTGCATTGAAATAAGCCCTTTCTGGTTTTGCATTCCAAAAATAAGGAATATGTTTCAAAGTCAGATCAAGAATAACAGTAGACTTTACAAAAGAGAAGAGCAGAGAGTACTTTCTTCAAACATACAAATATCTCTGAAGATTAAAACTGGGGTAAAACAGTCAGCATTCACATAGGGCTAAACAGTCCCTGTTCCCAAGACACAAAGTCACAAATAAAGTGCAAAGCAACTAGCAGAATACAGAATACTATAAAGACAATATAGTAACACTTTAAACTGTCATAAACATGATATAACAGATGTCATACACAATCCTAATAAATGTTGTCACACAGGCCTAAATTTAGGCAAGCTAGCAAGTTAACTAGCTAATGAGCTAGCCATGGTTAGTTTGCATACCCCTGCAAGCAAGATGACAGTGTTATCAAAGACCTTCATTCTCCATATACAAACATCTGCAATTAGGACTGCTTATAACATCCATTATATCACACAAATGACTGTCTAAAGTAGGCTTTACGACAGATGGTTTAAGTCAAGGTTTGTCAACAATTAGTGCAATAGCAATTCTTTTTTTCAGCAAAGAGAACCGGTTTCCATTACCTTTGCCAGATCATATAGTACTGGAAAGCTGGCAGCTGTCGTGGGGGAGGGGGGGCGTTATGCAGCTTTTCATTGCAAGAGCAACTGCCATTTGGACACACACACAATGGGATGCTACAGTTGAAGATGAGAACTGAGTGCAGATGCAAGCAACAGCCAATTCATCTGATGGGGAGTGGGGAGTGGGACAACAGAGTCTCTTTGGTGCAAAATTGGACTCAAAGAGGTTTACGTCATTCGTTGTAATAGACAAAATCCAAGACATTGTCACACAAATACATTCTTATTTCAGCATTAACTAGCATTATGCAGAGATGGAGGTAACACAGTAATCTGAAAAGTAAACTGTTTCAGTAAATCATTAAGCGTAACCAACACATGCATCCCCTTTTGACTGGGTATTTACTATCTTTTGCATGAAGAGGATGATTTGAATGAAGGCTTTCTCTCATTTTCATTTTTGTCATGCAGTCATTTTTGTTACTATAGCTTATTTACAGGATATATCACAATGTGCATTTTTTAACATGTTCAAACTAACAAAAGTGAGCTGAAGCAACAAATATTTCATTTGTTGGCAGATAATGAATCTGAATGGTGTTGATTGCAATATAATAGCATACTTTTTATGCATTGGAGTTTGGCTCAAAAAAGTGTTAATCTTTTGTAATAAATATTTACGAATAAATTGTATAATAATCTTTATGTTAGATATCTATATTCTAGTGTTGCAATGGTTTGATTTAACTAATTTGCATAGGAATCACAAATCTATTTGAAGCAAACAAAACAAATCAGTGACGGACAAGTATGTCAAGAAGAAGAAATTAAAACATGGACATGTAAACGTAATGTCAAAAATGACATTAGAGATGGTTCTTGAACTTTAAGGTCTGAAGTAAACCAACTGTGATTCCTTTTTGCTAAACAATATATTTGGGACAATATGTCTCTTACCGCAAAGGGATTTAGGTAAGTAATTGAGCAACGTATTTATGTTTTCTGTATATACAATACATTGTACACTAGAAACATGATCCCAAACAGCTATAAAAATTCAACAAGTACTCTGCCCAAAAAACAAAAGTTTGATATTGTGTCCCTGACTGAATGGATAAGTGGTGGACACTTCATGAGTATGACAACATCCTATCAAGCAAAGGTCAATTTCATAATCTAGTAGTCACTTACGTCCATCAAATTTGTATTAGATACAACAAACTAAGATCATTTTGCTCAATTACATGAAGCAGAGGGGAAAAACTGCTAAAAAAAAAGTATTTAAGAATTTGGGGTCTACAAAAGGATTGCATGGCCAATTGCTTCATCCATTTTTGTAAGTGAACATTCTTCGTGACTACTTCTGCTTTGTGTTCAAAATGGAATGATTCAGCAAGTTCTCCTCAAGCCCTTAAGCTGCCTACACACTACACAATTTAAAAATTCCTGATCAAGGAATTCATGGCGGTTATTATGTAATGTGAATGCAGCTTTATCCTGAGGGATAAACCTAATAATACTCACACTGAGTAACATCATTATGGTGTCACAATTGTCTACCACAATTGTCTGCAGTAAGGATCACAAAATCGTTTAATTTGTGTTTTTGTTTAGAGTTTCCCTTCAAGGAGCAGAAAGCCTCCCCATATTTGCACTCTCCATCACAAATACTTTGAACCCAACATTTGCTTTTTTAAAAAACATTAAAGAATTTGGCTAGAAAGTGTACCAGTACAAAATACAGTACATTGATTTATCCAACCTTACACTACATAACCACAAATATTGTCACTGACTAGGAGTTAAAGTTCCTCTTAAATACAAGAAAATGTTACGAGAAGTTACGAAAATACATTGTCACATTAGTTAGACACTTAAAAACAGTATAATACTCATATAAGGCAAAATCAGGTGATCTCACAGTGACAAGTTCAATAGGTTTCTGAAACGTTTATACCTCTCTGTTTTTTGGGGGAAGTGTTTTTGTCCTTTTCCAAACCTAGGAGATTGGCAGTCAATCTGAAAATTCATTATCAATGAGCAGTGGAGAAATATAAATATCTAATTCAAGGAATTTATCTACTGTATTTTCAATGGAGCATTAGCTAAACCTGGAAAGCAACTAAATGTTTTAAACTAAACTAACTTTTGTGTTAAAAATGCAAACCTAACAAAATAGTTTTGGCACAAGACAAAATCTAATGATTTCTGGCCCATGTAAGTGACAGAAACGGACATTTACAGATGCTATTTGATGAAGTAGCCGCATCTTACTATATCTAGTGTGATGTCTTATCAATTGACATACTTAAGAGCTTATGAGCAAATATGGGGAGGATTTGCACTCCTTAATTTTAACCAAGTAGCTTAATAAATACATAAATATGTAAATATGCACGTTACAAATGAATAAATAGACACAAATCACATCAGTGCAGTTTGCACAATACGACTACAGCAGGGCGCAATTTTGGCATCAAACTTAAATTGTGAAATGCAACATAAAAAATGACTAACTGAATAAATAAATACTTCAATAAATAAACATACAAAAACAGTGAACATATCAATCCAACATACACATGACAAATATATAAACATTTGGTTGTCAATAAAAATAAAGCTTTGAGTGTGAAGTATAAAGCCGTTATGGTACCTTGGGAAAGACAGTTAATTAGAATTTAGGGTAGAAACAACTTGGCTGTGGCATTTTCACATAATACTTTACACATCATTAAAAATATGCATGGTGTACCCCACTTTCTTGTGGCTTTTTGCCACAACAAATTAAAACAATAAATAAAATCAAAAGAAAAACCAAAGCAGAAATTAAATAAAAAGTTGTCACATGTGACTTTATGGGCATACATATGGCAAGTAATGTTGTATAGTAAATGCAGCAGGCTAGCAAAAGCGCTGAGCAACCAACAATCTCACTGAAAATGACAGCAATGCCATTCCACAACCAAACAAGCCATTGCATGTCCTTTACCCCAATGGTTTCTGGTGGCACATTGTTTCAAAGGACTTGAGAGTGAGGGCAAGGTTGGATAGCTGAATGGCCATGCAACTGGGGAGATGATTCAGCCCCACCCCGCCACCTTTGATTCCCTTGTTTCCCAGGTTATTTTTTTCTTGGCCACAGTCAGCATTCAACATTACAGCCTGTCCATCCTGAACGTGTCCTCTGTAGCAGGGTCAGTGAGGACCATGTCGGGGTCATTGAGCATGTGCAGTCCATCAAGGGTGAGTGGATCAATCTTCAACTCATCCAAAGGGAACTGAGAGTCTGCATCAAAGCTGACGTCTCCGACACCAGCCAGCGAGTTGGTCAGCTCCTTGGAGAGGCTGGGCGGAGACTCTCCTGTGACTAAAACATTGTACATTAGTTAAATCAAAGCAACTCTTAGATAACCACCAAAAATGTTTAATTGAAGAATCTGTAACAAGAGAAAATCACCCAAAAAATACTGTTCCAAAATTATATATTTTTTTTAAAATCCACTTGCTTAAAAGATTTTGATAAATACTTTAAAATAAGACACCTATTCACTGAAAACTGGAATAGGTGTGCCAGGCCTAGTTGAATTACATGAGTGGCTAATTTGTACCTGTGAGGATGATGTTGGGGATGTTGCCATGGCTACTGTAGCCTATCTGCTGGGAGTCTTGCAGGCTGCTCCCAGTAAGGCCCATCATGGCTGCTTGGGTGTAGTTGAGGGTGGAACACTGGCTGTAAAGGCTATTGGAACTGATGGGGTTCTCAATCATGTTGAACTGCTCAAGCTGGGCAGCAGACAAGGGAGAAAGAAAACATTCACATGCACAGAGTAAAGAAGTGCCCTTAATGTATTCCTAATTTAATGTAACCCTTCTTTAAGTGGATAATGTGGTAATATAATGTGTTATATGGATATATTTTAAAACTTTGCGTGGTGTGGATTGTGTCACCTGGTGGGAGAGAGCGTTTGTCTGTCTGGATGTCAGCTGCTGGTCATAGAATGAATCCCCAAAGATACTGCCCACCACTGGAATGTGCTGCAAGGCAAAGCAAAGAGCAATTAACAATTATATTTGGCCAGCGATCAACTTTTACAAAAAGGGTTTCGAGTTAACTAAAACAGCAACTGAAATTGATTTTTTTACAGCTTGTCTGACAATTCATAGAATTTATGTTTTAACATATTTAACATTTTCAGAGTTATCTGATCTTACAAAGGACAATTACAGCAGCGATATGGGACAAGAAAAGCACAGGCAGGCATATCAGAAGCAAGACAGTTTAAGCATTGTAGCAAATGGCTTTTCATGACAGCACAAACATAACCATCTTACACAAAAGCACTACTAGGAATGGAAGTTGCATTAAAGAACAATGCAGGAAGCATAAATACTTTCTTATGCAATATCCTTGCACCTTTTCATGTTTAGAACATTTACTATAAATGACATAATTCATAAGAGCCACTTCAACATAAATGTTTTTGATGGAGCTGAAACTTCAAGCAAGCTTATTGGTACAGCAATAACTTCAAATCAAACAACACAATTAAAGAATTGCACTTGAATTCATAAACATTTAGATTAAAATCGAATAAAAATCAGGAAATGCATAAGCTATTTATCAGGGAAGATTGATGACAAATGGATGAACCAATATGGAAATTGTGGTCAAATACCAATAACCAAAATGTTTGCCAAAACCCTGATGAAAGTCTGTTGACTGAGACAGTAAATGATGGTGTTTTGATAAGAATACCAGTGTGTTTGAGTCTCTAACTTCTTTATTTACAAGTTCCTAGTACTTTTACACACCTTGGCCAAAATGACAGATGTGGAAACATTTTCTACCAATATTTCTTACCAATACAGATATTATATGGTATCAAAAACTATTTTAGTTGAGTGGAATTTACTATTATTATATTATTTGCTCAGAATGAATAAAGGCTTTTTTTAATCTGTCAAAAATACTGGTAATCCTAACTCCAGTTATGTGCACTTAACTGAATTTGCGCAAAATCAGCCATGCCCAGATTCCATCTCCCCACCGCGTATCCTAACTTGATAACATGACAAATACGAGTTTGAGGAGGAGGGGTTTGACCAAAATGTGGGTGTAGTCCAATAGATTTCCAAGATAAGCGAATCCCTACCCGATATTTATGCACCATTTTTCCAGCGGCCTCTAGTCAAACAAAAAGGTGGAATAAATGGTGCCCCCCTATGATATCGTACAGAATCACATCTTTTTAAACCATTTGTGAAGATAAATAACAGAAAGACATTTGTGAAGAAATTACATTTTCAGGTTTGGCCCATTGTAATTACACATCTTGACTATAACTACTGAAAGAAAATGCTAGTTATGCATAGGCCTACATAATACGTTATCATTAATAAGGAGGTGAACTACATCAGTCCTGTGATTACTATCATTTTGGGTTCTGATGGGGTAAGACAGTTGAACTCATGAGGCATTTCTAAGTTATATTCTTCAAGAATCAATGGCTATTTATCATTAATTTAAAAGTCAAAAACATTGATATACCAATTACAGATTACCCCTTATATTGTATTGTGAGATTATGTTAAGGTCTCCCCTCTCCACATTAAGAAAGTGAGTATGTTGATTATTACTGGTATAATACAATTGTTGATGAGAGATTAGTATAAATGCATGCATGGGTTAACTTTGTGTGTGTGTGTGTGTGTGTGTGTGTGTGTGTGCATTGCGGCCCCTTGATAGTGAGAACATCAGCCCCCACCAGCATCAAAGTTGCCCATCCCTGGCCTATACCATGCATCCTTACAATAAACACGATAAGCCCTATCCCCTTTGAACAAACCACAAGCACCAGGGGACTACGACCTATTCTGGACTGTCCAAAAGTAATATCAGAAACAATCCAATATTAAATCAACTGTTTCCTTTCCTTGTTGTCCTCATTTGTCCCCAAGTTGTGCTGCATACTGCCTGGTCAAAGCACAATAAAAACAAAAAGCTGCAATGCAAACTTTGCTTAAAGACCTAAGGTGATATATGCAGACAGTGAGCAGTGGTCAAGAGCAGAGGGGGTGGGGGGGCAATTGCTGACATCATGAATGGAACAGTAGGCTGGGATGAGCAGCAGTTGAACCGATTGACAGCCAGTTCCCTGCGCAAACCCCTCCCCCAAAAAAGCAGCTTGGTAGTTCCGCCCTTACTTGAGGCGAGCCGCCGGGGGAGAAGCCTTGATTGGAGACTGGGGAGGTTGGAGACTGATTGGCAGGAGAGCCAGTCTGATTGCGGTACTGTTGAATGGAAGAGGGTTAGCCAGTACAGAGCTCCATTACAGTCACAGAATAGTCAGAAAAAGCTGCCAAGGGCTGGGCTCTGTCTCAGCTGTAGTAAACCATTTCTGTCTACCAGGATTGGGGTCAATTTCAATTGAAATTCATGGAACAATTCCTGAATTTACTCATGAAGTTGATCATTTGTCAGGAACTGGAAATTCAAGAATTGTGCAAATATGGAATTGGAGTTTAATTGCAATAGATACAGGTCAGGAATTCCAAGGCCAGACCCCTGTGCGAGAAAACACAGCATTCTCATTGCTGTGAGAGAGGCAATATACCGCCTACATGTAAGACTGATGGGCGAAATCTACAAAATCTCCCCATTTGCACTAATGCAATATCACTTTGAAGGGGATGTATCCAACATAAAGGTTCAATTTGGGTTGTCTAAGATTGTTGGTGGTACAAAATGCAGTAACACTTTATTTTTGTAAACACATTAGGCACTATAAGTGTTTGCTTTCTAGCCAGCCCCTCAAGATACGCCCCACACACACCCACACAACAATCTGATTGGTGGCAAGATTGGCCTTGGAGTTAGGGAGGCTAGCCAGGAACTGCAAGGTCGCTGGTTCAATCGCTGGATGTGAGCCGGTGATTGGAGGGTTGCTGAAATCAAATCTAACTGGCCAGCTACTACATGAGAATAAGAAAACACTGAATAAAGGCCTAATACATGGCTAGTAATACCTATTAATGGCCCAATTAGCTACTTGTGAAAAAAATAAAAGCTATAATAATGCCTAATAATAATGCTTATACTTAAGCATTACCCAAGTGTTACCCAAAATGTCACACAGCAATGGGATTACAGTCATATAACTTTCCATTTAGTTTAATTTAGATCAGTTTCTGCAAAATGAATTAAGTCTTTGTGCAATCTGCCTATGGGACTGAGGGACACAAGAAAATTAAGGGGACTGCATTGGTCTCGAATGAGCATTGATGAGGAAGCATATTTACATTTGGAATGGAAAATAATTTATTGACTATGAAAGATTTGATCCTTAATTTGAATTTATGGAATTTATCGGGAGGTTATCAATTTTGGAATATGTATGTAATATATACTGTATAATAATGGAATTGACACCAACCCTGCTTTCTACTGACAAAGAACAGTTCAGTCCAAGGAAACAAAGGATGCAAAAGAAATGTGAACCAGCATCCAAACAAGACAAGTGTTCACAAAACAAGTGAAGCATTCTGAACAGCTTCTCACTGAACGGTAGGTATCAACAGTTAAGACACAGTATACTACCTAGTCTCTCAGTCAAACACTTTGTTCATACTTATTTAAAATAAGAGGCTTGTGTAGAGAAATCACACAAAATGACAAAATATACCCACACAATTGCTTTCAAGTTTAACTACCACTTATGTCCAAGGACTGCAGCTCAGGCCTGGAATTTCATTTTCATTTTCTAGGGCAGGTTTGTATTGAACAGTCCTATGACACTAGGCTATATACACCTGTATGTCTCATATGGGATGCCATCTTTGACCCGTAGTCATCCAAACAAAACTGTATCTATGGTAGGCAGCGATAGCTCCATCAATGAGATATCTTCCGATCTTGCTTATTGATCAACAGGATCAATGTCCGGAAGAATAATGGAATAATTTGTTTCAAGGCAACAAATAAATGGCAGTGACAAAGGTAATTGTTAAGACTTAAATAATTGCCTGAGAGCTGTCCAAAAACCACGAGGTATTGCTTGCAGACCATCTCACACCAATACCATAAACAATAACAAAAAAGCAATGTGCATCTGGGACGTCTTGTCATAACATTTGCAAAGCCAAGGGGTATGCCACCCTGTCCATTGCAGCATTTAAATGTTTTACCCCTTGTATGAGGGTTTTCCAAATGTGCCCATGTAATCCATCTACAGGAGCAGCTACTCACCGAGTTGATGTTGATGCTAGCTGTGGTCTGGATCTGGCTGTCAGAGGAAGAGTGGGTGGCTGTGGTGACCAGGGGGGGCAAAGTAATCAGCCTGATGCCCTGGGGCAGTATCTGCTGCTGCTGCCTCTGCAGGTCACCGAGCACCTGGGCCTGGGCCTGAGGTGTCAGCTGGCAGAAAAAAGGGTACTGGAGAAGCTGCTGCTCCAGAGTCAAGGCTTCCATTGACACTACCTGGTGATATTGACAAAGGAAGGGAATCTTTATTAACAATGGTTGGCAGGGAGATTTGTAGCCAGGAGAAATTGGTATCTGTCAGGTTACTTTAGCATGTGTTACCACAAAACAATTTTAGGTATAATCTTACATTAATGACTGGTTTGTACACCTTTTACACAGATAGTCATGTATGAGAAAATACCACCTCATAAGTTCTCAGAAAGATTGGGTTTTAGAGAGTCATCAAAACAGACTAAAAGGTTACTTCAGTGGTTCCTAAATGAACCATCCTACCTTATATTACATCTTGTTTGTGTCATGAGATCACATAAAGATAAAAACGACATCCTTTTCTAACCTTTTCTTCTTCAATGAAATAAAACTTGACTTGATTTTGTTGAACAAGGAAGGTGTGGTGTGGGGGGTAGTCCCAGCAGCGGGTGGCTTACCTGGGTGATGTTGAGAGGGGGTGACATGGTGGGAGAGAGCTGCTGAGGGGACTGCTGTGGCTGGAGGTCGGCGCTGAGGGTGAGGGGGACCACAGTGGGCTGCCTGCGCTGGGCCGTTACTGTCATGGTGGGCTGGGAGGTGGTAGTGATCCCTGTGGAGACACGAGACAGATATCCATGATGCATATGAAATACAACATGACTCATTCGAGCCACGGAAATGGATCCACCAGCAACACATTTTTAATTCAAAACAAAAAACATCTGTTAATATCAATGCACTGGTTTTCTGGTGAACTGTACCATTTTTAATTATAGATTGTCAATGCAAGGTTTGAAACCTAAAATAGAAAATATGAAGAATGCTTTAGTTTGACAATTAAAAACACATAAAACAGGTTACACTCAGGGCTCATTGGCCATTGAGCATGGAAAATACTGTCAATCTTAATTTACATTGAAAAAACAACTCTGTGTAGCTTTCCTTAATTTGACAGATGGCGTGTCTGTAATGTGATGAGTAATCATTTAGTGACATGTTTACAGGAAAAACAGCATTGAAATGTTTGTCCCTCCTCATAGGGAACCTACACAATCTCTGCATTTTAAGTAGAGACACTCACAAAGGAACACTTATATAAAAATAAAAATAAAAAAAGAGTCATGCATATTTCTAATAGCCATCTGTGCATGTTCTTTGAACAACATATTTTACAGGGAGAAATAGGGATGGGCAACAGAGAATAGTTGTGATTCAACATACTCCAGTCTGCTGTGAGCTTGCATTCAGCACTGCTCCACTTCAAACATGATGCTATATAATGTATGTGAGAGGGGGTTTGCTAGGTAGCAGGAGTGTACTGAAATAGTCTGGTGTCATGTCCATCAACAGTGATCACATCCATCAACACATTTTTGCCCGGGAGCCACATTGGCAGAATTCAATCACAGAGAGCCGCCACCATACCACGTTAACTGCAAATTAACATGACATACCTCAATTAAGTAGTTTTGTCTGCTCACGCAATACTTTTAATAGAAATCAACTCCAAATACAGCACATACAACAAATAGTGATGTAGAAACATCCCAATTGAAGAGCAAACATACTTAATAGCCTGATGAGTGGAAGTGTGCCTGCTTGCTTGGTCTTCTCATAAACAAAATGTAATTACATAATAGAACAAATTCATAGGCCTACTGTCCAACACCATAGCCATGAAATATACTGTCTCTGACACTGTAGAAATCACCAGAGCACGTATGGCGCCTATTCATGTCAATTCTCTGCTATTTCGTCTTGCGCCTAATCTCAGTTATTTTGTGCTGCCTGTCGCATGTATTTTACAGATGAGGTAACATTTTAATGTTGTCATAGAGCGTCTTATAGTCATGTTTTACCTATTAATTAAACTGGTGGCTGCCCACAATCTGCACTGTTGCACACAAGCAGCACATCATTGTGCTGTATTTGGTAGTCTGTAACTGAAGATGTAAAAAATAAATATTACCGCGAGCCAGAATGACTATGCCTGCTCCAGTGTATCCATGGTCATATTTCGCCCATGACTTGGCTAAACAGCTGTTGCTGTGGCGGCGTAGTCCTTACCGTGGCTAGCAGCACTGATGCCCAGGTGGGTGAGGTTGGTTGTCAGGTTGCCTGTGCTGTTGGAGGTGCTGAGGACAGGAAAGGCCATGGTGTCCTCAGGGTCCAGCGGAGTGGGCAGTGGGGGGGGGAACTGGATGTTGGTAAGGTCAGGCAGGGAGCCGCCTGTGTTGTGTGTGGCCGGGAGCAAAGACGTATTCACTTCCTGATCTGGTGATGGAAATATGCTAGACAGGGGGGAGAAAGAAAGGGTAGGTACAACATTCCTAAATCAGTCGTACAGACAAGCCCGGTCTTCTCTGAGTCATTTATAAGGAGATTGAATTCCAAATATGCCTGAGATAGCAATATCTTACACAAAACGTAAGATATATGGTAAAAGACATCCTTCCTCCATTAATGCTTTGACAGTCATACCTTCTCACAAAGAGACCCCTCTCAGTAATGAGCCAATACTCAATCACACTAATCAATCAGGTAATCACTAAAAAAACATTAATATGCTGTCTCATTATAGAGAAAATAGCAATTTAAAAATAGGTATTGTACTCAATCTACAACAAAATGCCCTCAATAACCAGTCACACATACTGCATGGCGGTATAATATATACAGTAAGTACTCACTTGATCCCAGGGACTTCGCAGGACTTGGGTCTTGATGAGTCATTCTAGAGAGAAAGCACAAACTCAGCATAAAATTGTCAGTTGTGCGCATGCGCAGAAATAAAACAACATCTATCCATTTTCCTCAATACCATTTTATTATCCCACATCTGCTTTTGTGTGTCCTTGTCTGTGTCTGATTCAGACTCCTCTGTCCCAGGCACAGTTAGCAACAGCACTAAATGGTGAAAGAATAAGAGAGAGAAAGAAAGGGGGTTGCAATGTCATGTTCACTGTATGAGAAATGGAAATACTGTACTGTGTCATTTTAAGTAATTTAAACTGAATCTCAGAGGAATTAGGTTCCTTTAAAGAAAATAACTTTTTTACAGAATACTGCCCCAATTATCAGTGCACCAAATCGAAATGTCACCACAACTTTTGAAAAACAGAATAAATGTTTCCACAAAACCTGCTTCTTTATCACAAATGATCAATGTAACTGCACAGTAACTTAATGGTTTCATACTCAAATATCGAATCATGCTTAATTAAATAGAATTATGCATAAATAAATAGAAGCTGTTCCAAGTCTATGTAACTTGATCTTCCATTACCTCGTTTAGGCTGGAGCTCTTGTGAACCCCCTGCAAACGCATCCTGTGGCATGGGATTCATGGCGCTCTGGTGTAAGGCTGAGTCCGAATTTGTCCTGTGGGTATTAGAGTGAAGAAAGGTTAGCAAAATACATCTTTGGAGTCCTGTATTTCTACTCTCATGGCTTCTCTCTGGCATCTTTGTCATTTGTCAAGAGTCTGGATCAATTAATTCCTGCTGCGTTGACCTGGACAAACAATTTGAATTGAAAAAGTCCCTTTGGAGGACAGGTTCATTGTAATGCATGCAATGGAATGGGGAATGGTATCAAACACGTGTTTGATGAGTCCGTCCTCCGATTTCTACCTCCACCCTCCCCTGATATACATGGGTTTTGCATGTCCAGGGCAAATCTGAATTTGAAATGGAATTGTTCCAAACTGTAATTTGTCAGCTTGGGAAAAGGTCAGAACAAACAACTTACCTCCTCCAACTGGTGTCTGGTGGGGGTGAAAGGTACACTGAACCATAGGGGCAGCTGTCAATGTGAATCTCAGTTAAGGGATAGTACTTTTTGGTTATTTTTAATTTAATTATGTAAGATCTCTGTCTCAGAAGGAACTGATACTTTCTGGTATTTGATACATTGAATCCCAAAAGAACATAGAAGTAATTATTTGACTGTATTGACTATGGTATGTTATAATACTGTTACCATGTCTAGGTAAATACGTATTAAGTGGACCATAAAAAAGAGGATTACAATAAACTTTTGAAATGGCCAAGTCAACTAAATTAATTCATCCACTGAAGTGAAAAGGGTAGGCCCCTAACTAGCAAAGGACAATTCAATATATTTTTAGTTTAACAAGCAATGGCATAGTTACAGTTTTGTAAACATTGCTCTGTTCTACAGTCAAATGAGCCGAAAAAAGCAGAGGAAGGATATCTGGCGGCCATGTTTGTCAACAGAGAGTGGCCGGCGGTGGGGGGAGGTGAGGCGGTTCCGGTCCCGGTAAACACGGTCCACCAGCCCGTGATGTCTGGTTGTTCGACTTGTGTCCAACACGGAATTCTGTAGAGGAAACAGCACATCAATCAAGTGTGAAAGTTGAAATCTGGATTATGCTAAAAAATACCAACCAAAATGTATTGATATAAATGGTGCAAATGTATTAATTTGCATGGGCCAAGCTATGGGTCACCATTTTCATGCTCAAGTTGGTAAATGTATTTCAAAAATGGAAAGCCATGATATAGAAAGCAATGATGTATTTACATTTGTGGCTTTAGTTACTCTTTTTTATTTTTTAAACATTTCAGGATGATGGCGTGAGGGTGCCTGATACATTGTGTTGGCTTTCTTCTATTACTGTGCATTGGTAAAGGTATTTTTGACAATTTGCCTACAGTAGGTTGCTACAGGCTAGTACAAGCCTTCAATACTGCTGAAATATCTTTAACTGTTAAAAATCAAGACCCATGGCTGTGTGGAGGTTTCAGGTTTAAGATCACCATAATAAAATAAAAAAGAGAAACATTGATCAAGTTAACATGGTTGAGAGCATAACCTGGATACGCCATTTACATGTGTCTAGAAATATCATGCCTGCCAAAATATTCCTGCAAACATGACAATTGGCTAACAAGAACAAGCCTTGCCAAGCCTGACATTTGCCACTAAATAAGAGAAAATATGCTCATCTTTGCTTTAATCTGTGTTTTTTTATTCCTCAAACTTCTCACAATAACTTTTTACGCTCAATCGTATTTTTTAAAATCTGTTGCAAGAAAATATCTGATTGAAATCTTCATGCTCAACATCAAAGGTGCCGATGTTTCTAGTTACTATGTAAATTCCAATATAAGCTCTGCGATGCTCATCTACAGATATTCTTTTGTCATGGTAATGATGCAATCACTTCACCAGCGTGTTTGTCGTTTATGCCACATCGAACTTCCGGAGACTATAGACGAAGGTGCAGTCAAGATTGGTGGGAAAGGGTAGTGATGAGGGAGTTCACAGATGCAGAGTGGAGAGAAAACTTTCTTTGCAAAAGTGAACATGCGCAGAAGTTTTCCAACACGAGGAGAAACCGGGATAAGGTGTTCACATGCCTCAGTATTCGGTTTGATAGAAGCATATTCCACATAACTTAATCAACTTTCTCGTAACCGGGATAAGGGCTTAACGGTTCCACACTTATTGGAATAAGGTGTTTACGTGGGAAATATTCTAACAAGAATACTTGAGTACCAGAATAAGATTGGAATAATGTAATGCATGTGACGTTTAATGCATGTAAACGTGGTCATTGAGTATGAACAGTATTAAAAAAATAAATTAAAAAAAAACCTTGGCCTATCACCTAGGTAAGCTTTCAAAGATCAATTTTAGGGCGTGATTCAATTGTCTAATGATGCAAGTCAAAACAACGTTTTACCAACTGATAGAGAAGCTGAGGGCTCACCTGAAAAGGCAGGTCAATGTTGCTATTTCCAATCTGATTGACATTGGGCAGTGAGCCTCCATAGTACTGTCCACGATTCTGCCCTAGTTGCAAATACTGGGTCTTCTGTAACTGCAACTGTGCAAAGTAAAAATGCATGAAAGCATGAATGAATGATTAAACTGATACATGAAAGATTTTGAGAAAATGAATTGATATATATATATTTATACATATATATTATGCCTATAAAGATAAACAGTCCACATTGCAGAATATGGATACATAGGGATACATCAAAATTGGCATATGGTAGAAAACTAAATATCAGAACCAGGCTCTTAAATTTCTTACGTCAATTAATCAATACAGTTGTATTTTTCTTCTACAGTGGACACAATCGGGAGCAGTGTCAATCTGATGAGCAAAAAGAACCTCACACGATGAACCCATGGTTCTGCCAAATCATGTCATGGTTTCAAAACACTTTCCACACGATTAAAAAATGTAACACTTGAAAACTTGACAGTGTTTACACCTATATTATAATATACCACTACTCCTAAAACCATTGCTCTCTGATATTCACAACAAGGGCGTTCATCACCACCATATAGGCTATTCCATGGAATAATCACTGAGAGTGATGGGGGGGGGGGGGGGGGGGGGGGGGTCACAATATGATTTAATAATGAATTGCAGTTGCATGAATGATGCATTAAACAAATACCTGATTTGATGGATGAATGAACAGACATGGAAGTTTGGCACAACCAGACTCATTACAAGCTGTAATGAACCACTAGCCATCTAACGTAACCTATACACAAGGTGCCTATACAAAAGGGAAAGTTGTTGATGTTTTTCGTGCTGGCAAAGGTGATAGGTGGTGCATTATATAGTGGTACGTTACTGCAGCTACCAGACAAAATGTATGCTGTCTCGGCGATATCATTGCACCTGTTTATGTTTGATGTTGATGATGAGGAAACGAGAAGGTACCATATTACTACTAGCTAGCTATGGCTGCCTGTGTGATCAGCAAACGTCAACAAAGACATTGACAGTTCACGGGGCACATCATTATCAATCTGCCAATGATTGAAAAACCATTCAATGTTGATAATCAGAATTCGAATATGTTGCTGTTATTGCGTGAGCCAATTGGGCACTCTAATGTTATTGTCAGCTGGCGAAAAACAACTTGTCATTAAAAGGTGTTGCAGCTAACGACACATAGCTAGCTACGTTAGCTAGCGAGCACAGGATTGGCTAGCTAGCCATCACCTACAGGAGGAAACGAAATACTTACACGCGCAGCTCTGGTATTGTTTAGGTCCTTCATCACTTCTTCGAAGGCTGCAGTCTCCTCCGCCTGTTTTTGATTATGTAAAGCGATTTTCTCGCTAAATTTGCGAGGATTGTTTGAGGTCGCCATCTTTCGCTCTCCTTCTCAATGAAACGTTACGCACTACGCTTCAATACACTAGGTTGTCGTCATTACGCACGTACCTGAGAGGTAGCGCTGAAGTATTTATGTTTTTGTATTTCACCTCTGGTATGGTAACACATTATGCCTATGGAACAAAACACACTTGTCATTTTCTGCCAATGTTCTGGTCTGTAATTTTCACAAATAACAAAAAAAAAAAACGTTTTGACTCAAGGACTGTCATACACCTGACTCGACACCTGTTGTGGCAGATGAATAAAATGTATGTTGTACTTGAGTTGAGGTGGCAAACATCACTTCTTGTGAGTTACGAAAGTATATTGAACTACTGTAGCCTACTGAGTGGGCTGTTTAATAACTCCTTGGTTTAATGGAACATTTCAGGACGAGTGATGAGCCTTGCAATCAATGAAACGCCAAGCATATCGTAAATGAAAAAACACTTCTTCACATCCTGGGCGACATCGTGCGACATACTTCAGAAGATTCTGAATTACAGTAGATGGCTTCTCGGAGGTAGACTACATGATTTAAATACTTACATGATTGTCACACAGTTTACAACAAATAATCTATTGTTTTGTTTTTGAGATGCAATTTTCGGATGGTCATAGTGATACGGTTTTGACTTGGTTTTCGAAATAAAAAAAATAAAAATTTGATTGGACACCCTATATTACAACTGTATTTTGATATTTGTATTGTGTTATGCTCCTATATGCACCAAATTACAACGTTGTCTGTCAATGAATGTACAGTATTAGGATAAAATAAATAACTAATTGATTCATCTATTTCAATACGCTTTTTATTAAAAAGCCATTTGTTCAACATCTGAACAATATAGTTGTACATATCATGCCAGCAAATACTGTATTTACACATGGGAACAAGGTATTGAGGGAACGCTTAGATTGTGTAAAAACCTGAAGTAAATTCAACACAGTACAGCATACAACCACACACACCCACCTGTTCTTATGCAGCTAACCTGTTCTAAGTCAACACCAGGGATGGCAAATACAAAAACACACACTTCAGACTGTAAATGCCATTATGGGTTTGGGTTTTCATCAACAATAACCACATTAGGATGTACAGCAGGTAGACTATAAAGGACACATGACTGATGTGATTTATTTCTTACTAAAAGCAAGAAATTGCTCCACCAAATACATTAAGTAGTTTATAAACCATACATGGGAGATGACGTTGTTACATTCAAGATAATGATGTTTAACCTTTAGCTGTACAGAGCTGAATAAACAAATATAATTAACAAATAAAAACACAATCATTCTAAATCATCACCCTTTTGATACAGTTATAGTTGCCAATAATAAGTTAATATTTGGGATTAATGTGTTCAATGGTAATGCATTTTTAATGCACAGTATTTAGCCTCAATGGAATAAATAACAAGGCATTGTACGGTCAAATAAATGAGAAAAAAGAGGCAAAACCTGCAACGCAGCTGTAATGCAAATAAAATCTTCTTTCTACTGTTTGAAATTGAGATAAAACCTTATGTGCTTTCTCTAAACTTTAAAAACATTAAGCTGATGAAGTTTCCAAAACATTACTCCACTGAATTTCCTGTAACAACCACCATTATGTTTGTATAGGGTCCGGGCCCACTTCCACAAACGACACACAAAGGGACTTGTATACTGATTACCTATCATAAAAGGTATGTGCTTATTCGCACCTACATTTTATCTGTGTCATAAGAAAGAGGAAGATCTCATAAGAATATACATATATTGTTGTGGAGCCATAGCATATTTCAGTTTCACTGACTGGTCATGGTGTTTCATTTGCCACAATTGGAAATAGGGTTTTCTACTGTATGTTCAATTTACATTCATCTCTCATCCAATGAACAGTTTGTTTTTCTAGATATAAAGTGATGATACATCCCACAATTGAGACACCTGAATGTTATTTTCAGTTTACATAACACCTTTAATCAAGGTTATACATATAGATACACAAGTTTACATTCCCCTTTGATTACAGTGATTCCATTTATAATGCACTTGAAAGATACTATGTGCTTCTGTGTTGGAGAGACAAAACGGCACAAAAAATATTTTTACTAAGGCAAATAGGTGATCATCATGTTGTCAGTCCAAAAAAGTATTATAAGCTTATCTCCTTACTGCAAACATGATCACTTCAACTAACAGACATTAATAAACCTGCTGTGCCATTCAGCATAATGTAAATTCTCACAAATACTGCCATGATTTTCAGTAAAAATGATTTATAGCATAAACAGTACTGACAGAGAGATACATGGGGAAACAATCACTTTTCTTTCCTGCTTGTGTTCAGCATGAGCTCAGCTCATATTGGCCTTGAGAGGATATAAGACCTGATTCTATTACAGTCCATTGTCCCTGTGTTCACAGAACTGAGAGATCTAACACTTAAGGGATATGCAGGAGGCATGTACTAAACATTGATATCCTCATGCACTCTCACAGGAGTTGATATGGATTTAGCTGCCATAGGAGTTCTAAATTGTATTTTCAAAGTTGTTCAGAACAAGTGTTCCATTAAAACAGAAGTGTTTCATTATGAGGGCGGTGTGTTATCAGCTGTAAAATTAAATAATTGTCTCCACATCTCATTAAGCAGCATAATGACATAAAAATAGGGTAATTCACTTCACAGGGTAAAATCAGGTGTTTTTAAATCAACATAAAACATTAGGAAACATGAAAAATCAGTTTAGACCAGCCAGCACTCTCAGGGGCCTTTTCAGTCAAATAACAAAACAATAACAAAACAATGTGAAACAAAAACAACTCAACTGCATACTAACCTAATGTAAATAGCTTTCTCGCCACATGAGAACAATGTAGATTTTAACCAAGCCTACAATATATGGTTGTGATTGGACACTTTGTAATGGCCCAACATTTCATGTCTATTTAAAATCAAGTGAAAAGATTTTGGACTTGTTTCCCATTAAAAGGCAAAAAAATTCCAATTCAAACACAGTTCATTGCAATGCAGTACCTAAACCTCAACCTTTGGAAGGAAGATGAAACAATACACTGTATATAAAAATTATATTAATATGTCCACTCATTCCCTCTTACACACACACACCTAAAATCAAGATTACCACTGAGAATATGTTATTATAATTCACATTTTGTATTAACTCAACAGATCAACAGTAAGCAGCAAGATCACATGGAATCAAATGGTCATAGTCACGAGGCCAAGGGATTACCGTTGTGTGGTGGTTTGTGGAAGTATGATCGGCGTACACGCAATGCCAGCAAAGGACTCTGGGAAGTGCAAATCCCTCTCCCACTCATCAGTATCTGTATTGTACACCTGCACAATGCTTGTGACATTGTTTAGATGCCAGTTATACCCTCCGACGATGTAGATCTTGTTATCCAACAAGCAGCAGCCGGCCTCGGATTGCCCTGCTCGCATAGGGCTAACAGTAGTCCACTGGTCATTCTCTGGAATATAATACTCAACTGCCAGTACGTCAAAGCAGCGGTCCACATGGTCCATGCGGCCGCCCAGGGCGTATACACGGTCATTGGCGCTGATCATGGTGTGGAGTACTCTGGGCTCGTTCATGGGGGATTTGAAGTCCCACTGGTCTGAAGTGGGGTTGTAACAGTGTAGGGTTTTCTTATCGTCCACTGAGACACCGTAACCCCCAGAGATGTAGAGCTTGTCACCACAGGGGGTCCCTGCATGGCCCCAGATTCGCCGTTTGAGAGGTTCCACACATGTCCACTCATTCTTCTTGGGGCAGTAGCATTCTACAGACGACAGACTGCCAGATCGGTTGCGACCTCCAGTGGCATACAGTTGTCCTCGCAGCACGTTGAGTTGGAACTGGATGCGGCCTTCCTGCATAGGCTGGATGCGCAGCCATTGGCTCAGGTGCGGATCATAACGGAAGCAGATGTCCACTGCCCCCTCGCCACTGCGGTACTGCAGGTGCTGACCGCCAACCACATACACAAAGTTATCCAGCACAGAGACGCATGCATGGCTGCAGCCCGTCTCCATCTCCGTCAGCTCTTTAAACTGGCGTGAAGTGATGTCAGGAAGATAGTACACCTTGTTGCTCACAGTGCGATCATTGTCAGTGTAGGGTGTCCCACCGAACGTGATGAGTGACATCACGTCTGAGCGAATGGTTGTCCGCGGGGACTGCATCTCGTGCTGGCGGAAGGGGAGGATCTGGTAGTTGAAGGCTTCTAGGAGGTATTGCCGGCACAACACGTCCTCCACCATGATGTCAACCGTCTGGACACTGTCTACCAGCTCGGAGGAGCGCATGAGTGGGAAGCGCACGTGGCAAAGCACCTCGTTGGCTTCAGCTCTGCGGGCCTCTTCATGCTGCAGCCAGCGGATGGCTGCATGGAAGAGGTCGATCTCGCTGCAGTTCTTCAGCTTGTTGCTCTGCAGGAAGAAGACCAGGCGCTCCATGGGGATGTGCAGGAAGTCATCTTCCTCAGCGATCTGCAGAAAGTGGCGGAAAGTAAAGGTGTCCACCGACTCCTTTAGGGAGGACAGGTTGAAGGTAGTGGCCATCTGGCCAATGTTCAGGCAGGTCTCCACGCTCATAGCCGACTTGAGGAACTCCTCACAGAGCTCCACGACTGGGACCATCTGGAGAAAGACTGCTGCCCCTAGTACATCCTGAATGCAGTCCAGGTCAAGTGTGACCTCTGCGCTGTAGGCAAAATCAATTATGTGTTTCAGCCCTCGGGCAGACAAGCCCTTCAGCTCAATGGTGTCTTGGTTTGACTCCCTCATGCCTCCAGTGAACATGGCTCTGCAAGGAGAGTGAGAATGCCATTCAAACAACTAACTTCATTTAAACGTTGCTTTATGTTTATGTTTTTCCCATTCAGAAGAACATATTCACATCATAATTAGAAACTGTAAACCTTCCCGACCCATTTAAAAAAAATTGGTTTTTAAAAATCCTGTGTGTTTTCCCTTTTCTAATGACGTGCCATGCTGCCCCCACGAAACATCAAGATTCAAGAGCCAATTATATAATCAAAGCAATAAGCATGACACAGACATCTGAGAACTGTCACCCCTCACTACAGGGTCCACATCTGGCCACGACTCTGTGTTGACTCTAGTCTCAATAAAGAAAAATACAATAAAGAAAATGGTAGTCCATTCTCCTTTCTATAAATCTTTAAAGGTAATAGAATATTTTTGTAAGATACTTACATTGTACCTGTAATGTTATCATATCCCTATCAAGTTCCACGTTCTGTAGCAACATCCTGTTTCCTTTCTATCATGTCTTTCACCTCATGCTAGCAGCTTCCTTTGAAATAACTTTCAAATGCACAATTAATCATGTCACCTCTCTCCATCTGTTCTACTGTCTTTGGGGGTTCCTTTCCCGGTCTGTGTGATTGCATGTCAATCTTCAAGTTTCTCTAAAATCAGTGCAGGTGACAGGACAGAAGACGAGGAAAGGAAGCCACTTTGGCCTATTGAGACACAACGTCAGTCTCACCTGAAGTAGTCACTGCAGGAGGCCAACACTGCCTTGTGAACCTGGAAGCGCTCCTCGTTGATGGCCAGCACCACGTCCAAGAGCTGCCCCTGGGCTCGCAGGACCGACAACCCCTGCAGGAGAGTGGCACTATGGCTTGGGGCTGAGAATGTGCAACGTAGGGTGCTATTCTTGTTAGCCATACTGCAAAAGAAAAGGCCCATCACTGTCTGTGCATGAACATAAGTCAAATATTTTTTTATTTCTACATTGTAAGTGGATACTCAACTGCTTCTCTGATGCCTGTCAGAGTTAATTATCTTGTTGTTGCATCAGCAACAAAGATAAGTTTGTGCTCTCCTGCAATTTGTCCATTTGTTTCCCCATCAGCTGCATCACCACCCTCCTTCCCAACTCCCTTCTTTCCTGAATAATTCAGCTCTTATGGCAAGAAAAGCCCTTGTCTATTCAGAGCACGCAGCCTTAATGATGATAACCCTTACCAACCAATACTTGTTCACTAGATTTAAATGAAGAAATTACTTTCTCAATATATCAGTTAAATGTACTGTAGGTCAGCCAATCTTGTAGACCAAATAGTAGGCTACACGGTAGCTCAATTTGAACTGTAAAGGTAGGCTGGTGATCATTATTTAACCTATACATATTGTATCATCACATAAGTCAATTTAGGCAATTTCTGTTAATTGCACCATCGGTATGAAACATCTTTTGAAGAGATAACATTGCTTTTATTTCAACTTATTGAAGTGTTTGGTGTCTTGTAATAGGCCATCTATTGTAGGCAACACAGTACTGTGCATGTTAATGTTATGTCTCTATTTGCTCTTCCTGGATCTGATCACTGTCTGTTTCATTTTCAAGCTCATAAATTATGCATTTCCTCATGCAATAAAATAGTGCTTGTCTGTTATAGGCTACTTCTTGGATTCGGGTTAACAGTTTTCCAAGACATAGCCAAACAGTAAACATGCTGTCCCCCATGAATGATGTAGCGCCCCTCCTTATGTTAGTTTGTCACTTTGATCATTCACTCAAGACTGTCCCAGTGGTGTCTGAGAAATCAAGTGTGACATACGTATGAACGGAGACAGATCGAGGGTCCCCTTCCCGAATTGACCGTGGATGACAATAGGTCGGCATGCACTACCATTGTGTTGATTATAATCATAAAGGTAGCCTGAGGTTAAGTTTACAATAGTTATTTCGATGACATTCAAAGGCTATAACGTGTTGCGCGCGCACCTGCTTCATGAGTTATTCCAGCATGAGCAGGTGACATTGTCCTTGCTTTTGAAATTAAAACCCAGTGTCGATACATGAATAGACTTGTTGATGAATCAATCCGCTACAATATGAAAAATGCAAGAAAGGCCAGTATCCACGGGATTGCCTGAGAATCTGTCCGAATATGGTCCCAATTCGAGCGTTCATCTCATAATCTCCACTTTGTTTACCCATATCACCTTGGTTAATTTCATCATGCCAAACGGGATAGCTATGTTCTCAAATAATTCTGGTAAATCAAACGCCCAGTAACCTGTTAAATTCCACTATCGCTTGTGCTGTAACGATGAATCCCTTGTGACATCCTCACCTGTTCTGCGGACGATTCGAGGCAAAATCCCCACCATCCGTCTCCGCCATCTTCTAACACAGTGCGGTATGCATTGGGCATTATTATGCGTAAATGTACCAGCAGGTCAAAGCCATAACAGCAGCTCCGTTCATTATAAAATACACGCATCAAGCCTGTCAATTAGACACTATTAAACTAATAGTTGCCATTCCAGATGTAGAAACATGGTGACTTCTGCACCAGATAAATGCGCCGTAGTGCTACGTGTGTAACCATATTCTGTCGGACCTGTATTCAGCGCTCTACTGCTTTTCACCGCTAGAGGTCACATTGTACAAAAACAAAATACTAGGCCTATTAAAAACTACTACCACTAATTATGATAATAATGATGATGATGATAATGATGATAATAATAATAAAGTAATAGAATAATGTATCCAATAAAGAGATACAAAAATATAAGTGGAAAAAGCCCAATCTAGGCTACCACCAGGGGTAGCAGTGGTAGTGGTAGAGAGGCAATAATTATAAAATTGGCGTTTCTTGTGCTTCAGCAACTTACACCAATTGGCTTTTTACACTCACCTCTCCTGCTCCTTCCTTTCCCACCTTGACCGGAGGTGAGTAGCAATGAAACTACATTTCTGTAGGCCCTATTCAAATAATTCAAAAATATATTGACAAACATAAAGCGATCCCTTTAAAGCTTGTGAGAAATCTGCTGTGTAGGTCTCTTATATGATTATGTATGTTTTAGTAGCCATTTGTATTCCACTGCAGGTGACAGGGACAACTTCTCTCACCAGTTGCTTTATCCAGATTTGCTTTGGTGTCCCAAGCTCTACCCAGTCGTGCCTGCTCATTTGTGGTTGATGGTGCACACTGGAGGCCCGCTGTATTTCTGTGCATGAAAAAAAAGTTTTAAACAAACCAGAATATGTTTTATATTTTAGAACTCCTTCAAGACAAACTTTTGACTGGTACTGTATATATTATTATATGTCGTTCTCTTTCTAAGGTAGACATGAAATAGAATATTGAGAAAATAGAAACATACTTGAAAAAGGGTGCAACATACAGATAATCTTCACAAAAGCTTGAAATGCTCTACTGTATATAAACATACATGGGTCCCTCTGGTGATATTTGCATAGTTCTGTAGTAAAAGACGATTGTTGCTATTTGATCTGCAATGTCCACTGTAGAAATACAGTACAGTTGAAACAAATTCCATTGTGATTGCATTAGCCAAGTCTGTTACATTGAACCTAATCCTTCACTAGAATGTCAGAAATGTATGGTGCCCCATGTCTCTCTTTCCTGTCTCTCCCAAAACCAATAGTAAAGCAAGGGAGTGCATTATCTCTAGTATATACAATCTCTGGTATCAGTGTGTAATCTTGATCTGATTCTGATGTATGGTCCGATCAGATACAGGTGAGTGTTTAAGTGTTCCTCTAAATCCCACTTTATTCAGCAATACATTCAAGGAGAGAAAATGTAAACATTTAAAAAAAGTAATAAAACATGTATTGGCTTATCCACCCCACTAATTAAACAGTTGACAAACATGATATATTTTAAGTATAAAAATATAAGTAGGCCAATTTGGAATACAACAGTAACAACAACCACACAAAAAAAGGTATGAGTAAGCAATATTATCACTTCCGCAACATGTGATGTTTCTAGGTCAATGTTCTGCATGTTGCCACATCCTGTCTCCTGAACAAACGTTTTTAGACAGAGGGTTCACACCTCAGTTTAATACCTACCTCTTGTAATAGTATTTACTTCCACTGTCAAGCAATAACAGTTTACATCCACTGCATTTGACTGTTAAATCCCATAGACGTTTACATTCATATGTACTTTTGCAGGAACTTTACTATCTACATCTATCTTCAAATATTTTGTAAGATTCACAAGGTGAATGATACTAATAAATCTATTCATGAATTAGTCAAACAACAAAGATGAATACTGTCAGCTGAGGTGCTTAGTAGCCCCATTGGGCAACTGTCATCAGCTCACATCAGTGGCATCTACAATTGTGTCCCCACATCCTCCGTAGAGTCTGTCTTCATGTCGAAGACCAGACCGTTCCTGTACATCAACATAGTGACCTCCAGGCTTGGGTCTGTCGTTTCAAGACTTCCTGAGTGCCTGATCATCTGTCCTTTATAATCCGGGCTCAGGGGGGCACAAACTCCATCAGGGGTGTCAGAGTCATCCACACTCCCCTGGTCTGCATCTTCACCCTCGTTTGTCTCACACACCTCCAGGAGAGTAGTGCCCTCCTCTTGGTTGAGAGCCTGGATGCCTTTGTCATGAAGCTGTTGAAGAGTTAGCTCATGCACTTCCTCCTTTATCTCAAGCATGTTCTGTTAAGACCAATAGATAATCCTGATTTGAGATGCGCATATTCGAACTCAAACTCTAAGGCAAAGGTTCCATTGATATTCAAACCAACATATGAATGCAGAAAGGTTCAAGTTATAGGCCCTTAGTTAAAGACCTTTGGTGAAACGGGTATATACGATTTGATACTATGTACCTGTGTGATTTTTAAACTATTTTGAAGGACATTTGACCTCATTCACATTATTATTATTTTTTTTTTAAAAACCTGTTGAGTGACATACAGTAAGATTTCAGTATTACTTGATAGATGTGTCGAAACTTTGTAGTGACACCAAATGCTGTGAGTTTCTCCTCACCACAACCATTCTTTGCATACTCAGCAGGTGCTTTCCTCAGATACATCTATTCACACAGATCGAGCCACCTCTGTCACAGTAATCACTAATGTCTCCTTTTATGGTAGTGCTCAGAGGCAATTGGTGTACTTCTTACCTCTTAATGAATAAAGCTATGGCATTACTTATAATTCCTGTGACAGTGTAACTGTACACCACAATGAGGTGCAAAATAGAGGTGCTATTACTATCAATTCTGTTTCATTACTCCTTTTGTGTCATTATAGACTATATTTTGAGTTGAGATACGTACGCACACCATAAACTTCTGCATCAAGCAGTTAAAGATTTTTGCTAAATAAAGTTCTGCTTCCACACCTAGTCAGAATACTGTCTTAAACATGTTGATTGGGGAGAGGATCTTACCTCATTTCTTGGTTGATAGGTGACATCTACGATCACAGGACTTGGTATAGGTGGGAAGAATTTGCTTTTAAATCTGAGAATTAGAATGAAGGTTTAGAAGCTGTTTAGCATTATTAAATAAAGTATTTATGGTGACATAAAATCGAGCTGAGGCTAAAAAAAGTAAAGTAACTGTGTAACAAAATATCAACCCACCTTTTGATCATAATAGAGCATATCATTGTAAAGAAAAAGACAGCAACCATCGAGCCAACTATCATCCACACTTAAAAAATGTAAGAAGAGAGACAAATTATGAGATTATTTGCTGTTGCAGAGTTCAGTGTTGTAACTTTTTGTACATTTGGATCTGTGGTTTGTGATTGCATGAGCAGCAATATAAAACAGCAAAACAGACAACATCCACTAATCAGTCATTCCAAAAGTTAAAATATGTGATGATTAATGTAATTTCATCAGAATTACATTCTTACATTCCCATAATATATGGCATTCTAGTATACTAGAAGTACAAACTGATTAGTTGTTTCAATTCTACTTTAGTTTGTGTGAAACATCTACCATTGATGGGCTGAGAATAAGTCTCGATTTTCACTGTGGCGTTTGGTCCTGAACCTGCCACTGTTACTCCAGCAAGACAGATCTCGTATATGGATTCAGGTGCCAGGTTCTGAAGGAGGTACTGTGTATGTGATGTTGAAACGTTGTGGCACTCTGATAAAACACAGAAATACTATGTTAATGTATACTGTCTTTCATGCAGCTTCATACAGTACACATGTTATGCTGACTGTGCCTTAAAATAGGGAGATTATTGTAAGAAAATAACCAAAAGTTCTCCCAGAGTCCTTATTTACTGTCTACCAGTGCAAGCATCTCTGTCAGTGGGGGTGGGAATGTCAAAGAATAACACATTATTTGTTCACATTTTAGGTAAACATTTTTACACCTTATAATGGTTTCTTAAAAAATAGTTAACTATCCCCTTAAATTACATGTATTCCCTTTAATCCCCTCTGAAGATAGGTCCAAATGCTCAGCAAATGCTCTACATAATCACACAAAATGAACTGGTCATGGATGATGAATTGTAGGTTGGTGGGAAAAATTAGGAGGACCGTACCTTTTTCTTTGTAGGCCTCATCATTTCTTTTATTTTTTGTGATGCAAACTTCATAGTGTGTAAGGAAGCCTTGCTGGTTTGACACAGGAATAGGTTTCCAATATAGCTTTACAGTATTGTCTGTTAAATCTCGAGTCCTGAAATCCTGAGGTTCCTTATTGGGTGCTGAAAACAAGACATTCCTGTCAGATATATGGTATCTACAGATAAAAATGGCATCTCCTGGCATTGATCAGATTTTTAGGCGATATTGAGTTTTGCTTACTGCCCTCCTTTTTATAAATGGGACACATTTCAGTTGTTTGTGGCTCTCCATTTGAACAATTGTGAACGAGGTAATAGTAGAGTACATAGTCGTCCATCTCTGAAAGAAAACCAGGAATGTGTGTTTATCTAAACTCGGTCTGAGATGTGTACAGTAGAACCACCGTTGTGTAACAATGCACACTGTAGACCCCAATTTGATTACTTGCAGATAAAGACCAACTGCACTGTGAGCTCACTCAGAATGTTTATGTTGTATAAGGTGTTAACATTGTTGAAATTGACTCATGGATATTGTCACATCGAAACAAAACCACACCGTAATATTGTGAGTGAAACTGCTGTGCTGTTTTGATCGACTAAGTGGACTAGTTAGAGTGCCCCCCTTACCTTTTTTGATAGAGTTCAAAGCTGTGTTTGAGAATTTCATAGTGGCTGGCTGAGTTTGTGTTTCTCCATCTTCTAGCTTGTACCACTCCAGGCAGGTTTTTGCATGTTTAGATTTGAGTGGGGCAAGTTTGGTGTGAGGACATGCTAGTGAGAAATTAAGTAACAAAAGTTTGTTTAGGAGAATTTGCATAATTTTATAAATGAAACATAAGCTTGCACATGCATACTGTACAGTACACACACACTTACTTTTCTGATGTTTTGCTGTGACAAGGAGATGTTTTTTGGGTGACTTCCCCACCTTATTAATGGCAACAATGGAAATGTTGACAGCAGAGTAGGTCACATTTATGCTAAACTCAGTGGAATTTATGACAGTGACCTCCTTTCTCTTTGCCTGGCAAGGCCAAATATGGAGAGATAGGTTGTAATTCACTCCTTCTACAGAGAATGGATATGGTGGTGCCTGAGTGATACAGAAGACAGATAACAGATTGGTTTAAATGATGCAAGTGATTGAAACACAATATGAATATATGGCAGACAATGGGCATATTCAATTGGAGATGTGTGCATGTAACATTTGTGGTAATTTTCCCTTATTTGTACAAACATTGGCCTTTTTTGTGCAAGGTTTAAGTTATGCAGGCATACAGTATATTAAACATGTTTCTTATTTTTTGGGGTTTGTAATGAGCATTTTATTAATATTGCACTGTAAAGCCAAGCACACATTAGAAGCGTCTGACCACCCTCGGCCGAGTCCAACGGAACTATTGCTTTAATTGGTTGTACTGCATTTCAAAGGCATCGAGCCGTACGTCAACACCTGTTGACCTAGCCCAATGGCAACTGTAGTACAGGGAGTAGAGAATTATGTGACTCAGGTCAATGCTTTTAATGTATGGGACGGTTAACACTTAGTGAGCCCAGTTGTAACCAGGCAAGAGTATCTTTCTTTTAAAATATGTTTTCATTGGATCACTTACGTCCCAGGTCAGCTTCAGTAATCGAATACCATTGTTAAAGTCTTCTACTCTCCATTTCACCTCTGGTGGATTTTGGATTTCTGCAACAAAATAAATGATAGCCTCCATTAGGACTAACTACAGCACTTTCAGCCCCTTAGGAATAGAAAAAATGGCCATTATCTTATCCTGATTGTTTCTATTTTACACTGTTAAAAGAAAGTGTTGAGAGGGTTAGGTTAACCCTAACCCTAACCCTTTTCGCTGGTTTGCAGACCATACATACTAACCCTAACCCTGAAACAGATTTTTGTGAAGGTTTTGAGACATGTTTAAGGATGTCTCATTATAAGATGCTTTAAAACATGACATGGTGTGTAAATAGCTGCTTTGGAGTGGAATTGAATTGTGGAGAATAAGGCACCAAGTTTGCCACGTGAAACTTCTAATGTGAGGATCAATTGTGCTTGAGGGGGATCTTCAAAGCAGTGCAACTCTAACAGTGTCCTCTCTATTGTTATAAATATAACATTATCTATTCCTGTAAATTGAGCCTGGAAACTATGGTACAGTGGCAGTGCTGTTCTCTCTTCTCTTCAGGATACTGTATGTCCCACAGGCTCCTCTAAAACAGGTTATAAATTGCTATCCTTTGTCAATTGAGTACAAAAATGTTGATACAGTATGATGTGTAAAACACTGATTGTTAATACAATTGTAGTGATTCTGGCCTATGTAAGCCTAACAAACTTTTACTTCAAGTGGTAAATCTCTTTTTGGAGTAGTGGATAGTGTGGTTGCCTGAAGAACAATTGATCAGTTTAAGCCCCATCATTGCAGATTGTTATACTATTATTTAATTAAAAAAATGTAACGCTGCAAATATCATTATTATGACACTACATATGTTTTCTCTCCCATAGCTCATTTTATCATTGACTGTTCACTTACAGTATTGTATTACATGGATGACACAGCCTGCCAAAACATACTCTACAAACCATGTTTTAGTGTTTGGATGTTGCATCGAAAAACCCAAATGTATTTTCACAGCACTCTCTTGTCACACTCTCTCTACACCAACATTCAGATTTAATAACAACTTTGGATGTTTCGTTGCACTTTACTATAATTTCGTTGCACTGTACTACAACTATCAATCACATTCAGTGTATCATAACACTTTTGTTTGTTATGATACGTTTGTATTGGGTTTACATTCAAACACCAGATCTTAGCTTAAGTACACCACATTTATGGTTTCAAAATGCAATATGCATGTTTTGAGTCAATTTCTTCTAACAGTGTAGAGTATAGTTTCAGTTACCCAAGTTTTAATGGAATTTCCCCCATCTACGCCCAGTACTACCTCCATTACTGCACCACTACTAAAGAGTAGCATGGCTCACCAGCAGGAATGTTCAAGATTGGAGTCCAGTCACTCCACAAGGGATTTTTCACTTGATTGGACCTCTGTCTGACCTGCACCTGGTACACTGACTGGCTCTGCAGATTCTCCATGATGACAGTAGCTATTGAGACAAAAATACATACTGTACATAATCCTTATGTCTCACTCCAATATCATATTTTAGAACTTTTATTTTGAACTCTCAGGTGGCTCGATTATATCATTTGAGTACTGCAATTCATTAGCTGTGTCAGGACAGTGTGATTTTCAAGTTGATCAGGCCTTTGCACTTCTGTTCATCTGTGTTGAGCACAAACAGACATCAACTTCAAGACCTCATTGAGGAAGTCTGGAGATACAATACCTGACATATAGTGAAATATGTTAAGCACATTACAATAACATCTGGTCTCTGTGCTGTTTGGGAAGGACAGAAATTATCTAAATGTTTTAATGTAACTGACCATAGAAGAAATGCACAAGCATCTATGCTTTCACAAAAACATAGTTTTAACAGTTTTAGCAGAGCACAGACCACTCGTTAAGACCCTCTTCCTCAACCCTACCCGATCGATCTCTTTGTGTACCCTTTATCAAAGAGGAAACCGAAAATTATACCTGTAGTGACAGGGACAATAACTTACCTGTATCGGTAGTAGCTTTTGTCTCAGATGTTCTCTAGACCAAAAGATAAAAGGTAAGTTTGATTAAACAAGGCCAAAAATATAAATGATTGAACCGATTTAAGAAAATGTCATTCCTTGACTACTTAAGCATTGAAAAAAATATGTCTCACATTTTTCCATATTCCCAAAGTCCCATCTTCCAGTTTTCTGATCAGAACCTCTATTTTAGCACCTTTATTTTCCACACTCTTCCAGCTGAGGTTAAGAGAGCTTGAGGACCATGACATAGATATATCTTTGGGAGCTGCATACTTAACTGCAGAGAGTATGCAAAAAAGATTCAGTTGAATTAACCATTGACTTCAACAAAGACAAAATGTTGCAATCATATCATTGTCATTCTTGTAAAGCCACTCATGGATTCAGAGCCTGTGTTAACAGAACTACAATATTGGGCATGTCGAGATTCTATGTTTACGTCTACTAACTTAGTGAACTTATCTTACTGAATGGTATCTATCAAACCTGAGTAAAAGAAGACAAAGTACCTGTTTCATTAAGTGTAAGAGATGTGTTGTGTGACCGGCAGCTGGAGTTGTCCATTTTAGCGATCACCCATATATCCACTTTCCGTCTATTGATCAAAAAGTGATCAGGCACAACATGGGTATGGCTCTGTCCATCTGCTATAAATCTACTGGGGGGTTCCCAGTACATCACGCCCGAAATGTTTGTGTACCTACAACTTAAGGTAACATTACAGTCAATACACAACTTGGTATGCAGATAACGTTATCCTAAGCAAACAATTTCACACTTTTTGTTTCATTCTCTGAATGATTGGCAAGTACGTTGGTGGAAGGTTAAAAGTTCGACTTCTGTAGAATTTCCCAGACATACAGTACAGTAACAGAGGTCCTCACATAAATTACTATGACAATGTTACTTACAATGTTACCTGTGAAGTAAGTTACTGAAACATTATGAAATACGAACATTCTCTAGAACCCTCTGTTGCACAGTCTTATCTGGGAACCTTTACGGAAATTGGAATTTTAACCTTCTAAGCACTGCTTTACCAATGTTCTGAGAACACATTGAACATGTATGCATTTGAAAACAAGGATGTGTTGAACTGGCTCCTGAACATCTCATGGCAGCATAGTAACAGATAAAATATAAAGTATCATATCATATGAAGGGTGGCATATGGGTTATTATTCGACATTTGTCAAAGCACCAGATGTAAGGACTAGGGCTGTAGGGATGAATTGATTAATCAACAAATGCTTTAGTTGACAACTCATTTTTGAAAATAATTAAGCAGATTTCTATATATTAGACCAAGGATAAGAAGCTGGAGTAAGTGACACAGCAAAGTAAACAGGTTTGTTGTACCAAGGAAGCTCAGTGCAAGCACATTTGTCTATGGGACCTTTGAGGCCATACCTTTGAGGCCATCATTTCATTGTTAACTTTTTTTTTTTACCCTATTACTCTTGTCTAGGAACTGTTTCGGAAATCTCTGACCCCCTAAATTGCAAGCTGAAAAATAATGTCGAAAGAATATCACATTTCCACATCAGACTAATAGTGGACTACTAGATTAATCAACTAATAGGAAAATATGAATCAACACATTGTTTTAATCAACTTACAGTCCTAGGAAGGACCTGTTAGTGCACATATGTATGAGTTATAAAGGGTTTACAAATGCTTCATTAAGTCTTTGTAGGATATACTTTGTTCAAAGCGTGACCAGGCAGAAGCCCTGACTCAGGTGTCTGTGTACTTCTGTCAAAATAAACCAATGTGCACAAGTAACTCACCAGACAAACAGCATGTAGGTGGCATTCTCCATAGACTCAGATGGCCTCCATTCACATGTGACCTCAATGGCTTTAGAGGCTCTTCTGAAGCATATAGGATCATAAGGACCTTTACAAGTTTCTTCTTTAACAAAGGTACAACGAAAAGTGTTAAAATAAAAAGCTAAGTAGCCCTGTACATTAGTGTGGATACATCTTTGCACATATTTAACACCAAGGAAGAGTTAGAATTTGGTATAACTGTAGAAATATCAAAGAAATTGTGACAACCAAACAATGGGCACCTTATATAAGAAGCCCCAAATAACAAATAGATTTCAAAAAATGATCAACTATCAAGCCAATGTGGAATCAAGCATCTGCACACTTTAATAAGACTTTTGTAACTGCAGAGATATAGACTAGGTTTGAAATGTGTATGGTTTCATTTTTAATTGAATGTATTTAGATGGTTTTAAATGTTTCTCTCTGACTTTTTGACATTTTGTACGTGAAGTAGAATGCAATGTCTTCTACTAATAAACTGAAATTCAAGCACTGTGCAGAGCTTCGGTTTGTGAAAACCACGATGTCCAGATAAGCAAGGCAGAAGCTTCCGCTTAATTTAACACTTACATCACAGTAACTGCTGCTTATCTACCTTTATGGTTTTGGTAGTATTACAAGTTTATCGCTTAGGGAGATAAGCTGAACATAATTGAGTCTGAGCCAAGAGCTACTGAAGGCCCCAGATGTAACTTAGAAGAAAGGGAAGTACTCATACCTTGAGATGTGCTGACTATAGCAAGCATCAGCAACAGCAAAATCGATTCATCCTCCATCACATTAACAGGCTCTAAGTGTCCAAAACGGTCGGCATCCACTGTTTGTCTGCTTATCTGCTTGTGTTCAAATAGACTGAAACAAGTTTTTACCCACGTGGCCGTTGATCACTCTTCAATTGTGTTTTACTTGCCCTTCTTCTAAATGAGACGATTGGATGGGAAATGTCAGCAAACTGCCTTACCACAAACCATAACTGATGGGGAGGGGACTAGATTGTAGATTGCTCAGGGGTTCAGAAAGCGATACTACTTTGAATTTTTTTCAGAGAGAGTACATTGGCCACTGCAAACTCCTGAGACAACCAAAGTAACCTACCTTCCCCAAATACGGTAGCATCACCAATGTCCATTCCGCTTCATAGCTTATCTAAAGGTACAATTCTAAGGCTCAATTCGATTTTCAACCAAATGGCTGGCCGGCCACTTGTTTTGATATAAAGTTGAGAGATGGGGCTAGGGAAGTGTGTCCACTGTCAAATTCATAGACAGAGCTCTGGATGAACCTGGGTGAACGTAACACAAATGAAAGAAACAAATGAAAGATGGAAAAATATGAAAAATACAGCCCCATATTTAGATAGTACCTTGTAGATGCCAACCATTTGTCAATTGTAATTGCAGCGTTAGGTTAATAGTTTGTTGAACAGTTTGTCATTGAGCATCTTGTTGACCAGTTAGGGAAGAGTGCCTGCTGAAAACGTAGAAAGGTCCCAGGTCCAACAAGATATGCTACACATGTCAAAGACACCACTATGTCCATTATAGCAAAACATGGTTGCAAATTGTGTGTTTTATGATAATAAAAAAAAGTTGAATGGATACATATACAGTAAGACAAATGTGGTCTGTATGGAATAAAAGAAAATAAATAAAATCTAGTTGTTTTTTGTGTTAAATATAGGTATTTGATCATAGGTGACTTGATGGTCATTAGAAAGCACTAGGTCAATTTGACCCAGAACATAAAGCGTGTATAAACTAACTGTACATAACAGGAGGGTTAAAAACCTTTTATGTTGGAAGTGTTACCAAATAAAGTGCAATTTAAAAAAAGGATTTGGACCTCAAGCTTGAAACCTACTTCCCTCTTACATCCTCAAATTTGATTCCTATTTCCTATTTCCTTGAAATAAATCTATTTCTTTATCATTCCTTATATCACTTTCATAATATGATCACAGTGTCCCCTAGTATAGACTTTTTAATAGCACACCGAACTGCTGCTACTAGGGGTGGGTCTCCCCTAGTCTGGTCCATGATGACATGATTGCATCACACAATTCTTGCAGATTTTTCAGGTGCACTTTCAAGCTGTGAATCTCCTGTTCTACCACATCCCAAAGGTGTTCGATTGGATTCAGATCCGGTGACTGGGAAGGCCACTGAAGAACACTGAACTCATTGTCATGTTCATGAAAGCAGTTTGAGACGACTTTTGCTTTGCGACATGGTGCATTATTATGCTGGAAGTAGCCATTAGAAGATGGGTAAATTGTGACCATGAAGGGATGTACATAGTCAGCAACAATACTCAAATAGGCTGTGGCATTCAAGCGATGATTGATTGGTATTAACGGGCCCAAAGTGTGCCAAGAAAACATTCCGCACACCATTACACCACCTCCGCCATGAGAAGGTGTATAGGTGTTTCTAATAAAGTGGCCGGTAAGTGTATATAAAGTACCAGTCAAAAGTTTGGACACACCTTGCCAACAGTGTGCAAAGCTGTCATCAAAGCAAAAGGTGGCTACTTTGAAGAATCTAAAATATAAAACATATTCTGGTTTGTTTAACACTTTTTTGTTTACTACATAATTCCATATGTGTTCCTTCATAGTTTTGATGTCTTTAATATTAATCTACAATGTAGAAAATAATTTTTAAAAAAATAAAGAAAAGCCATTGAAGGAGAAGGTGTGTCCAAACTTTATATATACACTATAAATAGTATATACATTAATATAATTCATACAAATTAATATAATATACATAATCATAGTTTGATATTACCAGTTTGAGGCACTGGGTTTTGTTCTGCCTAAATGTTCATCTGAAATTTCAAAGTGATTCACAGAGAAGAGAGGCAAAGGTAAGCCCTCATCACCATGGTAACTGAGGAACCTCTTCTCTTCTGCTGTTCAATTGCGGTATTTTTTCTCAAAACAAAAGCATTAACAGGGAACCCCCTACTTATTTATCCATCATGTATTAAACATCTCTTTCACAGGGACTTGTTATTTTTAAATTGATGTAAGGACACGTGGATATTGTCAATGTAGTCTACACACTAAATATCCCATGATATGTGAGTTTATGCATCATGCATTGTGAGTAATTTTCTGCAGAATATGGACACAGGGCAGTGGTTAGATGTCCACGGGGAGTTGGTAATGCCAAAGAGAATACATAGGAAAGAGAGGGAACTGCTAGCATTTACCATAGAGCATCAAGTAACGCCCACTGCTTGCGTAAATTGCTATTCGGCTGGCTTGGCTATCAACCATTCCAGACGTTGCCGTTATAACGGATATCCAACTCGGTGTGAATATCTACTCGGGTAACGTCTATTTCCGGGTCATTTCCGGGTTTTGATATTGCGCAATAATTAGAAGTATGAGTATGTGTATTTAATGGATGTTTTCAGGTGCAATTTAGGTAATTTACGGTTCGTAAATTAGGTGTAATTTAGCTAATGTGCGTTTGTATCGAGCTAGCTTTATGGATCGTAAATTAGGTTTAATTTAGTTTATATGCGTTTCTATCGAACTAGCTTTATGTCATCTAGATAATCACTACAGTATTTATCAAATTAAAAATTAGGCAGCCATAAGCGCTGTTCAACTCGATCATTAAAATGAAATCACCCGAGTAAATTTTCACACTTAGTCGCATTTCCACACCGTGATCATCATATACACTTATTGCTTTTTTACGCGTGAGGTGCAGGGTTCGATCCCTGCTTGGAGCATGTATTTTTTTGGGATGTAAGTGACTTAATTTTAATGATCGACTTGAACATCGCGTATTGCTGTTTAATTGGATGAATACTGTAGTGATTCTCTACATTACATAAAGCTAGCTCGATACAAACGCGGATTAGATAAATTACACCTAATTTACGATCCATAAAGCTAGCTCGATAGAAACGCATATTAGCTACATTACACCTAATATATATCACCATATACACTTGTTGCCTCCTTTTCTCACGTAGTCTGCGTAGCATGATAGAGGTCCCTGCCCTTTCACAGCCATAAGCATCTGTTCAACTAAATCATTAAAATGAAATCACTTAAATCCCCCCCAAAAAACATGCTCCAAGCAGGGATCGAACCATCTCTATATATGAGAAAGGTAATTATGATTATGTTGTGTAAGGTGGTGCGTTACTGATGGCTATCCTCAGTAATACTTTTGTGCATATCTATTTGCATAGTCTATTTCACAATGCCATTGATCATCTTAACTATTTTACTTTAATTTATAACTTAGATGTCAACTCTACCTCACAGCACCTTATCCAAAGCTGATTGATTACTTTGATCATCAGCGCTTTCCCCATTGCCCTCGCCCCCGATAGTCACATGGGAGTGGGGACCTTCATTTCTACGCCTCTGTCGCTCACCACTTCTCAGTTGTTCTCGAGCGGACACTTGATGCGCGCGGTTTCAGAAACATACGCGGGGGTTACTTTCATCGATATGTTGTATGGTTTGTTAGTTAACGGGGATGTGCTGAAGCCACAGATAAACGATAGCTTGTTGACAGTTATTTTTAGTTCCCTCCGCACCATGACAGCGAAACGGGCCGTGAAATTATCAGTGCTGCGCCGTGACAACTGAAGTAGCCTACAAGCAGCAGTTAGTGAACGGAGATCCCTTGGCAGGAGTCGTGAAACGATGAAGTCGAGGAGAGATAAATTGAAAATCCCCTCCCTTACTTTGGAGTAAGTTTGCTTTTTTTTGTTGCATGGCCTATGTCTTATAACTGTTTTATATGTTGATTAGGCCAATTGAATAGCGTCGAAAGGAAATCAATTGAACGGTATCTAAATGTTTTAGAAAGGTGAGTATACTCAAAGGTGAGTATACTCAAATAACTAATGTAAGTACACCTATGCCGGATTGGCAGGAGGGATAACATATGTTTGTATTTCATGTGAACATTTTTCATGTTAACTTTACTTTTATAATACTTATATAATTATACTAGATGACAAATAACAGAAAGTGAGTACCTGAGTAGTGTGTCTTCATACTTTCGTATTTATCTGTGAATAGTTTGTCAATGGCAACACATATCAGGTGTAGTGATAGAAACCTATGAAGACGTGTATTGTACATCCACAAATGTTGTCCTTGCTTGCAAAGGGCATAGTGGCGTGTCAGTGTCTAGGGCTATTTCTCAACACTGCCATTTGCAACCAGTTTGTGCCAGACATGGCATGCTATTAAAACTTGGACTTGTAAGCTATGCATAGTCACCTGTGAATGTTTACCAAATGGGGCATATAAGGGCCCACTCTTGTACATCATTGTATTACACTTTAATCTGGGAGTGTGCTTACTGAGGTTGAAATAATTAAAAAATATTGTATATATTCATATTATCAAGAAAATGAAGGACTAAATGAATGACATTTATTATTAGAATATCCAAATTAAAACACAAACTGAATTTATCTGCCCCTGTGTTTGTGAAGATTTGATTAATGGCTTGCTTGTTCAGCTTCAGTAAAACATGCTCGTGATACATGGTAGGCCTACTGTTCTGTTTTAATTTCCACAATTTCAGTGTGGTCCATCACGTCATACTTAATCCCCAACATCTCTCGATACCCATTATGCTCAAATGCTGCATGCCCATTTTCCAATCACTCTATACTGTGATTCCTGCCTCCTTCAAAGGATAGCATTGCTGCAGTTCTTTTTCCACCCACTCTTCTTCCTCAGTAAATGTAGCCAGGGGCTGCCTGCTGCCCACTAAACACTGATCCATAAAGCGTAGGAGCTCCCTCTCCGGAGACATCTGACTCTCCTATGGATCACTGGCTGAGTGGATAGTATTGACCTGCAGTTTTGTGGGTGCAGCAGCACGATGAACAATGCAAGAGTTTACTGTTAACATAGCCCCTTTTCTATATGAATGCTATGTTTGCAGAATGATTCAAGTTATTATTGTACGATGAAATGCAAAGATGCAAAATTGTGGCGGTCAGGTTTTACAGGCTCAGCTGAGGCAGCTTCTCAAACGTTTCCTAGATATTCATATAACACTCAACATAGCCTGATGAAACTGGTTGAGATTTTCCAATCCTCCAGATTAACGCACATTATTGAACCACGGTTATTCAAAGCATTCTTTATGGGCTGGTAGGGGTGAAGAAAAATCCATTGAATTGATGAGGGTATAATGAGGAGTGAGTGATAGGTAATTATGAGACAACACGAGGCAGTGTCTTTGTGCAGGAGTTGTTTTCCAACCACTTCTCTTTATTACTATGACAACACGCTCATCTCTGTGCTGCTGCAGTAGCCAATGCTATGTTCTGCACTTGCATCAGAAGAACCCTCTGCAGCACTGAAACAATATCAACATTGTGCAGACATGAAGTGAAGCAAAGCGCAAATATGTACATGGTAATCAATAAGAAAGCCTTCTCACTTGGTCAGCAGCTTTAGAAAGCCAGCTAGCTACAGTACATCTGAACATGCATATTTTGACGTGTGAAAGATGGTGGATGTGTTAGGGTGTGAATATCTACAGACATTATTCATTCAGCATACAGCTTATAGTGTGTGTGAGATACATATTTAGATTGTATGTCAAGCTGATTTTGAAATCGCTTTTGGAAAACCTTATTTTCATTTTTGCCCCCAAACACTAAATTAAATGTTTTGTTGTGTTAATGTTAACTGCATAGTGGGGCTACAGGGAACACACGTACACACACTAGATTGGTCCACATTGGGCCATTTTAGGGCATATACCTGTCAGACCACCACTGTTAACCTATACATAGAAGCAGACTTAGACCTTATCAATGGGAAACCAGGCTACAACAATCTGAATCATCTGTTCATTTTTGCATTTCAATGGCAAGCAATGAAAATCACTCCAGTCGACTTGCCCTGGATGTTGATCAACAGGCATCATAAAAAACTGAGCAAGTTACTCTAGTGGCAGACTAGAATCAGAATCAGAATTCTTTTATTTGGTCAAGTATATTTGCACATACAGGAAATTGACTTGGTGAGGTTGGTGCATGGACGTAAATAGCAAATATTGACAAGAAAAAAATATTATCATGCATACACGATCAAGTATTCTCTGGAAAATAATTCCCCCCCAGGGGAGGTGCCATATGCAAACAGTTGCCGTGTGTCTATCACAAACCTATAATGTCAGCCAATGAAAGTGAGACACTCAGCGTAGTCAGCCGTTATACCCAGCAACTCACTGGTAGGCAACACTGACGTGCTGAGTTAGTGCACTGACCCATGTGACTATGTCTTGCCTTACAGTTTGTCACCCACTTGCCAGAGCCCAACTCTACTGAGCCCATGCAGCCCATGCAGCCCCTGCAGCCCTTTACAAAGTACCCTTCATCCCTGGAGGTAAGAAAGCCAGCCCACACATACAGAACACTGCCATAAGTAGAGAAAGGCGGGTTGTTCACGGTTTCTGTGAAGAAATTTGAGGGAGCATCAAGGCTGGCCTAAAACTTGCCCTTTTTAATTGATTCAATAAATCACTTGTATTAGAACTCACTGCAGTCAAACAAGGTTGTAGATGAATTGTCATAAAACACCTTACTGATTAAATGTTGTTATGTGCAAAATGCACCTGTGAATGCAAGGTTTGAAGTCATTTTAAGGAAAGGTTATCTGGGTATTTGGTGGAAAACAAATCTCACATAGTAAAAAAATCTCACATTTTTCTCAGCGTATGTTGCCTGGCAACCCATAATGGCAATGCAGATGAAGGCGATATTGCAAACAGAGGCAGCATCCAGCATGTTATGCACATTGTGTGCTCACTAGATTATGACATTACCTATACCCATGGTGCCACGAGTGGACTGCACTATTGTTTAGGCCTACTCCAAAAATGGAGTGAACTTCGGGAGTGTAACCGACTCTTTGTCACTCATTATTAGGAGTTGAGACACAGTTTGGCATGATTAGAAAGTTGAGATTCTCAACCTTACTGTTATCAGGACTCAATATATGTTTTGGGGTACAAGTGACTGGATCAAATCGATTTGGCTGATTTTGAGCCGGTATTTCAAAATGTTATTTATTGGATAGGACAATTCTGATTAAAAAAAAAACACAAGATCAAGATCACAAAATCAACATTTTCAGGGCTTTGTATAGGCCTGTTTCTTGCCATCTACTGGGTGAGGTCATGTTACAACATTTGTTTATCCAAAAAGACATGTGAACTACATGGAAAAAGGTAGCGAAGACAAGGTAGCGATGAAAAAACATCTTGAATGTCACTTGTAAGTAAGTGAATAACACAGACAAAATTCAACATATCATTGGATAACCCCCCCCCCCCCTCTCTCTCTCTCTCTCTCTCTCTCTCTCTCTCTCAGACTATAGGGTGTGTCAAACAACTCCTAATGGCTTAAAACACTTGACACCAGGGTATCAGTCAATAGCACTCCCATAGCCTTGTTGGAAGGAGACAAAATAACCATGTTTTTGATCTTTGGCTGTTAATTGGAAGATAATGAATCTCACCCAGGCGGATTTACTGGTAGAGTGTGACACTGCAGATAGATCCATTTATGGCATTTAGCAGACGCCTTTATCCAAAGCGACTTACAACAAATACAATTGTTTAAGTAAGTGAATCATCTATCCATCGGTCATCATAAGATAAAGTAATCAATGCTCGGACCAGGAGCCATAGGCAGTCACAATGCTATTTTTTAAAATGTATTATTATTATTATTTATTTTTTTAACAGGAGAGAAACTGTACAGGAAACCTGTAGTGGGGGTGAAGATATCTTTATGAGGGACCGTTAAGATGTAGCCTGAAGAGATGGGTCTTCAATCTACAGCGGAAGATTGGTAGTGACTTTGCTGTCATGACAGCAGTGGTTGCTATATATATATATATATAGATAGATAGATAGATAGATAGATAGATAGATAGATATAAAATACAAAACAAGTCTGACAGGACATAGGGCTACTATAGTAGGGCTACAGCCAAACCCGACAATAAAGTTCTGCTGATTATTCAATCCAAAAGTAAAGCATTTTGGTGATTAAAGGCATAGGCCTACACATTTAGTGGTGGATTGTGAGAAAGTTGGAATTAACCCTTTTTTGGGGTTGAAATCTCCCTAGGCTAGGCTTTCAGATGCTTTCATTAGCAACCCTCCCCTCCCATACCCACTACGTTGGTTACGTCATCAACACAACAGTCATTTCTAGAGCTTAGCGACTCACTCAGTAATGCTAGTGCGTCGTAAGTCAATCAACTATGGAGTTTTGGCAGCCGATAGAGTAACATTTCTTGTCTGAACGTCAGGGCCTAGCTTAGAAGATGTAGTTACTTGTCTTGAGCTATGAGACGAGTTAGTAAAATGACGGCATCCTCTGGATAGCTTGACTCGGGAGTTGAATGATGTTGTTTGAGACTAGCCAAACACTGGCTAGCTAGCTTTGGCGAGCGAGGGAACACAAAAGACTGACTGCCACGGCGATGGAGGGTCTACCCGGGTTTTTGCTTCCATTATCGGTTCGTGTGTCTTCCATTTAGCAGGAGATTGGATTCTCTCTTGGAACGGAATTTGGGTTCAGTAGCTGTTGTTCTAACAAAATCCACCATGTCGGATCCAAGTTACTGGACGGCACTGTCAAGCTGCAAGTCGCATTTTGTAACTGGAGCGATGCTTAAACGTTCTAAAAGGTAGGGCACGTTCTGGTTTATGCAAATTAATAAACACAATGTTAAATATCAGTGTCCTCGACACTATTTTGTAGTGTTGAACTGGAACTACGGCCGATTTGGCTTGGTGACTGTGAAAGAGCCCATCTGCAGGTGGCTATTCAAATGGACACATGCTTGACTGCAAGGCAATTGTCATTCATTGTTTCCCTGTACACATCTCATTCAACACCGTCTCATATATTCAGAAACAATGTTACACCATTTTCATGTCTCGATACTTTGAGCTAGTATCGTGTAGCTATAAGTATCGTCTCGATGTGCCACGCGCTGTTCCTTTGTTTATTTGTCACAGCCTACATGTACGTGCTCAGCCTGCTTAGAATAGGCTGATTTAAAACAGAATAAACAGGGTATATTCACATTTTAGGCTGAGCCTATATTTACAACTTACTCAGAACACTAATTTCGAAGGAAATGTTGACTTCACTATTTTTTTTTAAACATGTTAAAAACTACCATTTCCTGACATTTTTGGTTCATAATAATATAAATGCAAATATGTAGCAGCCTAATGGGTAGTCTAACTATACAGCATCCCTGTTGGGAAGTACGCAGTTTAGTTTGTATGTTGGTGATGGTAACCTTCTCCCTTATGTCACACTTAAATCCTGTTCAGTTGTCCTTATTGTCGTTTATTCTTATCACTGAAGTGAAAAACGGCAAATAAAGTTAAATTCCATTTATTTATTTAGCGACAGCTAACAATGCAATCGTCTTGCAATAACGTTTCCTCGAACAGTTGCACAGCTTCTCCTGGCTTGCGGCCATTATCTGAAGTGTATTACACGTGCCTTGCATATTTATACAATACAGATATCCAATCAGGGGCAATAAAATAAACCCACCCAACTTATTACAGGTCAAGAGCATGTCCATCAAACATGACAGCCATACATTTGTCATAATTGATGAATAATGATTCCAGTGTAACTATACACAACACTTATATTGACCCTTATTGTGCCTGTTCCAGGTGGGGATAATTTACTGACTCCTCCTAGTGTTCTACAATAATGCACTGCCTGGTCCTGTGGCTGAGCCCCTATCCTGTTGATGCTCATAGGCTTAAAGTGAATGATGCGGTGCAATGTCAAGCTTTCCCACGTAACCTGATTTTTGTTCTGTGTAGTAGTATAATCCTATTTTTCTACATCTGTCTAATTTCTACTTAATATGGAGTTATACAAAGCTAACTTCATTAGTTAGCTTTAACTTTAGCTTACTAGGCTACTCAAAACATTTTTGGTGTCCAAATGCTTTTAAACCCCAAATTTGCTTGATATTATTGGCACAAATCAGGTCCCATACTCTTTCATACTCTAGGGAAGCTATTTTGCACCCAGTTGGTTTGCAAAATAGCAAGGCCACATTTAGGAGAGGAGGGGGGCTCGGTATTTTCGGATTTCTGTCAGATAATTGCAAACCAGCTCAAAGACACCTGTGGATACATTTTACGTTTGGCAGAGTACATACAAAAAGACATCGACCACCACGGATTAAACTATGGTAATCTTAATAAAAAATACCCTAACCCAAATGCTGTAGTAAATGGGTGGACAGTCATATAAAATGTGGGGGGTATGGGGTATTCCGATTTCTACTAGCAAAAAACCTAGATTAGCCTTGTGCGTACAGCTGATGCCAATGATGGGGCTTGAGCTAGCCTGTTTATTTGTACTCAATCATACCAAAGACCACTTTGCATATCCCTCTCTGGTCATACATAACCTTGTTGAGACCAGGCTTGCCTAATTTGGAAATCCTGGGGAAATCCATTGCAGAAAGTAGACAAAGTGGTGTAAATGAGTGATGCCTCGGCAAACCAATGAAATGCCGTGCTTGGGCAGAGCTTCAAAAAACAGTGTTTCCTTCACGTTTTCTTCCATTTTCTTCAGTGTTGCAAGCTAGCATAGGTAACAACTCTCTGCAAAATATTCCTACCCGGTCGGCAAAGACGACGCACATAACAAGCAACCATTCTAAGGGCATGTGGGGGAGGGTTCTTGGAATATAGCATTCAATGAAATTGCAAGCACTTTCTCCCATCGCTCTGTCCAGTTCAATCCAAGCCAGATCGGCTAATATAAAATGTAAATCCCACAGACTGGTGGAAAATCAATGGAGACAGATTCCCTAGAGTGGCAAAACTGGCACAACACTAATTGTGCATCCCTGGGACATCGGTCTTATCTGAGCGGGTGTTTGAGCATGTTAAAATGCTAATATTCTTAAATAAAAACCAGTAAGTAAGCTCAGGGGTGAGTCGGGTGCGCATATTTGTTAAATATATATTGGGCCTAAGATATTGTTGTTGTATTAAAAATATAGCCGTCGGCTCGTAAAATTCAGCCCTCGACCAAAGATGTAGCCTATCACAAAATATAACATTGTATCACGTCTGGATTGGAACTTGTACTGTATAGACAAAGAATTATGAAGTATTAAAAATATAGCCTTTCATAATTGTTTATCAATAGAAGTTCCATTGATGCAATGTATTTTTATATATTTAGGAATCTGGGCTTGATAACTGGTACAGTAGCTACCAGAATTGGGGTAAATGCATTTTTGTCTTTCATTTCCTTGAAGTAATAGGCTAGTGTTGTATTGTTCTGTAATGCCTTTTCATGTTCTCTACTGTTTGTAGTCTGTGCACTTCTTATCCAACCAGAGTGACTGTCTTTTGTCACAAAAGATGTTATGTCAGAAGTATACTATAGACTCTATTGTTTGTCTCGTTTTGAAGTTTTGGTGACTCGTATGTACAGTACGTTTAGGCTATTCTTTCTTAGCCAGGATTACAATCTGGTTCAACAGTAGTATAAAAAGTATATTTGTCAATGTAAATCAAAGAAGATTTTCTTCAACCTCAAACTGGTCTTAAAACATTCTTTTACGAATTGAAAATATTATAGCTCTATCATAAAACATTCTTACTGCAAGAACATTTATGATTGAAGTGTTTGGTAAAGCTGGTGACTGACATCTCTGTTCCTGTTTGTGTCACAGTTGCCGCAGCAGTAACAGGAAGAGCCTTGGTGTGGGGACACCATCACCCACTTTGTCCCGGCCTCTCTCCCCTCTCTCCGTCCACACCAGTAAGTATCATATCAGGAACAGAATTGTCTCCTTAAACATGGCTTTTACTAAGGAATAACCGTATGCTTATTTATTGTTTGTAATCATTTCAATTAATTAAACCACCATCAAGGCCCCATTTGGAAAGGATTGGTTAATGTAGTCAAAATCCTGGCAGCAGAAATGTAGAAATGTGCTCCTCTGCAAAGGAGGCTGGGTTTTTTGTTCCCTTTTTGCATTTGAATAAATTGGTAGTGTATATCACTCCTTGTTGTCAAGCAGGTGAACACTATGAATAGAGTTTTGTTGGAGGGACCTGCAGGCCAGAGATGTGCAGACACTCTCTTTCAAGTTCAATCATGTCAAGGCTTATCTGATTATGGAGCACAATTAAGCATTCATTTGGTTTACAGTCACTTAATTCGTACTGAACTGCTTTCATGTAAATTACCTCTGGTCTTATACACAAATCTGGGCACTGACAAAGACAACTCAAATTATACAACTTAGCATAGCTTCCCCTCGATTAATGTGTTCTTTGATGTGAACTGCATGTGAAGTATGTTTGGCATCATACTTCAAGACCTATTTGAGATACTATCATCAATATAGCTTTTATGATAAATGGGATTTTCTTTAAACATTGCCACATCATTATTCAATATTGAATACAAATACTAGAATTGTCCCATGTTATTACATTATTGCTTCATGAATAGTAATTATGGTAATCATCTGCCTCTTTCAGCTGCAAGCAGTCCCTTAGACAGCCCCCGAAATGTGTCTACCAGTGCCTCCCTCAACTTTCCATTTGCTCGCAGGTATGTTCATTATTCTATTGTCTCCTGTTGTGTGATATCTGTATGTTTATTTGCTTGGGTTTATCTGAATTTCAAGTGGCCATTTGCCCCTAAACTTGTTTCTCAATCTTTCTTTGCACCGTTTATGATGAACAAACACTTCAGAACAGATTAAATTTGTCACAGACATTATCTACTGATGGTTGGCATTAATCCAAGCATCAGAGATTGAGAAAGCCATATTTTGCTTCCTCTCCTTTGCATGCTTGTGTCCTCTTTGTTGAGCAATGATGTCACAATTGATGCAGTGCTGCCAGCATTTTAGCTCAAAGCAAGGGGAGCTGAGCAGCCAAGAGATTACTAATGCAGGCTTGATGGCAAGACTGTTTGGAAACCATTGCAGTGATGGAGGGTTTCCTCTGCTGCTTGTGCCGGGGGTTGAGCCAGAAAGCTGGTGAGCTGAGGTGCAAAGCACTAGGGAAAGTATGAGCCATTGTTGAGCTGGTGGTTGTGGTGATTGGTTGAGTCAGAATGTTCTCACATCCTCTCTACAACCCTTGTCATCATGTCATTTTGATGAGTAATGTGAGGAGGGGGGGCACCACGCTATCCCATCCAAACTTTAATCTTACCCCTGTTTTGTCTCATAGCAATATGCTTTTCTTGCTTGTGTCAACCAGAGGTGGCTCAATCCTTTAAGCTAGAGCGATTTGTGTTAAGTAGGCTTTCATTTTGATACTCTTTAAAACCACATTTGGCCAGTGTGCCTGCAGTTATTTAACATCCAACTTTTTATGACCCTGGCTTTTCTAGCACAACCCAAAACACTGACTCCAGATGTCAACAGCTATAGGAGGTTTCATCTTCTTATGCAAAATGTTTTAAAGCATGGGCACATCACATTCTTGCAACATCTACAGACATTTTTACTGGACACCTTTTTTTGTTGGAGGAGTCATAGTTCCACAGTTGTCTCTGGAAAATTTGATTTTGGCTGGAAAGTGTCTTTCTGCCACCTTATAATTTGAGTGGTAGCACTTTAGTTTTGGTACTGTTTCCACTGGTATTTGTCTGATATTTACAACGAAACTGTGGTAACTACCTGGTCCCAAATGGTGACTAGAGGGGTTTATTTAATGGATTTCAATAAAATACAAAGATGCTGTTTCATAGATTGTGTAATTAACATGTTATCTTATTCCTAATAAGTAAATACCTGGTAATTTTATTTACAGTAAAATAAAGTGCAACCATGTTGCATCCCCTTATCCTTGGTTATTAGAAATGGCAGAGAAATGTCTCAAAAAAGAAAATGACATCACATTTGTGTTGAGCCGGTACTGCTCATTGCTCGACAAATGCAGGCTGACGGAGAAGTCAACAATGTCAGTCTTCATCCGTCAACTTAATGTCACAGGTCATTGGCTAGTTGTTGCAGCTATGTTTGTTAAGCATGAGACTGTCCTCAGATGTGAACCTGAGCTGTAACAGTACAGACATTCACCTTCACTCTCTCCCATCTCTTTCTCTTGCTGTCGTGACCTCAGCCATGTGGCTCGCACTGACAGGTAGCCTGTTTCTCTTATCCCACACTTTCCTGCATTCATTTTCTTGTTCTTGAATTTTCCATAGTTGATAACTGAAAACGTTTAGCTTCCAAACTAAATGGCGAAGCTTCACAACAGTGTCTTGAGGAGAAAAAAAACAATTACGTTTTAACTTCAGTGTGGGGATGATGACTGCATGTGTTGCGTAAGAAGTTTGGGATATGATATGCAAATGTATGAGTTTATGTAATGGCTTGTCTGTTTTCTCCAGAGCGGAAGGCAGAAGATGGTCACTGGCATCTCTCCCCTCGTCTGGCTATGGAACCAACCCCCCCAGTTCCACAGTCTCTGTAAGTTAGTCACTGCCCATCCACTTTCACAAGTTTTAGGGTCTGAAGCAATAGGAAGCAATGTTATGACACCATATTGAACCCAGAAAGCATTTGATAAGGATATCATTTGAGTAATCAAAAACAGTGGATGCAATGATCAACTTGACAAAACGTTAACTGTTTTCAATCATGTTCAGGAGTGAGTCATAAAGTTATTCTCTTGCCTGCAGTGAATGATGTTCACAGCATTAGGCTCATAGTACAGGCTTGTATTCAACAATGTGACACAATCATGAGTATATGTAGGGTGTAGGGTGGTGGTGAGAAACTGAGATGACCTGCCATGTGTTGCTCTTTTGTGAGGTAGTTTATGAGGTAAACCTAGGTCAGAGGGGAACAATAGTCCTTTCAGTAGCCCTCAGTGCCGTCTTTATAAGCAGATGCAGCCCTCCATGATATACTGCTATTCAGAACACATGAGCTGAAAAATCTGACAGATTGCCAGGAACAGCCAGCCTGTACCTTTCATCTGTCAATAGAATGTGAAAAATCATCTGGTAAATGTTTTTTTAAATCAAAGCTAGCAAAGTTAGCTGGAAAGCTAGTGATTTTTTTTTTATTTTCTTTATTTACATATTTTTTTTATTTACTGGTTCTATCTTGGCAAAAATAAAACAGGTTTATGAATATAATAATGAATAATTGAAATTGAAAGAACAGATAGAAAACGAACAGATCTCTCCCTCATTCCTCCAGCGCTGTGCTGTGTATGTACAGTGCCTTCGGAAAGTATTCAGACCCTTTCACTTTTTTCACATTTTGTTGTGTGTTGGACTCAATTTAAAATGGATTAAATTAAAAGAATTTGCCATCAATCCACACACAATACCCCAGAATGACAAAGTGAAAACATATTTTTAGAAATGTATTGCATTAAGATGGGCTCAATCCAACTTATTGATGACATTTTTGCATTTTAGCTAATTTCAAGAGTGTCATAGCACAGGGTCTGAATACTTATGTAAATGAGGTATCTCAATTTTAATACATTTACTGAAATGTCACAGAAAAATAACTGTCTCTTGCACTAATTATAATAGATACTACAAGTATTGGCCTTTTGATTTGTGAGCAAACCATGTATATCAAGTACAGAGTGTTTTTGCATGTGTTGAATTTCCATGTAATCTTTTTGAACTACTAGTGAGACGTACACTCATCACGCACTTTATTAGGAACACTATACTAATACTGGGTAGGACCTCCCTTTGCTCTCAAAACAGCCTCAATTCTTCGTGGCATTGATTCCACAAGATGTTGGAAACATTCCCTTGAGATTCTGGTCCATGATGACATGATTGCATCACGCAATTCCTGTACATTTTTCAGGTGCACTTTCAAACTGTGAATCTCCCGTTCTACCACATCCCAAAAGTGTTCTATTGGATTCAGATCCGGTGACTGGGAAGGCCATTGAAGAACACTAAACTCATTGTCATGTTCATGAAACCAGTTTGAGATTACTTTTGCTGTGTGACATGATGCAATATCATGCTGGAAGTAGCTATTAGAAGATGGGTAAATTGTGGCCATGAAGGGATGCACATGGTCAGCAACAGTACTCAAATAGGCTGTGGCATTCAATCGATGATTGATTGGTATTAACGGGCCCAAAGTGTACCAAAAAACATTCCCTACATCACCTCCACCATGAGAAGGTGTACAGGTGTTCCTAAAAATGCTTGGTGAGTGTATATTTCCACGGTGAATTCAGTCCCATCACTAGCCTACAGTATATGTAAGGAATCTCTCTCTCTTGCAGTCTTCTTCCTCCTCCCAGGAGCGTTTGCACCAGCTCCCCTATCAGCCCACTCAGGACGAGCTCCACTTCCTGTTCAAACACTTCCGCAGCTCGGAGAGCGTGACCGATGAGGATGGGCGACCGTCGCCGTTTATTCGCCCTCGATCCCGCAGCCTCAGGTAGCTACTCGCCCCTGTCTAACAGTTTATTGAGCTTGTGTGCCACATCAAGTAGACAAGTTCATCCATGTTAGTTTAAACAGGGGTCTACAACTCTTGCATTAGTGAGCTTACTAGGTGTGCAGGATGTGATTCCAGCACATTTGATTCAATTATGTTGAGAGAAAACCATGATTACAATGATCTTTGTTTACTAGCCTTTGGTACTATCTAGCTTCCATCACAAAATCGGCTATTCAGACCATTGAGATAAGATTCCGACATGTTAAGTGAGCAGGTAATGATACATATTTGCTATGGATAGTTGATTGATGATTTGCCCACTTTCTGTAACGAGCTATGACTTGACAACAGTGGCCAAGACCAGCCAGGAGAAGTCAATGCACTAATACCATAGCCAATCAAAAACATTGGTGCCAAGCTATTACTTTCAAACACTTTCGCTCCACAATCCCTGCAGATCTTTAAAGGCCATGATATGCTGAAGTACAGTGAAAATGTCTTGTGTACCTCCTTTAAAGGGGCAGTCCAGTGAAAACTGCAATTTATATCAAAATGTATTCACATTATCAAAGTATGAAAAATCTATATTATTGCTGTGTCCGTTGAGCTTTATCGGAAAGTACAAGAATCTGTCCTGAATCTGAGTTGGTCTGATTTATTTTGCCTCGTCACATTGTGCTCGTTAACATCGGCCAATAATGTGTTGATCTCAGTTTTCTAATCCCTCCCATGGCTGCCACAAAAATTTAGAGGATTTATTCCAGGTGGATCAACACAACTTTCATACACTAGCTACTTGTAATTGTGATGTTATCAACTCATCATGAGTTTGCATAGCAGGTCAATTTAATTTACTGGAAGGTATGAAAGTAATGGAATGTTGACATGGAACATTTCCACTCCAGGCATTAGTCAGGCCCATATCAACATCGGAAACTTGCAATCTGTGTATTAAAAAAGAAGCAATGGAAATAGATGCTGCTTCAGCAGGAGACTGTGTTAAAGGTAGGATTCATGGAAATTGATGGCTAGCAATCCTCATCAATGGTCCATTTGAGAAGAGAAGCATTGCAAAGTGCAGCTACTATCTAACATTAGCTAGGTATAAAGCTAGCAAGCATTTTGTTCACATGGAGATAAGAGGTAATGTCATACCTAATTTACTTTGTCTTGGGTTAATATGCAGAAGTCTAGCAATACTTAGCAAATTGTGTGTTCGGTAACATTAAGTTGAATGTTCAGTGAAGAATACATGAATTGTATTACCACGCCCAGTCAGTCGGCATGCTCTGCTTTCTGGATAAATGTAGGCATCAGAGCAAGCAGTTTTGGAATGCATTGTTATGATTTTGACAAGAAATAATATCTCACAGCAGTTTGATGTTAACTAGGGATAATGTGCAACTGAAATTAGAGCAATTGGAGTTGGCTGGACTGCCCCTTTTAAGAAGCCTGCTTGACTTTTTTTAAATTCACTTATGTTTTGTAGAGTAGAAAAAGTAGGCTACTGTTTATTTATATTCTTGTGTTTCTAAACATGGGAGTAATGAAGCCTTTCATTTTAGGTTATAACAGGGTTGCTAGTTGTGCTAAACTCATGAGGCGTTTCTAGGTATATCACAGAAGTTATATTCTTCAAGAATCAATGGTTATCATGAATTGAAATGAGCATTGAACATATTCCAGATAATTCCTATAGCTTAATACTGTAGATTTGCATGTTGTGTGCTCATTGCTATGCTTAGTTCTTAATTAATTAACTCTCCCCATTTTGTGTCACAATGGGCCACATAGGTGTGGACAAGAGGGTGAGTTAGTGTAGTGTTTACACAGTAACCAGTGGAGGAGACAATGTATTAATTTGCAAATCAATGCCTGTTCATTAGCCTCGGGTGGACCTGCTTCCTTTGGATTCAAAAAGTCCATGTTAACCTCGCCTTTCCCTCACAGTGGAGTATCATTGTTTTGGGTGTTCTTTGCTTTTGTCTTTCCTAGCCCACTCAGTTTTCGAATAGCACGATCCGAAAGGAAAGTCTGCAGTGTGTATTTTCCCACACCTATTGTCAACACTGAGAAAATTGGGTCTGTCAAAACTGTTGTCCTATATTCAAATAAAAGAGTATTTTGCATCTGCCACATTTCAGCATTCCACAGTTAGTGACTCATGAATTTAGTGACTCATAGGAATTTAGTGAAATGGAGCTCAACCACCTTCACTGGTACCCTGTGGTGTAAAACTATAGAGAGAGTACCTATTTCAATTTGAAGGCGAGCACCTCCAAGTGACATTCAGTACCAATGTTGATGACTGGCATAGGGTCAGATTTAGCATAGATTAGCCTCCATGTGAGTACTGAGCCTGCATGATATAAGGCGTTGAGGACACTGTTGTGTACTCTTCTCTGTGCTGTGATGCCTGCCTGGGTGCAAGCCTGAGCTCTCTGTGTTCTTGTGGTGTGGCATGGCGTGCCGTGCGTGGGTGTGCTAGCTAGCAGAACGCTGCAGGGACCTGCTGGGCTGGATGCTCGGGGGAGGAAGGAGGAGGGCAGCTACAGTGAGCTAAAGCACGTGGTGGGCAGGCTGCCATCTGCAGCAACAGAAGTCTCTTTCATGGCAAAAAAGAGACCCAGAAAGGTTCTGTATGTGTGGATGTGATGCATTGATTTGATACCCCCCAACCCTGTCTGTGTAACTCTTGGACAATGAGAAGGAGAAGGAGGAGGAGAAGGAGAAGGAAGAGACAGACAGACAGCTGTTTTCTTACCTAATACTGCACTATAGCTTTTTAATCCAAAGTAATGAAGTAAAACTGCATCCAGGAACTAGCTTGGAAGCAACAGCAATTCGGTGGAGTAAACATTTTAAGGCATAGGATATCTTATAGCTTAGGATTTAGCTTATTTTTTAACACTGCACATTTGTGGGATTTCTTTTTCCTAAATGTTCAAAAGCCAGGCCATATCTTCATCTGAATCGTAAACACAATGAATCGTAAATTGAAAATATTTTATCCATACAGTAAGAACTGTTAACAGCTTCCCACATTTGTCAGTACATTGTATTGGATTTAAATTATTTCATTTAGATTTAGACACTTTGTCCTTTTCTGTTATAGCCCCGGACGAACAACTGGCTCTTTCGATAATGAAATTGTCATGATGAACCATGTTTACAAGGAGCGGTTCCCCAAGGTACGTTATGTTCTCACCTCATAGACAATGTCTGTTTATATTTTGTCAATGTAAGAGGGCGTATTTCTCCTCTGCTACTGTTGATTTATTTTCAATGACATATCAGAGGAATATGTCGGTTTTCACATGAATAGAATTATTGATAGAACTTCATGTTCTGGGGCTGTTCAGGACCAGGTAAAACTTTTTAACATCTTTGCAAATAAGTGATAAAATAGCCTTTTATTGGGCCAGTAAGTAATATGTCTGTATCCTACAATGTAATAAGCTACAAGTTAATGTGCACAATAGTAAACATAAGTGATAGATGTATGAGCTAGTCTGGTATTTATGGATGTAAACAAGCCAGGCAGTAGCTTAGAGTAGAAAATTAAATTTTGCTCTTGCAGCATGAGAGCATGTGTGAAATGATATTCTGTTGACTTTCAGTCTGCGTCAGACAGTAAACATTGTTTTGTTAAGTACGTGAATCCAAACATGCAGTTTTGCAGTCAACACAAGAAGAAAGATGTTTCAGACATATACAGGAAACCTGGTTAGAGAGATTGGTTGATTGCTTCAAAAATACATTATATATATACATATATATACATATATATACACATATATTCTATATGTTTATGTGCTTTGTGTCCCCTTTAGGCCACAGCACAGATGGAGGAACGCCTGTTGGATATCGCCACCCACTGCTCCCTAGACAGCACCCTCCCACTAGCCGACGGGGTGCTGGGGTTCATTCATCACCAGCTGGCAGAGCTAGTCCGAGACTGTCTGGACAAGTCCCACAAAGGCCTAGTCACCTCCCGCTACTTTGTGGAGCTCCAGGAGAAACTTGAGAACCTGCTGCACGAGGTGGGGTACTAGCAGATCTCCTTTGAGACTAGATTGTATCAGTGTAATCTGGGCCCAGTATTTTAAAACCTCTAATCTGGATCCGAATGATCCAGATTCTTTTTTGCTATCCAGGATCAGATTGAGCTGTCTGATTTTCCCTATACTAGTCAAAATCTGCCAGATAGATCTGATCCTGGATAGCAAATAATATGGTTCATTCTGATCTAGATTAAAACTGGGCCCTAGTGATCTATATTCATTGAGGAGTCAGTGGAACTTTATGCTCTGCAACGCATAGATTTGAATCTGAATTTCATCCTGCTGACTACTTTTGGGCCTCTAGTTGTTTTTTATAAGCTTGAACCCAACATTGTATTTACTATCCTACATTTGTGTCTAAAGAAGTGATCTGAGGATGACTACAAGGTGACAAGATTTAGTAAAGGTCGTAGGGAGTTTGTTTCCAAGGTTAAGGCAGAAAGGGTAAAAAAATAACTAAAAGCAGACCTTAGTCTGATATCGAAATCATAAGTGATTGCATTAAAAAAAAAAAGATTCCTGAGGAAACCTGGCTCTGTTCACTATGCTGAACAGAGTCCAGTGAACCAGAGTCCAGAGTGCCAACACTACCAATGAACTTGTCCCGGAACCGTCATCTCATCCCCTCATTGATTCTAGCGGATTCTAATATCATTTGATGAAGCATCAACATCATTAAACCACATTTATACATTGCTCGAGACACTACTCAATAATTGTAGTGTTGGTAATAATGAATTCCCTGTGCCTACTTGCTCAGTAGTTAGACACCCAAATGCAATGAGGTTAAATACTGTAAAGGGGAATCGCTGAAGCCAAGTGGAACAGAAGGCCAGATGTATCATTCAATAATTGTCTCAAGCCCCAAGCCACCCAGTAGATTTGGAAGTGGAATTTCCCAGGCATTGTGAGTGTAGACCTGCACTCAGTGATCTCACAGTCACCGGTCTTATCTGTTATGATAGAATGTTAGTTTCTATGGCAACCTGTTCCACTTCTCTCCTGCTTGGTGTGCCAGAGAAAGCCAGGCTGTGTGTACTGTCAGATAGCAGACATGGCAGGGCTGGTGTGGCCACAGCTGAACTGATAAATGTATTCCCATGTAGCGGAAATAATGATGTCACTGTCATTTAATCCAATCTACTTGTACCCAAACACCCTAAGTGGTCTGAGGATTTTCACCAGAATTCAAGAACCTTAGTCTATGAAATATATTAGAGTTCATGATTAAGATGATATTGTTATATATACCCATGAACTACCATGAACTTTGAAGAGAATAGGCAACATTAACCTTTGTAAATGTGATTGGTGTAGATACACTTAGAGTTTTCACAGAGTGTCCAGAGTGTTTCTACTGAGCCACTTACATTATTAGCTATGAAGTCATCATGGTTTCATCCAAGGGACTTTGCATTTTGGAACTACTGTGTTAATGTATCCATGTGATTTGAGAGTTATGACATTATGTTGCCTAACCATGTTAGGCAAAGGCAAAAGATGACTCACTGCTGCAGTTGAGGCAACCCAAATATGCTCAAGGATAATTTCTTATGTGACTTCCTCTCTGATACATTATTGTGCGGATGCATGTGTATCATTTATGGCCGTGTTTAAACCCATCTGTTCAGGACACATTGCTTTTCTCCTTATTTTTCAGACCCAGCTATTGAGTCAGTTATACCCAAACAGGAGGACAAATAAGCAAAGTCCAGTGTTGTTCATGATATGCCAAAAATAACAACTGAAAAACATGTTTCAGATGCTTGGTGTAAGCCTGAGGTCCTTGGGCTCGGTAGTCTCCCTCTAGACCACCCTTTCCACTATATTATAAGCAACATAAATGACAAAGTAGATGTCTTCTGGCATCAAATAGATTTGAACAGATTTTGTGTCTGTCTGCCTGTAATCAATGCATTTTTTTCTCCTGCAGATAATGTTTTGAATGTAACATAGTATGTAATGATGCTGTGGTGTCATGCTTCGTATGAAAAATGAGACATTACTAATTTGTTTGTCTTTTATGTCTTCAGCAAAGTTGATTGTAATATCCATGTTAAGCATAGTTGAGAAGCTGACTACATTTTGTGTTTCAGGCATACGAGCGCTCAGAGAGTGAGGAGGTGACTGTCATTACCCAAATGGTGAAGAAGATTCTCATCATCATATCCCGACCAGCAAGGCTGCTCGAGTGCCTGGTGAGATGGAGAGAAAATGTCATTCTGATTGTGAATTAGATTGGTGCAGTCGAAAGTGATGGAACTAGAATCCTTTTGATCTGTATTTGGTTGCTGGAGAGATTATCATTTTAAACTGGTGCTATGCAAAGCTCTGATGGTAGGCTGTCCACCAGGGGATCAAGTCAACCGTCTGGCGTGCATGCCGAAAAACCTAGTGGTCACTCGTGGTACCGTTGTGATTTTCACTTGTAGTTCTGCTCAAAAAGGCAATTCCCAATGCCCTTATTTTACAGCCATTGATCCTAATAGGGTATAAATTATTCAATATCACAACAAATGTTCCCATGTGGTTCTTGTCTTGATAACCCAGTGCGCATGCTAGATTGGCAGAGGCCTGCTCATGGCTGCCCAGTGGTCGCCTTTTGCTCACTCGTTGTTCTCCCGTTGTCCTAGACGAGAGTGAATACTGAGCAATTTCAGTGGGCGGACAGACCAAAATGGCAAAGAGGACCAAAATGGCATTTCGTTGGCGTATTAGCGACACACATTGACATTGGGGTGGACATTGGTGTCCACCCCAAATGTGTTCAGAGTGCCAGAAAATGAGCCATTTACCATTTGGTTTTCTAATTGGATTGGACACCCTACTCATAGCCAGATTAGTTCTCGTCAATCAAATCTAATGAGGAATTGAATGTCATTGCCAGGAATTTGACCCAGAAGAGTTCTATCACCTGCTGGAGGCTGCAGAGGGACATGCCAAGGTGGGCCAGGGTATCAAGACGGACATTCCACGTTACATCATCAACCAACTGGGCCTGACTCGTGACCCTTTTGAAGGTATAGAACATCTTTGCCATAACATTGGCCTGATCGTCATAAAGAATCAGTCAATGTCATGCTTTGTTGTTAAAGCTAGACTCTAGCTGTAGCACTTCTAGATTTTTACACATAATCTCTAGATATAGAAAGATTGATGATCTGCAAGACAGGGGTTATCAACCACCTGGGGCTGATTTTCTTCTAAGCAGATGGTCAGGGGGCCCAAATTAATCGCAATTTTAAAATGATAACGTAACTATGGGTCTAACCACAAAATGTATGTTTCTTATGTACACAAGCATTTTAATTTTGAAGGCCAGACTGTGCCAGAGATCCAGGTGGATGAGCTGAGAGTGACAGATTTGATTTTCACTGGTCAATATACAGATCTTTCTACAGATTAAAGGGAAAGTTCCAGAATTATAAAATGACTTTAGGAGTTTGAGAGTTGGAGAGCAGTGTTGGGAAGATACTTTGGAGGGGTTTGGAGGACAGTTGGTCACGGCTTTTCACTGTCCTGGGGCCCTGCTGGTGGAATGAGCTTCCCACCACTGTCAGGACTACAGAGTCACTACCGATCTCCCGCCATAGATTGAAAACCCATCTCTTCACACTAAATCTTCACAGTCCCTCCTAAAGACCTCTTCACCCCCACTTCCCCCCTGTACAAGTTCTCTCCTGTCTTTTGATGACTGTTGGATAAATTATTCACTTACTTAAACAAATGTATTTGTTGTAAGTCGCTTTGGATAAAGGGGTCTGCTAAATGCCATAAATGTAATTTGAGACATTTACTTGTAGGTGCTGAAATGAGCCCAATCTAATTCTCCCCTGCATTTTTAGATATGGTGCAGCTCGAACAGTATGACACTGGGCCGCCTCCGACTGTTGAGTCGGATACATCTGAGGTAAGGTGTTAACTAACCTTTGATGTAGTTGATGTTTAGTATGTGATTATTTGACATGATTGATGACATTATTTGAAAGTGGTCATGCAGTTACTCAAGAGCAAGTGAGATTTTGGCTTTGGAGTCTGGATAGCTATTCTATGCACAGCTTTTATAACACCCCCATGTTTTTTTTCACTGTGCTGTAGAACAAGTCTTCCCAGGCACTCACCCCAACGCGAAGGAAACCTCTAGAGAGTGATTTTGAGACTATCAAGCTTATCAGCAATGGAGCCTATGGGTAAGCAGGCCGGTAGACATGACAAAGCCTATGTTGGCTAACCTCAATATGAATTACTTAAAACAATTAAACCTAAATTAGCATGCTGATACAATGTTCACTGTTCATCACCTAAACTTTCAAAAAGGAGATTAAGATTTGCTGTGTCCCTCCATGCAACTACAGTATATAGTACTATTATTTCAAAGGATCATGAACATAAAGTTAACTATCACTTTAAATTGATGACCTGTCTCTGTAGTCTGATTATCAATGTGGAGGTGTGGCTGACACGGCCCCTGTGGTTTGCAGGGCTGTGTACCTGGTGCGACACAAGGATACCCGGCAACGCTTTGCCATGAAGAAGATCAATCGGCAAAATCTGGTGCTGAGGAACCAGATTCAGCAAGTGTTTGTGGAGAGAGACATCCTCACCTTCGCAGAGAACCCTTTTGTTGTTTCCATGTTCTGCTCCTTCGAGACTCGCCGCCACCTCTGCATGGTGATGGAGTATGTTGAAGGTAATGTATGACATTCCAGCCAAAAGTAAAGTTGACGTTTATGTACTTTTTTACGTTTGTATAGTTAGCACATGATTTCATGAACAGTTGAGACTGAATTGAAGTTGAGGCAGGTTGAAAAGTCATAAAACATGAGTAAAGGACAGTTGTTATAGGAGAAATAGCACAGTATAAGCACAACCATGGTTACTGTAGCCTCATGGTTTACTATTCTGTGCAGGTGGGGACTGTGCCAACCTGCTAAAGAACATGGGCCCATTGCCAGTGGACATGACCAGGATGTACTTTGCTGAGACAGTGTTGGCCCTTGAGTATCTTCACAACTATGGCATCGTGCACAGGGACCTTAAACCTGACAAGTGAGTCCAGAACCAAATGTATATGTTTCCATGCCTCAAGTTAAAGAAACTAGAGTCTTATATATTCGTTCTATCCCTCTATAGCTTGTTGATCACATCTATGGGCCATATCAAACTCACTGACTTTGGCCTGTCCAAAATTGGCCTGATGAACATGACAACCAACCTTTATGAGGGTCACATGGAGAAAGATACCAGAGAGTTTATTGACAAACAGGTGAGAAATGGTTTCTCCAGCGATTATTTAGAAAATGGTGACTGAAAAAACTACATTACAATTCAACTGTATTTATTGGTTCTGTAGGTGTGTGGCACCCCTGAGTACATAGCCCCAGAGGTGATATTTAGACAGGGTTACGGTAAACCAGTGGACTGGTGGGCCATGGGTGTCATCCTGTACGAGTTTCTGGTTGGATGTGTGCCCTTCTTTGGGGACACGCCTGAAGAGCTTTTTGGGCAGGTTGTCAGTGGTGAGTATCAATACCCATAGAGAATGATTAATTTCCATTTGTGGCATATGATTTCCCATCTTATTGGTATACCACTCATACTGCTTATATACCTTTTCTCCTGATGCAGAAGACTGAATCCTTGTGACGGATTGCAGTGTTCTTGATATACAGATCTCTTACACATGTTTCTTTGACATGTAGATGATATCATCTGGCCAGATGGGGATGACGCTTTACCTGCAGATTCCCAGGACATGATCACACGCTTGCTGAGGCAGAGTCCTCTGGATCGCCTAGGGACAGGTATAGCAACTTTACTATACTTTATCCTCTATATCTCCATGCAGCTTGGTCTGCAAAATATTAATGATATGAAAAATATCTTATTACAGGAGGAGCATCTGAGGTCAAACAACATCCCTTCTTCCTTGGTCTGGACTGGAACGGACTTCTGCGCCGGAAAGCTGAATTCATCCCTCAACTGGAAGCGGAGGATGACACCAGCTACTTTGACAGTAGGTGGCTTGTCTTTCATAGTGGTATTGCTGGTACCATGATGTTTTAGGCTGCCTATAATTGCAGAATAGCTGTACTGCTTGATATTTGGATTTTTCAATCATGTTGAATAAAGGATTTGTGTTCGCTGAACTTTTCCATCATCCTGTTTTGGATTTTAGTAAACCTTTTCTACAGAGTGCAATATTTCCTGTATTTATTTTAGCTCGCTCAGAACGTTACCATCATTTGAACTCTGATGAAGATGATGAAACCAATGATGAAGAGTCTTCCCTGGAAATCCGTCAGTTTTCCTCCTGGTCACACCGCTTCAGCAAGGTTTGGAACAATTCTCTTCAAATATTAGTGATTTGTTTTGGGGTTCTGGTGACGGATAAGTAAATCATGATATCTGGGTGACTAACATGTCTATTTCCTTCTTCAGGTGTACAGCAGCACGGAGCATCTGGCAACGCCCTCCAACCTGAGCTTCTCGTCAGACCGCAGTCATAGTGAGGATAAGGAAGATCGTTGGGAAGGGCGCCTTACACCATCCCCAGGAGAGAGCCAGAGGCAGGGTGGCAGTGGAGAGCGCAGGCATCCTGGACACAGGGGCAGGTGAGCTGAGTGATGGTGTTTGGAGTGGTATTTTTCACTCAGTTTTCCCTGCATGATGGTTTTCTGGTTTGTAACATTACAAAATTGCGAATGAAATGACAGTTAAAGTTCTTATTTATTAGGTCCTCACAGTTAAGAAATGTTACTACCGTATATTTCTTATAATTGCAAATGAGAACTGGTCTCAATACACTATGATGGTTAATATTAGGTGTGCAATGTGTGCATACAGTGCATCTACAAAGAATATTCAGTCAGCTCGCTGCAAATTTGCCAAGTGCTGTAGATATGTCTGATATCCTCGTAACTAGCGATGCTGTTATTTTGTAGCCTTCGTCCTCGGGCCTCATCCAGTTCCTCCCAGTCAGAGAAGAGTGCCAGCCCTCTGGTAATGAGCAGTACCCACAGTCTGGAGACCATGCCACGTTTCGCCTTCTCTACTGACGACGAAGGTTAGCCTGCAGCACTTCCTCTGTTAACACGGCTGCTCAAAATAACAGAAATTGAGTGAATATGCGCAGACTGAGAGCAAACATTCAAAAGAAAGCACTGGCGCAGACAAGTCATGCTCTAATTATTATATGAGTTCAGCAAAGTTCAAGTATTAAGTCTTTGATTTTGTTTGTCCAAAACTAAATATTATTTAATTTTTTCTAGCAATTACACCAGTTTGTTAATTGCCAGGTGCAGAATAGTGTGGGGTCCACATTCTTTGCTTGATAAATATCGACCGGTATTATTTGACCGTCATGACGCATAATGTTAAAGTGATACTGCCTTTCCAGTCAAACATTTTGATTTATGTACTCTGTGGGCTGCAGCAGAGATAGTTGTGTCCAACCTCCACCGAATCCGGATTCGCAGCAACAGTACCGGGGCTAAGCACTCCTCTCCGAGGGATCACGGGGGGACCAAGCGCTTTGGAAACCAGCTGGAGACACCAGACAGACAGAGGCTTCCGTCTGGGGGGAAAGTCCCCAAATCCGCCTCTGTCTCAACCCTGTCTCTCATCATCACCGCAGGTTAATATGGCCCCATTAAAGAATGCATTGTTCTCTGTGGTATCCATTCAGTATGGGGATATGGAACAGTCATACTGGACCCTATCAGGCAAATATTATTGAATAGGATGTTCATATACGATGAAGTAGTGGCTGAGATGTTGCTAATGGATTAATCTGCACTGAGCTAGTAGTTGATCAGCTGCCTCTAAATGCTACATCTGTGTCCCTTATCTTAGTGCTGTATCAAAACACTTTTTTTGTCTTGTTTCTTGAACTCAAATTGGGTCCCTTGTTTCCATTTCAGACGACATGCCCAGTGGCCTCCAGCCAAGTCCCATCTCTCCGCGGTCCCTTTCATCCAACCATTCATCCCGTGACTCATCCCCCAGCCGAGACCTCTCGCTCAGCCTTAGCAGCCTGCGGCCCCCCATCATTATCCACAGCTCGGGAAAGAAGTACGGCTTTACCCTGCAGGCTATCCGCGTCTACATGGGTGACAGTGATGTCTACACTGTGCACCACGTGGTCTCGGTGAGTGCTGTTGTAATTTTGTTGATTCATAAAAGGCACTGGATGGTAATCCTAAGCAAAGTCCCAGAACTCTGAAATGGCTTCTTTTTCACTTTTTTTTCTGTGCTTGCTTGGTAGCCACTTGTCTGAATTGATAAGCTTAATGAGAGTGATTGAACCACACCATGCCTACCAAAAGGAGAGACGGTGTTTCTGGTTCTGTTGAAACATCGGCCTTTCAGAGGTTCCAAGTGCACGGAGGCTAATGTGCAGATAATGACTAAATTCAAAACCATATCCTGTCCACAAAAACATTGTTTAATAGTGATCATGACGCAAATCTTTTTTTCTCAGAGTGTGGAAGATGGAAGCCCCGCCCACGAGGCAGGACTGAGGGCAGGTGACCTCATCACTCATGTAAATGGAGAGTCTGTGCATGGGCTGGTCCACACAGAGATGATGGAGCTGCTACTGAAGGTACAGAAACTATTCAGATTCTTAAACCTAATGTCACACTGTTAATTACTGTGAATTACTTTGATGGGGACTAATCTTTCACACAGAGTGGCAACAAGGTGGCCCTTCAGACCACGGCACTGGAGAACACATCCATCAAGGTTGGGCCAGCTCGAAAGACCAGCCATAAGGGCAAGATGGCCCGCCGCAGTAAGAAGAGCAAGAGACGCGACAATCAGGACAGGTGAGAGAAAACTGCTAGATTTTTCTGCTTATAGGATGGAATGTAGCTGCATATTTAGGTTGGTGTTCTCATAAGTCATCAAGCAACTGTTCTACTGCAAACTTCATTATTCTGTCTCCCCCCCAGTGTTAGTTAGAGATCACTGCACACTGTTGGATGGATGATAACAAAATAGCGCTATACATCAAACCCACAACACAAGAAATTTAACAGAACTTGGGCAACCTCAATGTACAACATTGTTCATCATTAATGGCAATCATGATACATTGGTTCACGGCTGTTATAACCATTTATAACTCCTTATAACAGGCGACGGAGCATCCTGAAGAAGCTGTCCAAGCAGAGCACGGTAATGCACAGCAGCCGAAGCTTCTCTTCTGGGCTCCACCACTCAGTGTCATCTAGTGAGAGCCTGCCAGGCTCTCCCACACACAGCATGTCCGCTGGACCCTCCACCCCTTGCCGCAGTCCCGCTCCAGATAACCAGGCAGCAGGTGAGCTGAGTTGAGGTGTCTCCATCCCCCGGGGGATACTGAATTGCTGTTTATTTTTGTTATTACATGTGTGATTTTTTTATTTTTTATTTTTTGGGGGGGTGTCGAAAAATGTCAGTTATTTTCACATCTCCCTCAGTGGTATTGCATATGTCAGTGCTCTTTGGGTTAGTGTGGATTGTGGATTGTGTTCTGTTTACCTTCACATGTCTGTAACATGCCTTTACCTCTCTCCCAGACACTACTCCCCCTCAGAGCACCTCTCCGTGCTCCAGCTCTCCCAGCTCCCCAGCCACACACATCCGCCCCAGCTCGTTGCACGGCCTGGGCCCCAAGCTGAGCACTCAACGATACACCAAAGTGGGACGCCGCAAGTCTACCAGCAGCATCCCCCCGTCCCCCCTGGCCTGCAACTCCTCACCCCAGCCCCTTTCCCCCCAGCGATCTCCCTCTCCTCTTCCGGGTATCACAAAAACCCTCCACACCTTCCACAGCAAGACACTGTCTCCCCCAACAATCGTCCGGCACATGGTGCGCCCCCGCAGCGCTGAGCCACCCCGCTCCCCCCTACTCAAGAGGGTGCAGTCCGCCGAGAAGCTCTCTGGTGCCTACCGCAGGCACACACTGGAAGTGCCTTGCTATGGTGAAGGGGAGCCTCTTGGAGACATGGATGTGGAGGGGGCCAGCGGAGGCTCTTTCATGGGGGACCATGGGAGGCTGGTGTGTGGGTATGTGGGCGGCCAGAGGCTGAGGGACTTTGCAGCTGAGCGTTCGGAGCAGCTGGTTGTGATGCGGAAGCTCAACCTGTCTGAGCGCCGCGACTCTTTCAAGAAGCAAGAGGCTGTGCAGGAGGTGAGCTTCGACGAGCCCGAGGAGAAGGTCAGCCCCATGCTCACCGTGACAGCCCCCGCAGCCAGGTCCCAGCACCAGCACAGGGCAGCCTGGATGGTGTCCCAGCCAGAGTCCAGCGAGGAGGTGTCAGTGGTGACAAGGTTCAACCTGGTGCCCCAGATTGCTGTGCAGGGCTCGACTGAGAGTGAAGGCCAGGACGACTGGGAACCGTGCTCCGATGGAGAGGAGGACAGCGAGAGGCCTGAGCCTGACCCTACGGTTAACATCACCCCACAGCAACAATACACAGCACCCTCTCTCTCTGCAACTATCTACAGCAAGGCAACAGAAGCCATGACTGCGCCGTATGAAGACAAGCCTGCCTCAGATAAGGTTGGATGTGTTGGGGAAAGCCCACTGGACTCAAGCCAACAGAAAGGGAAGCTCAAAAAGTGACATTTCTGGGACTATTTACATACAGCCATATCTTTGTAGGATGTCTCAACACTCTCCTCGCTGCTGAAGAAAGAAAGTGGCCAATAGAGAATCTTTCCAGGCCAACGATCAAATTGTTACATTGTTTTGTTTAGTTTTTTGTAAGTTTTACTTGAATCTGATTTTTGTTTGTAAATATGTGACATCAGGAAATATACTGGACTTTATTTGCTGTTATTATTTATTACTTTTATAAGCTACCAGAATTTTTAATTGGTCCAAAAAGGAAAGTGTTCAATTGATGGGGTCTAGCCAAGGTAAAATCATGTTTTGTAACCATGGAAATGTAGTTTGACGTCTTTTGACTGGATTTTTCTATAAATGTCTATTTTTAAACAAGAGCATCATGATACAGACTAGTTGCGTATTGTACTCTAGGTAATTTACTTTAGACTAAAAAGCTCAGAAATGAGTTTTTGGAGAGGAAAGGTCATGATTGATCATTTTTTTTAAAGATTCATAAATGGAAAGTAGGAATGTAAAACCACATTCCTACAGATGATTACAGAGCTGGTTATGACAACATATAGTAGTTTGGAATCATATTTTTTTTAATCATACAAATCTGCAGGGCAATATTAAACTAAACTAACTTAACTACTTTTGTTGGACTTGAATGATGAAAATGGCAGACATGTAGGCCCATGTCAAACACTCAAGCTATGCTTGATTTAGTTTGCCCAGTACAATGGAACTAATGGAATAGTCCATAAAGAACTTACTCCAAGCAAAATCAAACGCCCCTCAAATATTCTGCTCGTATTTATTCATGTTTTTGACAGAAGTCTGAAATAGTAACAGGTCCCTAGCTACTTATCTGCCATGAAACAGATTTTCTTTTTTGTTCTCTAAGCCATATCTTATAGATTGTCAGACGTTGGACTGAAAGCTCTTATTTAATTGTTTGCGGTCTTTACTTGACAGTAGCAGGGAAAAACAGTTCCCTTTTATGAGGGTATCAGTCATTTTCTATTTAATGAAATCCAGTATATGACATGAAATTAAGCAGCTAAGCTAGTTCTAAAACCTGTTGAAAATATATAATCATATTTTGCCGCAAACTGACTGTTGTGTTTGTCATCCCAACTTCATCTACTTCTGTTGTTCTCACTATTGATCCCCATGACACTGGGGTATACCTTTGCTTTTATCTTCTGACATCATGGTGGATTTCAATTTGACATTCATGATGTAGTATGTGAGCTTGCTGTAAAAGCTGTACTAAATGCGTGGAACTGTATTTGTAGAGCTGTCAAGTATTATTACATCATCTCCGTCACGCAGGAAATAGGAGACAGGAGTGTATTTCTGTGATTACTGGATAGGCAGTATTGTTCCGAAATTTGTTTTGCATCCTGGAATACAGCTTCCCAGGCGACACCGCCTTCCTGTAGGATACTGGATAGAAGCTTTTATGAGATCCATAGCTTTTTATGGGATTCTTTTCAAGATTTTTTTTTATTTATTTTTTTTAATTCTCAAGATATCTATTTCCTCTAGCCTTATTTGGCACTTTTACTCATAATTACTACAGGTCAGCAGGTGAAAAACACCATGCATAAAACCCATTCCCACTTCATTTTCTATGTATTGATGTTTACATTGGGATAAAGTGCACTGAAAGATAAGGTATTTTTACATAAATTATTTTGAGAGAAAAATACATAGGAAAAAGGCAAATTAAGACAATAGAGGGAACTCCCCATACCTTTATTCAAAACCCAGGGCTTAGATATGAAAATATGCTCATTTTATGCCTTTGTACTGTATACAGTATGCATTTATGTATATTTTGTTATGGCGGCTGTTAACTTTAATGCCATATGCATTATTATTATACTTGATTGATATACTTGGTGTACACCAACCTTTATTGCACAAGCAACGTGACTACGGCAGTAAGAATGGGCGTCTGGTGAGGCAAAAAATGAAGCTTGTTGGGGATTCAGATCAGTGTTTGGATGCGTACAGGCCAGGTCCTTATGCTGTGTTATTCACAACCATTTTGTTAAACACTACAGTAGGTTGATATCCTGTTAAATGGTACTAGCTGTTGTTTAACCTTCTACTGCAGTGTTTTTGAACTAACTTAATTAAGAACTTATGGACATGGATTTTTTGTAATTATGTATTTCTACTTGATGATACCACTCTCTTTGATATTATGTATTGTTTAGCTATTACAGTATCACATTTCAACACTAGTAGTTTTGAGAACTGTTACACTTCCTCACAGGTTGATATGCATATACAGTATTCCTGTGTTCTTGTTTACTCTTCTGTTGGATGCATGCTGCATGTGACAAAGACACATTGTACTTGATTGATTGCATGGTATTTTGGGATAATAGCCCATACTGTGTTTTCTGATGTCTATTTTTGTATTGCAACTGCACCTGTATTTGGACGAAATCTTCCACACCTGAGATGTGTATGCCCAATGCTTTTCACATTCTCACGCAGTGCATAATGGGCTCCAATTTGCTTCCACTTTAGTGGTCATTGCTGTTATATTGGTAATTTCATTCAGCAAAATTTGTTAGTGTAGAGGCGGAGGGCAGGTCTCCGGCAATGAGTGGGTGGGGATAATTGAATGACATGTAGATGCCCACTGTCCTCGCCAATCAGAATTTCACTGCGAATTTTGGAATGGATAATCATTTTTGACAAATAAAATGACCATACTCTCAGTTGTAGGCAACAAATGTAACCCACAAATGTAAGTTGTAAAAAGTATCAATGATATACTTATCTGATGCTGAAGTTGCAACTTTTCTCATGGTTTTTTATTATTTGCATCAGCTAAATAAATAGGCAATTTTCCTTTATCTCTGGCAGCCACCAGTCATAATCATAATAACCTGCCACTTTAGTGTCTTATAGTTGCCTATATGCATTTATTTATATAATTCCCTGGCTTTTTGTTTCCTCTCTGTAAACACCACTCTTTAGAGGAAGCAAATTGGAGCCCAATCTCTCTCTTTTTTCTTCCATTTTTTTTAAAATATAAATATCTAAGTTATGTAATTCATCAATGGCTGGGATTGAATACAAGGATTGCACCCACAGCTATGTACACTAGGTGGTGCTTTGTCTCATCACTAGATTTGTACTTACATAACCCTCATTCTGGTGACAAACCAGCACATTGATATATTTTGCATTGTAAGATACTGAATTTGCATGTGTTCAGTTGAATCAGTGTCTATTAATCATTTGTCAGGTTTCAAACACCTTAAGTTTACTTTAGTTGCATATAAAGAGTCACATTTACATGGTCGAATGGACTCATCTGCAAGAACACACATTCATTCTTTCTTTTTGCCCTACGACTTTTGTTTTAACTCTGGAGGTCGCAGTGTTGGATGTCCATTTGTTAGTATGGATATACTGTATGGTATTTACATTTGTTCATGAACACTACTGCATAAGGGGGTGGTTCATCCCTTACACAGATGGTGTGAAGATTGATCTATTTTGTGTTTTTTACTGGCTGTTCCCTAACTGTTTTATAATAAATTATTTGATATTGAATGCACAAAGTGTCCTGTCTTTTTTCTTTTGTAACTGTAGGTTGTCATGCACGCACTCCTAAGGCTATAGTAGAATACTTGTTTTTAATTTGTTGGGCTGGTTTCCTTCAAAGTGTAATTTTTATTGTGTTTACTTGAAGGGGTCATTACTCAGGTTAATGCCACTATGGTCTTCCTTATGGAGCTGATATGTCTCAAATGGATTTAAGATACCTTGCACAGTTTAACTCACAAAAACATCCACACATGCTCCAGACAGACAAACAGATTCTGTCCTCCATACACATACACATGCTCAGAGAGAGAGCTGGGTTAGACAAGCCTTTTCCCACAGCTGTTGTTTGCCAGCCGACGTGTCACGGAGCAGTAAGCAGCACCCAGTCTGGCCTGGCCACTACAGCACTAGAGTAACAGATCAGTATTTTAGGCACTCAGACAGTATCACCTGTCACAGGACTAGTCTGGACAGTGTCCCCCAACACGACAGCACAGGACTGAGCAGCGCAAGCAATGCCACATAAACACACTGGATATCTTACCCACAGAACAGAGTACAAAGCAGCGAAGCAGTACACAAACAGAATGAATTGCATGTGAATTCAACCTGAATTCAACCTCCTGTAGCTTAGTGACACGAAAGTGTTACCATTGCCTTTTGCAGAGCTTTTGGAGGCAGTATGACATCCAGGCTCTGATAGGATTCCTGCAGGACCTGCCCTCTCCTGTCATCCCTGAGTCTGTCTATCCAGTCCTGAAGACCACAGTGCAAGAGGAAACAGGTAATGCACCTCCATTACTCACTGCTACTGCTGAGTCAAAGCCATATAACAGACCATCACTCTAGCGCTAGTCTAGGGATTGCTCATTTTCTGTTCACTGCTGCTGCTTAAACCATAACCCCCCTCACACGGTCAGTCTCTGGCACTCTCATCAGTCTGACGAATGTCACCTTTGACCAAAAGCTTAGCACAGTGAGTATCAAAACATTTTCATGGGTCTTAATTAACTATCTTTGTCAGTTCTTCTGCATCTCCCAAACCGTAGCGACTTTGTTGGAAGTTTGGCATATTCCTCAAGTCTACTCTTATCCCTCAAGACGTAACTATTTCATCATGCTTGTTATGCTAAAATGTATCTACATGGTTAGAGCTGTTGTTGAGAGGAGTTGTTGAGATTATTATTATTTTTTTTGGGGGGGGGGGTTCGGTTCATGAAGCTGCAAGTATTTTCTTAAGAGAAAAGAGCTCCATATTTAAGGCGCCAATGATTTTAAAAATCTAAAGTTGTCAATGATTCATGAGAGCAGCTCAAAACTTTCAGTCAAAAATCTGGACAGATCTTGAGAAAATAATAAAAAGATTATCCACATCTGAGGGCTTGGTTGTGCCAGGGAGAGTGGGTGTAAGACAGACATACTGTATTAAACATGAGACAGCGAGAGAAGAAGAATTCAGCAGCAGTGCCAACATGCTCTTGAGAGCATGTCAGTTGTAAGGAGGGAGCTCTGTTAGTCTAGTGAGTGTCATGGTCAGTGTTGGGGAAGCTACTCTGAAAATGTATTTAACAAGATTACCAATTGCTGAAGTTCAAGGGCTGGAATAATACTTGAATTCCAATGTTTTTTTTGTTTTCTTTGGGAAAAATGTAGTGAGTAATGACAGTAGCTTACTACACCACTACATGGTATAAAAAGTAGTTAACTACAGGAAACACTACAAGGATTTAAATCAAGCTACTGCAAAACACAGTTAAATAGATAGTTGAACTACATGGAGTGGAACTACTCCCCCCTCACTAGCCATGGTGTTAGGTACGATATTCCCCAGTGTGATTTGGCAGAGACGAAAGCAAAACATCTCTATGTTTACCCCTGTGTTCTCTTAAGGAGAAATGTATTTTTGCTATATGCGCAAATTGTATTTTAGAAAGTAGTAGAAATATGATCCCGAAGTTTCCCACTCAATCAATAGGAAGCTCTACGCAAATAACTTTAGTACATTTTAACTTGGAGGTTCAGAGTTTCCAACTTGTCATAAATGCAGCATTAATACGCCTCTTATTGCCTGTCTTCACTAACTAGCCCTCCATCCAAAACCCAAGCCATGGCATTCTTTATCTCCAATGGCAATGGCAGCAAGCTGGCTGAAGCTGAATGGTACTGGGGAGACATTTCAAGGTAAGCATGATTAGCTAAATTGAATGAATTGGATAAATTAAAGAATTTAACTATTGAGCTATTTCAAGCCTGACTACGTGACTCCGGTTATTTTCCCAGAGAGGAGGTGAACAATAAACTGAGAGACACACCTGATGGCACTTTCTTGGTCCGAGATGCCTCCTGTAAGGTGCAAGGAGAATATACACTGACTCTCAGGTGTGAACAGTATTAATAAATGGATGAAGGATGCAGTTATTTCAAATCACCACTGTTGACCGCTAGTCTTTTTCTCTTAAAGTAACCTTCTATAGTGGAGGGAGTTCTTCAGGATAACCTTACTTGTTCAGAAAGGCACTCATGTCACATTTCATAAAGCCTCATTGCTTTAGAGATCATCCAATGCCTTCACCGAACTTAAGGTCATATTGCTCAATGTCTGTGACCATTCTAGGAAAGGGGGGAATAACAAGCTGATCAAGATTTTCCATCGAGAGGGAAAGTATGGCTTCTCGGAGCCGTTGAGCTTCATCTCAGTGGTGGAGCTTATCCAACACTATAACCATGAGTCCCTGGCCCAGTACAACCCCAAGCTGGACACACGTCTACTGTACCCTGTCTCCAAATACCAGCAGGTAATGAATGTAGTGTTGTCATACTCTGGTCCCTGCTCAGCCTTGCTTGTCAAGATAGAAAAAAACCCATTTCAAACAAGTCGCATTACATAGATTTTACACCCACAACAAATTAAATGTCTCGGGTGCCATGATTGATTAATAAACTGCGGCTCATCTTCTTCCCAGGACCATGTTGTGAAAGAGAACAGCATAGAAGAGGTGGGACAGCAGCTGAAGGTACACCATGAACGGTACCAGGAGAAGAGCAGAGAATATGACACGCTGTACGAAGAGCACACACGCACCTCCCAGGTAACATGTTTGACCTCAGTCCATGGAACACGACCATAGAAAATGACAACCACCTATGTTGTCTACCAGACATGGGTTAAATACAGTACATTTAAATACTTGTGCTTGATTTTGAACTATTCAATTGGTTCCATTCTACCAGGCAAACTAAATCAAGTGCATTTCACATATTTGATAGTGCTTGGCTCAGCTGTTGTCCACACCCTCCAGGAGCTCCAGATGAAACGCACTGCCATTGAGGCCTTCAACGAGACCATCAAGATCTTTGAGGAGCGATGCCAGCGATTACTGGAGTGCTCCAGTAAGGAGTACATTGTCAAGTTCCTCAGAGAGGGCAAGGGCAAAGAGATTGAGAGGTATCCTTCAATTTGCATCACTGTGTTACAATACAGTGCCTGCTTTAGAATGTCACTGTTTGATACAAACTTTGAAGATACGTTTTAACTTTCTGATCTCATTGCTCAACCTTCCAGAATCCAAACTAATTCCAATAAGCTAAAGTCCCAGGTGACAGAGATCCATGACAGCAAAAAAACACTGGAACAGGACCTGAAGAAGCAGGCTTCAGACATTAGGGAAATCGACAAGAAGGTGAACACCCTGAAATCATCAGACCCCCTGCAGCTTAGTAAGATCAGAGACCAGGACCTGGTGTAAGTTCAAACCCTCTCACATGTCTCAGACACACACACACACACACACACACACACACACACACACACACACACACACACACACACACACACACACACACACACACATACACATACACACTCACTCCAATGTGTGTGCAAAACAGAGAGTTAGGTTAAATATGCTGTGTTGTTCAGGTCCATTAGTTGGATTCTGTCAATGTTGCAGGTGGCTCACCAAGAAGGGCACCAGACAGAAGATGATTAACAAGTGGCTGGGCGTCAAGAACGACATTGATGAGTGAGTATTATCAACGCTGAACAATGCAATTCAGACTTGACCTGAATATGAAATCGCTGTGCTGGATCTGGATCTGTCAGTAAGGGTCTCATCCCTGGCTGTTCCTCAAATGAATCACCTTCTGTTTGGTAGAAGGGAGGCATCCCATTTGCCAGCTCAAATATGTCACTGTCTATCACATTCACACTTGTGTCTCATCCCCCCATGTCTTTCACTCTCCCCACCTCCCCTTGCCCAGCCCTTATTCCCTTGTGGATGATGAGGAAGTGCTCCACCACGACGAGCGCACCTGGTACGTGGGTGACATCAAGCGTGGCCAGGCTGAGGAGCTGCTAAGGGGCAGGTGCGACGGCACTTTTCTTATCCGAGACAGCCAGACGCAGAATGGCTCCTTCGCCTGCTCCGTGGTGTAAGTTTCAGCAGAGGAACACATTGATATGACACAGACTGGGTTAGAATAGGGCTAGATGTTTAGCTATGGGTATAGCCTGGTGGGTACTTGGATAGGATTTGCATACAGATTATTAGATATCTGTCTAATTTCAACTGTCATTTTGTTGCATAGTGTCTAACCTAAGGTTTTTTCTCTGTTTTCACATGTCTGTGTATCCAGTGTGAATGGGGAGATCAAGCATTGTGTGATCTGTAAGACCTCCACTGGCTACGGGTTTTCCGAGCCCTACAACCTCTATGGTTCCCTCAGAGAGCTGGTGCTCCACTATAGACTCACCTCCCTGGTCCAGCACAACGACCAGCTGAATGTAACCCTGGCCTGCCCCGTCCTCACCCAGCTACCCAGATGATCAGTAATCTACAGTCGATGCAACACAACCAGGCCAGGCACAGCACAGGGGGCCTGCTGACAACACACACAAAACTTGCAGAAACTACAAACCCTCAACTTTTGCACAACAATACAACCAAGATGCAGAGTGAGAGATTTATAAATGACTGTGTAGGTTTTGGTTCTGAGGAGAACCTGTCAATTACTTTTTGTTTTGTTTTCACTTCAGCAACACTACACAGTGTTTGGAAACAATATCTTTGCATCTTAAAAAAGTTACCACTGTAAATATAAAGTCAAGTGGTTTTCCGTTGCAGTGGATTTAATTCTTGCAATTGATCGTCTTATGAGTGCCAATTTGCTTTTGTGGCAAAAGACACAGGTGTGTCTCTCTTTTTTTTCGGAAAAGGATTTGACATGGTAGATATGGTGTTCAAAAAGACCTAACAGGCCTTTTCCCAAGTGCACATCTCACCTTTTTCATGGCTGGAAGATAAGAAGTTGTGGAAAAAAGGCTTAGTGTTTTATCACTTGATTTACATTCTTCCACTCAGAGCTGTGGGTGACACACAAAAAGAGGTTTCTATCTGCTCTCTAACATTTCATGCAACTTAAAGCCCTCTCATATATAGTTGATAATCCATTTTATAAACATTGCAACACTGTTGTAGGACCTCCAAGCCATCCTCCCAGAGAGTACTGCAACTGCAGTGGCAGCGACAGGTATCTCAATAATGAAAAGGAAATCTTATCTCTTTCTGATGTGTACTTTTTCTTTGAGTAATTTGTATGAGGACAAAAGCTAATACTAGTACTGTACAATAACAGAAAGAGTCACTGAGCTATAGTACAGTATGCAATTATGTGTCAGTTTTGCAGTGATTGTTGTGCATAATCGCTAAGGTACTTTTTCTTTGAGTAATTTGTATGAGGACAAAAGCTAATACTAATACAGTACAATAACAGAAAGAGTCACTGAGCTACAGTACAGTATGCAATTATGTGTCAGTTTTGCAGTGATTGTTGTGCACAATCGCTAAGGTACGGGTAGTACCATGTACCATTAGATGTGTAGCAAAATGTGTCAGGTGATAGCTTGCCTTAATTGGTCCTTTTTGGTCTTATCCTGCTTCCATTTTCTGTCTCTGTGGATCCGTCAGTATGTCTTGTATGCCCCTATCAGGCGCCAAGTGTGTTGTACAGTTATGTATATGTCATTGGTGGGGGACAAGGCAATGATGATGACATCTCATGCCAAAAACAGACCTATTCCCTTTGATGACTGCAGCCTGTGTATGATGGAAGGGTATTGATGCGAAAACATGTGGTAACATGCTTGTAAGGCTGCTTGTTTTTTTTAGCTTTTATATTTGTAAAACAGCGCTACCCTGAGGTATCTGAAGCCTGGTGCAGTATGTAGTTCAATCTAATTGGAAATAGAAGAATTACAAACCCTTAAAAACACAAATAATACATTGATAATATATTGAGAGGATTAAATGTTTATTCCCAGGTATAGTTACATATAATATGTGGTTCCTTTATCCATATTTAGTATTTGTAAATGCTTAAACAAGTTTAACGTGGGCGCTTTTATTTTTGAAGAAATCGTTTTTTCAAACATTTACATTGACCGGAAGTAGGTGGGCGGAGTTCCACTGTTGGAGCTCGGAGAACACATAATATTGCTTGTGAAAAGCAAAATGCACTTTTGATTAGAATTTACTCGAAATTAGAGGATTCTCCAAGTAAAATTGTAATTGCCATACTTGCTTTGACCACACATTTCTCATACTGGTAGGCCTACTTTCAGTTTTCTAGGGGGAAAAGTCTAAATAGTTTAATCAATGTGCATTAACTTTAAATTGGGACATCTGTAGCGGCACTAAAACGGTGTCCTTATTTCCATATTAAATGTATTGTGTTAAATTAAGTCTGTATGAATTTCCTTGTCAGTTCCTTTATCATACTGCGACCATACATCTTTATTTTGTAGATTTTTCGTTAAATTATCTATACCTTTTTGTTTTCTAAAAAAAAAACATTCAGTGAGTGTAAATAGGCTAGTTTAATCAATGTGCATAAATATAAAATTGGGATATCTACTGCAACCTATAGTGGCGCTAAAATGGTGTTTCATATGATGTCCTTATTTCCATTTTAAAATTATTGTGTTGAATTACGTCTGTATAAAAAACTTTTTGCTGTCCCTGTTATAGCCTACTGCGACCCTACAATCGTTATTTCGTTAAATTATCTGTATTGTTCTGTCTTTTGGGATGAGTCAGAGATGGCATGGCTGATTTAATTGAATTGGGATGACCAATAAGAGGCTTCTCAAGTAGTCACAAGAATGATTCCCACCACAGCTGATGATAATGGTATAATTGTCAACAGAAAAAAACCGTAGCTGGGAGGAACGACTACTGGGCCTCTTGAGTCAACCCGTTGGCTTTCAAATTTGTCAAATTATTCGAAGGAGGCAAAGTGAGGACTTCAACACCTGCACGAAATATGAAGTGTGTTTTTGTATTGGTCATTTATTTTGTTTTCTCAACTTTCAATAAATGCCATGGAAAGTCGAAGCCCAAACCGGCTTGTGGATATCCCCCCTCACAATGGTGTCGGACTTTGGAAATTGCAATAGAATGCGGGGTAAGTTTGCTGCAAACGGCCACCTTCTAATGCCATTTACAGGATTATCTTTAAGATTCATTCATAAAACTCTTTTTGATGTTCTTCTGATAAACTCGATCAGCTATTTATTTTGAATTGCTTATCATTTTCACTTGTGGTGTTCTCTTGAGTGTAATTACTGAATGACACCATTTAAAGCAAATGTGTGTTTAATCTCACCAAACAAGCATCAAGATATTTCCATGTTATAAAGATTATAACCGACATGTAAAGGAGAGTAGACTGTGTAATTTTCCCAAACATTGTTTTTCATGATGGTGGGTTCAAGTCACATTAGTTTGTGTTCAAAGACTCCCTTGTCTGAGCTTGAATGAGAATCATGCTTTTGAAATTGAGCACCAGAGGTTCTACATTTCCTGAGAGCATGTGACCAAGTCCTGTTCCCAGTTTCTGTTGGTTGAATGTGATGCCATACTGCTTGGTATCAGGTCCCAAATGTGCATGCCCTAATTTTGGCTTGGATGATATTCCCTCTTAATCACAGTATGGTTTTTCTCAAACTAACTTGGAATTGTAAGAAGAGTTGGCATGGCATGTTGGTCTGTCACTGCATATCAGTTTAATTTTCTCAAGTGGAAGTGTGTCCATTTGGTCAGAATTCTGATTATACTGTATATTATACTGTATATCTTGACTTTCATTTTCATGTCAAAGTTAAATTAAGAATCTTGTCTAGGTTCAGAAGCAGTGTCTGGAGCTCAATGCCACCCGGCCAAACTCTGCTGTTCCTCCAGTAAAAGTGACCCTGTACTATGAGAGCCTGTGTCCAGGCTGTAGATCCTTCATATCTCAGCAGCTGTTCCCTACCTGGACCATGCTGCAAGACATCATGGAGGTCAAGCTGGTCCCCTATGGCAATGCACAGGTACGCATGTTGATTGTTACTGAAATTGTAGCGCACATTTCGGCACTTGGTAACTTTGTGTTACTAGCTTTTTCTTGTTTTATGAGTTTGAATATAATAAAAACATTTGTAGGTCAGAGACTGTGCTATTTTGCCTAAAATGCTTTCGTTTGATACTTTTGGTACAGAATCTTTTTCCTTCTCTGGTCTTCCTTACTGATGACCTTGAAAGATTGACAGAATTAGATAAATGTTATTTTGAATGTTCTAATGGTTAAAACTTCACTTTGTCTTGTGCACATGCTGTTCTTTTTTCGTAGGAGATTCCATCAAAAAACTCTCCTTTCACCTGTCAACATGGAGATTCCGAGTGTCATGGCAACATGATCGAGGTAGGTCCAACATTGCACTTAATAAAATGAATGTCCATTTGCAAGCAGAGACTGTTTGGGAATCCCTGTCTTATTCATAGCCCCACATTGACCTCATACAGTATCTTCTCCTCCATAGGCTTGTATTCTACATTCAGCTGGTCACTCAGCGCTTCAAGTCATTTACTGCATGGAATCTGCTGCCAATGTTCTTGGTGCTGCCCAGCCTGTGAGTACTGTATGATTTGGCCAATTTCTCTCCGGCGGCTACTGCATACAATACAATTTGGCTATGTATGATTGCTGTTTTGTGCGTTTGCCAGAACCTCTTTCTTGGCAATAAAAAAAAATATATGTTTTTGCACCTTTTGTATATTGGCAGTTTATACAAGTTTATTTGTAGCCTGAGTGCCAGCCTGAGAAATTCTACATTTGAGCCACTGACTTGGTGTGCTCTGTCATCTTAACTAGTCATTCTTTTGACCCTAGTGTTTACAGCTGTACGCCCCCTCCGTCAAGTGGGACAGCATCACATCCTGTGTGAAGGGAGACCTGGGCTTCAAGCTAATTCATCAGAACGCCATGATGACCAAGGCCCTCAGTCCAGCTCACACACATGTGCCCTGGGTCACCATCAATGGGGTAAGAGAGTACTAGGACTGTGGAGGTGCAATTTTGATGTTGAGATCCAATATAATACAGGTATGGTCAATTAGTCAACAAGGTTAGTAGCATCTACAGATCAACAGATGTTAAGGTTTTTGATTTCATACTCCTCATGCATTTTAATGGTCAATGTGAACTGCTGAGTGAGTGTTGCATTTTGAACTACAATTTAAACATGTCATGCAGTCAAACACAAGGTACCATCATCAAAAAGCCTGGACATGTTTTGATGCCTGCTTTGTTGCCTTCTTGCAGGAATACACAGGTGACTTGGAGGACAAAGCCATGTCATCACTTTTCAGCTTGGTCTGCAAAATGTACAATGTTAGTAGCAGAGTGACTGGTTCCTCTTTTTAATTTGAAGCACTGGCCTGCATTCAAATAAGTCATTTATATTTGTAGAACAATGTATAGTTTTGGGTGAGCCGTTTGTATCAACCATTGTGCTGTGTCAGTTAATGCTATCGTCAACCCTGTATTTTCTTGTCCACAGGGAGGCAAGCCCCCTGCCTGCACTGGAGCACAGAAGAAACTGGACAGGAGCTTGTGCTAAAAAAAAGTCATTTGCATGTCATCCATGTATATTATTGGATATTTAGTCACCGTATATAGTACCAGCTTTCCTCATGATCTACCATGAACTTGTATAGTCTTTTAAAATGTCTTTCTTTACATTAGTTAGCTCTTAACAGTTTTATTAAATTTGAATGTTGACAGTTAATTAATTTGAATTAAACTGTCAACTACCAATTGATAATTAAACAGTCTATTGATAATTAAACTCAGCGTTACCAACAATGCCAAAATTATTATTTTTTGCATACTGTAGTTACAGCATTTGTAATGTCAATGTTGGAAATATTCCCTTCAGATTCTGGTCCATGATGACATGATTGCATCACGCAATTCCTGCAGATTTTTCAGGTGCATTTTCAAGATGTGAGTCTCCTGTTCTACCACATCCCAAAGGTGTTCTATTGGATTCAGATCCGGTGACTGGAAAGGCCACTGAAGAACACTGAACTCATTGTCATGTTCATGAAACCAGTTTGAGACAACTTTTGCTTTGCGACATGGTGCATTATCATGCTGGAAGTAGCCATTAGAAGATGGGTAAATTGTGGGGGGGCGCCATGATGATGGTCAACCTTCCACAGAGTCTATGGGGATTTCCAGTATATCCGGCACACAGTCATTATGCCTTACAAAAGATTTGGATTTTATGGCAGATGACAAATCTCTCTTCAAAAAGAACCTAACAAAAGTAAACCAATACAAGTTTCCATATAATTTATTGGGATTTTCACTTTGAACAACCTGAACTCAATACTTTTGGCTTAAGAAATGATCAACAAAATGTAGGAAATTTCATTAACAAACATCGGAGTGGTAGCTGTATACTTGATTTATCTTGAGGCTCCAGAACATGAATTCAAGGTTTTTATTTTTAACTGTACTTGACTTATTGACAGACACATGCTAAGAATAAATATTCAACTTGGCACAACATTGAAGATGGAAAAGACAGACATAACAATAACGGTTTACCACCACTGTTTCAGAGCAAAGTGATGATGAGAAGAGGAACAAATTGGCACCATTCTAACTCCTCCCAGTCAACACCTATAACACCCTAACACTGAATGGCACTGACTCCTGTGAGTTTCTCTCCACTTACGCTCCTTCCCGTTACAGATTTAAGGCAGTTTGCTAATTCATAAACTGTTGCATGAATGGAATACTGTCATAAAAGTTTATACTGTATAAATACTAGTGTGCTTTCCCACTCTTTTACGATGAAAAGGGTGGGAACAAAGGACTCTTTAGTGTTAGTTCACAAGGCTTATTAGCAAGTTGATTTCAATGACCTCCCTTAACGTTGGAGGTATTCTCATCCAGGTATATTGAATACTCATCTGTCATTTACAGAAATGTTACCTTTTGCGCATACATGTTCATTGTTGTACAGTATTGGTTGCACCTTCCATGGGGTGAAATTCATAGAGGAACTGATAGCCAAAACAATGCTAGAAATTAGTCCGCGGCAAATCGATTTTTGTTCCAGTGTTATGCTCATTTCGCATGCACACAGTTAAAAGAACACTGTCACCTGTACAAAATGTAATGCTGCATTTTGGTATCTCTGTAAATCAAAGGAAAAATCATATTTGCGTTTCTAACACCATAACTGACAATTGATCAAATTCAACACACAGTGTGATGACTTTGCAAAGTATAACTTTGATACCATCAATAATTCCCATCCTTTGGAATCCTTTGCATAAAAGTTCATAACAACTTAGGCTGGCAGATGCTTTTGTTCAAAGTCGAACACTTGTGGCACATTGAATTATCCCCAGAAGCAGGCTTCTCTTGTAGAACGGTACTGAACAAACACAGTAAATCAATACAGGATGTACAGTATTGTGTAGGCCAGACATTGTCTACACAATTCTGTTGTGTAAAACAGGGGATCCCCTATGAACTGTGTTCACTACATTTCTATCTGCAACATTTTACAGAATATGTAATTGAGTCTACACACTTCAGTCAGCTGACAACTATGATCTTGTTAGGGCCCAAGCCCTTTTAAACAGATTGGGTTTATCACCACAGAGACTGTAAAGTGCTATGGTGGAGGAACCCTGATAACAACGCTTTCAAAGCACAGAGATACAGACAATAAGTAATAAAAAAAAGTAAGTGATGAAAAAATAAATTAAAAAAAAGTGACAACATAAAACATCATCACATTGAAAATGAATAGATGTTTCATAAATATGAGTGTAAGTGGTGTTTTTCTAGATTTAAAACAACTTGTATTTGGGTACCCCAGAAAATACAGTAGACCACAGCTTGAAAAGTACTTTGGGAACATTGCCAACATAAGTCTAAATTCACTGATACTAATAATTCCATACTGCTGCATACCTTCTTTGCTTTAGTCCCCAAACATATGTCAATTGAGTACAATAGAGGAATACAAATAAATAATCAATCTCAGTTTCTGTCTTTTTGAATAATTTGCAGGGATGGTCAGGTGATAGATCTGGATAAAACAGGCAGTGTATGTACTGTATAGGGATACCCAAAAAGTCTTTGCTACATCAAAATCATCTCTCTCTTCATACCCTGAGGTTTAAATCACAACTCTCTCACTATTCAGATACATACGGTATTTGGTTATTCAACTTATCCACAAAATAATTTTCAAGGAGCTAAACAGAAAACATACTAATTTATGCTTACTGAATTCAAAATAATCATTATCTCCAAATTGTATGGTGCAAAAGCTCCAAGACCCTGTCAAAATCGCATAATTACAATCCTTACCCATTGTTCATTTCTGGAAGTCATTCAGAGGAAGACATTTTTGTTCTCAGTAGAATTCCTTGCATTGTCAGTAGACCTCGTTGAGGTTGGCATGCTTGCGTTTCTCTTCTGTCACTCAGAAAGGCATACTACAGTAGTCTGTGTCAAAGACACTTCCCCCAGAATCAACTAAAGAAAGCAGGACTCAAAAGAAAGGCATATCTTGGCACACAAAAATGATTCTTCTTGTTCTACAAGATTTTAAAAAAGGGGGAAAATGTTTAGGGAGCTTTTCCAGAGAGGTGTCTCCAGTGTAAAGGGACTGTGGTGAATACATACTTGTTGAAAGCCCACCCTGCCCGTTGATGCCCGGTTCGGCCCTATCGGCACAAACCAAGCCGGCCAGAACGGCACGCAAGGTGGGCGTGGTGGCTGTTACGTGCCTAGACGCAGATACGCTACACCACCCCCTTCCTGGCTGAGTTCTCTGTCGTCTATGTCTTCCCCGTCCAGCCCGGGGCTCAATGTCCTGTGGTGGCTGGGCCTCCTGACCGACATGGTGGCCAGACTGAGGGTCCGGCTAGGGTGGGGCGAGGGGGGGCGATGCCTACTGCTACTGCTGCTGCTGCTGCTGGGGTCTGGAGATAGGGACCGGGATGGGGATGTCCTTGAGCCTTCTACCCCCAGCAGAGTCTCATGCTCGGGGGGGCTCTCCAGGTCCGATTCCCCCTCCCCTTCCTCCTCCTCCTCCTCCTCCTCCAGGGTGAGCTCAAATTGGAACTTGTCTCCTCCAGCAGTGGCACAGCCCACTGCCCCCAACCCCAGGACCCCCGGGCCAACCTCCTTATCCCTGTCCTCGGGGGTGGGTGAGGGGCTGCGGGGGAGCATGCTCTGGTACCACTCTCGGTTGTCCTCCAGGGTGTCCAGGATGTCCTGGGCATCAGGGTGCACCAAGTCAGCCCACGTCTCCCACAGGGGGTGGACAACGTAGTCTATGAAACCTACCTGGAAATGAAAGCTGGGGTGAAACACTTTGGTGTGTCTATACCCACTTTGTCTACACCCATGTTGGTCACTATGACAGCTTTGAGCTTTTGACTGGTTTGTGTAAAATTGTGTCTGTGTGTGTGTAATACCTGGCTCTTCTCTATGGAGGCATTGTGTTTGTCACACATGGGGCTGATCTCCATACCCTTGTCCCTCTCCCTGTCCCCCTGGGTGAAGAACTCCACCATGATGCGGTCCGTCCACTGCCTGTAGATCTCCAGGGGCTTGGTGGGGTTACTCAGGTCAGCACAGTGCACCATGTTCTGCAACACCTTGAGGATAGGGAGAGACCAAGTTATTTTCTTTCTATATTCTAATAACAGTTGGTCTTACTTACAGTATATATATTTGTTATATTACTTTCTTTTATTGTGTCATAATAATCACATATTATGTGGTTTTCATAATTACATTTTGATACAATTGTAGTGAAAACCTACATTACATTTACATGAAAAACAAATCTTTATCACAATAGAAAGGCTTTGGTTACTGTATTTTAAACATCTGAACTAACCACTCTGTCTCCACTAGGTGGTAGTCTCATACCATAAACAAATCAATGATAGTAAAAGAATAACTGAATATTTGCTGGATATTTGCTACTACAGATGCATTCCATGTCCACTCACCTGGATGCGGTCGGAGTAGTTGTCCAGCAGCAACACTCCCAGACTAGTGACCTTCTTGGTCTCCACCATGGTCTTAAGGTCACCGAGGTAGTTCATGTGCTTGGACATATCTGTGGCCAACACCTGCACAATCACAGCTAATTGTACTGAATGTGTATATATGGCTCTGAGTATAACCATTCACTTCACTAATTTCAAGTCCTGATTAATCAAATTTCACTAACAACAAGGGTGATCTCTTTGCAGTCAGACCTATTAGTCTGGCCGCAAATATTTGTCATTGAAGATAACCTCTATGTATTGAAAGTAACGTTTTCCACTTCAACTATAGAAGCATTCTTTTTTTTCTTGTGTTTTTGTACACATTTTTGTTTGTATTCTTCCATTTCCTGTTGAAACAAGTTCAAACTAAGAAACAAGACATTCTATTCTGTCATTCACTGTGTCCTCTCAGTCTCTCACCATGTCGATGACCATCTTGCGCAGCGACTGCCTCTGTTTCTTGCTGACATTCTGGAAGATGTCACAGTTGTCCTCCTGCAACAGCTTGAAGCCTACAGCCAGGTGGTGGTTCTCCAGGACTGACGCGTCATTGTACATCAGGGCCAGCTCCGAGTCTGAGGCACAGATACATAACAGTGGCGTTACCTCCACTGTCTGCTAGATGGGCCTTTCAAGTAAACCACTTGAATGAACCATTCATTTTCTGTAAGGATATTTCCATTTGTGAATTTAATTGTATTTCAATTCCTTAACTGATGGGAGATGGGTTGACATAGAATTGAGCCATAGGTGGTCATTCCAACAAACACATACTTCAACTGCCCAACAAAGCGGACAGCATTACCTCTCTGACCTAATGCCAAGCCAAAGTATACTGTAGATATAATCCACAAGACAGAGGATGAGGGAAGGGGAAACTGACTTGTGTTGATGAGAAACTGGTTGGACACTCCGGGGTGATCCACATCGTGTATGGCACTGGCAAACAGAGCAGCCATGATTTCTAGGTCTGTGAAGACTGCCTGAGCAGGAAGGAAAAATATCCATTTACAGGGCATGTTACTTGAACATAACCCTGAACTAAATGCAGTAGGGACATACTATTTCCATGTCTATCAACAATTAGTGGATATTGCCGTGAGCTTTCCATTATTTTCAGCACTCCTATTCAAACATCACGTGCAACACACTGTCACCATAAGCGAAATGTGTTATTCAATACCAAGTTTCCACTTAAGTTGTGTTCAGTACAAATAGTACACTGAGTAAGTAAGAGCACTAGGTAACCTTTCCAACTCAAACCAACATCCTTTCATGCAATATTGTCATTCCCAATTCCAATATACCCCCCCATAATGAAGCGTTCTGTGACTTGCCTCTAGAGCTGGGGTGGAGAGGAGGACATGGATGGACTGTACGACGTCGGCAGCGTGTATGTTGTTGTGATAGGCCACATCAGCGTGGTAGTGGTCCTCCAGGGTCATCATGAAGGTGATGAAGGTGTCAGCAGGGATCTGAAAGGACTTGAGCAGGTCTCTCTCCTGAGGTGGTGGAGTAGAGAGGGTCCGCGGTTAGGTACTGCATGGTCACATAATGGTGGAACCAAACACAGCTTAACCCTCAGAAAGCTTTTGGTTAAAGGTACAGAATGTAACATTTGCCAGCAGCCCTCTGTGGTCACACTGAAAATTGTAAATGGAAATATGCAAAGTTTTATTATAGAGGCAAATGTGCATATCCTTCTAAACAAGCAAAGCGTAGAAATGGTACCTAAAGGCCAGTGCTTGACCTTGACACCATATTTTGAAATGTGATTTCAGAGACTATATTGTTTAATATTCCCAATTAATATCCTTCTCTTCTTGCTACAGAGTTATACTGGCAATAGGGGTTTTGTTCATACACTCACTGAACACTGAACGCGGTGACTGGGAAGGCCCCTGAAGAACACTGAACTCATTGTCATGTTCATGAAACCAGTTTGAGACGACTTTTGTGACATGGTGCATTATCATGCTGGAAGTAGCCCTTAGAAGATGGGTAAATTGTGGCCATGAAAGGATGCACATGGTCAGCAACAATACTCAAATAGGCTGTGGCATTCAAGCAATGTTTGATTGGTATTAATGGGCCCAAAGTGTGCCAAGAAAACACCATTACACCACCTCCACCATGAGAAGGTGTACAGGTGTTCCTAACAAAGTGTTCCGTGAGTGTATATGGTCATATGAGCAGGGTAGCCATTCATAGTCATTACAGTGCCCCTCAGGTGGTTCATGAGTAAGCAAAATGACAATAATGTTGCAAAACATGATTAAGTGCTTAATTTCACAGCTTTGGCCATTTTTGGCCAAGTTATTAACATTGCACCCAGTTTCATAAAAGTACCAACCAGCAACATCTAGCACTATGCTTCCGTGCCAACTGTTACTGTATAAAGAAGGGTTTACCTGATAAGAGAAAAATACCTGAAAAATGGAGTACATGACCACCGTCAAAGGACGATTCCCAGAGTATTCAGCTATTTTGAACATATCTAAACCCCATCGGTTGATGTCTTCACATTCCTGCAATAACAACACAACATCCCATGAGAAACTCAGCTCTGGTGAATACAACTAGCAGGGTGAGGTAGGTAAATGGTGACACATCATGTCAGCAGCGGTTCTGTCAATAGGTGAGTGTTAGAGATGTGTGAATGTAGCAATACAAATACAGTAACTCCATCTTGCTGCTCTTTAGTCCAAAAGAGAGTAGCTTGTTTCATGTGTGTGTATGGGTGTGAGTGCAGGCGTTGCGTACATGTATGTGTACAGTATGTGCACATTATGTTTGAACCCCCACCTTGGCCAGCAGGCCCTCCTGGTGCGTGTTGACCCCAAAGCGGGGGATGCAGGTGGGGGCGAGGCTGGGAGCGGGCTTCTTCACCCCGATGATCTGGGACATGGGCCTCTTCTTTTTGTCCTTCTCCTTGGGAGGAGGTGACATGATCTCCACATCATGCTGCTTTTCTATAACACACAGACACAACATGCTGTTTGGACTACAGTGTGGTATGTAGATGATGTATAAGTATTACCCCAAAAAGGTGATTTAAAGCAGTATGTTTCACATCCCATTGGTTGAGGTGAAAACAGGTTAAGGGTAATCTCATCCAAGATCTGTGCTCATGGTAGCAGCTTCTCCCTCAACCATATAGTACTGTATGTGCTGAGCATATGATAGCCAACCAGCCAGTACAGCAGAGAAACAAAACATTTTGCCAATAAAATTAATTAGCTGATTGTTCATTTCACATACAGCTATTCTTCACCTTATTGTGGATATAAATTCTTATAACAAATACATCAAACTGTTTTTCCATGCTTTCTAATGCTTGAAATAGAGAAAATATATTACCTACAAGACAAAACTCTTGATACAAATCTAGACATAATGACACATCATTACAAGGACACAAACACATTCACCACACTAAGAGGTGCGGTCTCTCACCTATCTCCCAATATTTCCTCTTCCTTTCACCCAAAGCCATAGTATTTATTCCCAATCTGAGACGATGTCAAAACGAACCAAATCATGTCAAACTGGCAAATATTTGCAGGTTTCATCTTCTCTCTGTGTATAAGCATTTTGGTGAGGGTCCATTCTGTCTCAATATTAGTTAAGACTGGGGATTGACGTACAGGCAGTCTAATAATATTACCTTCCCCATGGCAACGCCAGACAATGTGTCCAGGAATGCCGCGCCTCCTTCCTTTGAAAGGCTTCTCCTGTTCACGGCATTCCCGCGCACATGATGGCTAATAGTGATGCGCGGGACCCGCAGGTTTACCCACAGACCGGGCGGGCTCGGGTCAATAATAGTCAGATCGGATCGGGTGGGTTCCGGTCCAATTCTATGGGCCAATAAAATCTAGGCTATGTAGGTTATGGATTGGTATTTTGTTTCTTACTTATTAGGCTTAGCCTATATATTCCTCTCATATTAAAATGATAAAAGATTCTATGTTCATTCAGATTGTTATTCCACTTGTTTGCGCTACTGACCGTAATATTTGTGAGTTCGGATCGGGTTCGGATGTTTTATCTGCGTGAAGGCGGGTCGAGCGGGCTCGTGCCATATCTATGAAACTGTGAGTCCATACATAACCGACCTGCGCTTCACTACTGGCTGATATGCAAGTATACACGTCAAACAACAAACTTCGGTCTGTATCTTCACATATGTTCAATACATGAGCATCCATTGAAAGTGTGAGCTCGTTCAGCCACACACCAACAGATTGCAGTTATATCAGACCTCACTGAGAAAATAGTTTGAGAAAATATAAAATGCCTACATTGTCAAATAAAATGTCCAAGGAGGCATGGTTTGGTGTTCAAAACACACAATATCTATTGATCACTATTTGGCATTATATCAACTCATGTTGTCAAAAATGATTAGAATACCTGGTATGGCCATTGTTATTGTTGTTATTCTCATACATAGACTGGTTGTTGTCACTCACCTAAGAATGTGTTGGAGATGAACTCTGAGACTTGGTTTCCTGAGCGACTGGTTTCTGACAACTGGGTAAGCTCTCTGTTCAGCATCCTTTTAAACTGCAAAACAAACACAGTTCAGTCATGGATATAGTGTCGACAAGGTAGAAAATATCTGCATAAAGCAAGGGCTAAAACAATAAAGTTCCCCTCACATTTACTCCTCACGTTAAGTAAAGGTTTATTGGTCATATGCAATACTTTGCAAGCTTCCTCTCAACAGTGCGGTGATCACACAGAAGTAAAAATAAAATAACAACAATACACAATAAGTAAGGTGCAATAGTGATAAGAATTATTCTGCATAAATAGTTTTTCCACATTACATTTCAGTAAGACGTAAATAGAAGAGGGCACAAGAGAATTTCTTTTAATATACTTTATAAATGTGCTTTTTAGTTCTTACATTCACATTGGAAGGAGTCATGTATAAAAACATATTTGATGTAGTAATTTCCCTGGCTACCTCCATATATGTCATGGAAGACATATAGAAATAGTTGAGTAGAGCAATGGTTAAGTAAGCACGATGCTATCAAGAAGCCATGGAAAGCTGTCCAATGAGGCATGGTTTGTACAAGAGAAGACAAGCATATAACTGAAATACTTGAAACAAAAAAAACACAGATTCTATTAAATACGTCTACTATACATTTGGGCATTCCCTCAGTCTATGAATGGGGATGAATAGGGAGTATAGGAACAGTCCAGCACACAGCTGAGGCTGAGAGAGAAAAAAACACCCTGTGGTTGCCATGGTAATTATTGGTATACAGAGGCAGGCAGTGGTGCTCAGCGAGTGGCAGGCATCTGAGAGGAGGAGTGCCTTCCCTGGGAGGGCACCGTCTTTTACTGGGTTCAGTCTGTTATGTAACAGCACACGTGGGTACGGGAGGGAGGTAGTGATATGGGGGGGGGAGCGCACAAACGTATAGTCTTAAAGGAGACTGTACACACAGGAAGGAACACAGATTGTACTCTACTAAGAGCGATACACACAGACAAAGAGATTGAGAAGCAATGAAAAGCACACAAAACACACACACACACTCTTTTCTCAGGATATTACAAATCCCCACTCTTTAAAAGACAATTAACAACCCTGTTACTCGTCCCGTTTCCCAAAACGAGACATACAACCACAATAGGCCTACCTTTTTCTATTATATCACACAAACATACAGTGTGAAACAGTCAAAAACCCACTTTTAGCCACAGGGTTGGTGAATCTTCACATCAGTTGATGAAGTTTGCACTGCAGTGACAGATCATGTTTACACTAACACCCTGTGTCTGAGCCTACAGTTTCAAAACACACACACAGACACACACACCTCACCTGTATGAGCGTCCAAGATACAGAAAGCAAGTCAGTGACTTCGGGCATTTCAGCACCAGTAAATACATGTTGAGTCAAAAAAACGAAAATCCAAAACAGCAGATGGCAGCTCCACTAGAGAAAGTCCAATTGCTTACAAAAATATTCTACACGTCAGATAAAGATATAATCTATTCAGTGAGTTTGTTTGCCGTTGCGAAGTCTGTACGAAAGGGAGGGGGGAAAGTGTTGAAGACGAGGTGTTTATCCCTGAGCTAAGTGGAAAGGACAGAGGGCACAGGACGGCGGGAAGGTAGAGGAGGATACGGGGACAGACAGAGGGTCCATCTGAGTGCATGCCACCGGAGCGCATGGCTGACTGCTGCCTCTCGCTCCAGCTCCTTCCCCTAACATGATCACACTCTCAATGTAAGCACAGAGAGAGAGTAGGGGAGAGAGGGAAGGAGAGAGAGAGAAGGGGCATATACACATACAAGGGAAAGCCTCTCTCCCTCCCTGCGAGTATCTCCCCTTCAACTGCATACATGCGGGATGCCGACCATCCAATCGGCTGCCCTCTGCTACAGAGGCTGGGTGGATGGGAGGTTACCGATTGGTTGTCAGGGAAGAGAGAATGGGTGTGCATGAAGGTGGGGGCTTGAGAGGGGGATGCATAATGTGAGGAGGAGCAGAGTGGAAACCAGGGAAGTAAATTGATGTGGGCTGTTTAACTCTTCAATGGAGGGAGGCTTCATTCATGTGCTCATATGTGTTTCTGTCTGAATGAGAGAAGGGTGTGTGTGCATTAACCCATAGCTCCCTGAATGCCCAGTTTGCACAGAAGTAGAATGAAGCACAGCATATCACAGAACAAGCATAGCATATCAGAATTTGAAATCATGCAATGGTGAAAAAAGCAGTCTGCTATTTTTTAGCAGATGGTAAAATTAACATTTTCTCTCAGGACGAGATGTGCTCTTTTGGAAACAATGGAATGATTCTGAAAAAAAAGCTGCACCTCCAGGAAACGATCACCATACAATAACTGCAAAAAGGTTTTTAATTTGTTTATTTGTTTAAACTGTTTAAGAAATATGTGATAAACACACTTGTTTGCTTTAAATGTGACTAGTGTTTTATAAGCCCATACAGGCTGGGCACCATCAGAAGGTAAATTAATACTTAAATAAATACAAAAAAAAACAATCAACCAATCATAATAAAACAGACCAGGAATCAGGCACTTAAAAACCCCATTGAATGTCTAGCGTAACACAACAAAACAAGACCATGTGATGTGTCTCTGTGCCTGTGATGCTGATGAGGGAGAGATGAGGGGTGCAAGGGAGATGCAGTATTGACAGGCTGCAGCCTGCAGGTCTCTGGAGACAGACGTAGGCGTTTTACTCTCTGGCCCCGCAGAACCCAAACAAACACAGTACCGTGGGGTAGTGTGTGTGTGTGTGTGTGTGTGTGTGTGTGTGTGTGTGTGTGTGTGTGTGTGTGTGTGTACAGCGCACATGGCTTGCACGTGATGCAGAGCTGCAGTCTCAGGCACAGCCAATGGGAGCATAGTACATCTAGAGAGGGGCTGCAGTGTGTGTGTGCGTGTGTGTGTGTGTGTGTGTGTGCAAGTGTTTGTGTGTGTGCTTGCGAAGGGGAGTGCTTCTGCAAGACCCTAACGTAGCAACAGAAGCACATCTCCATTCACATTTCCCAGCACGCGACTGGGAGAGATGGGAAGTGGGGTGTGTGATGCGTGGGTGCACCAGAGCTTAGGCAAATCTGCTTCATTAAAAAATAGAAGCAAGCCACCCATTGAGAAAGAAAAAATGTCTGTTATCCATTAGAACATCCTGTTCCGACAACCAAAACACAGATAAGTCTCTTATGCTCTTTACAGCAACTTATGCACAGGTTGTTTTACCCCATGTTTCTATTCAGATGTATCCAGTTCTCACAAACAGGGTTTAACATACTGTATATCATAAAAAAACATAAGCAAAGACCTGACCACAAACCTCCAAACTGTCCTCTGTCAGTTGGGGGACTGTGGTAGGTTTTAGAAATTCATTGGCCAAAAAAGCCCTATATGTACATACACCACACCTTTGAGAACCAACTGACACCTTTCTTGCACTTTTTGGCATCCTTCCCAAATGGACAGGAATTATTGTCCATAAGGGTCAATTCAAATGCAGTGAAGACTGTGTGTGTGTGTTTGTGTGTGGCAGCTCACCTTGTTAGAGGCCATCTCACTGACTGAGTCGCGGGTCTGCAGGGTCTCCAGTTGGTCCAGACACCAGTCCAGCTCCTCCAACGTTTCCATGGCCAGTTTCTGATGGGGCTCCTCTGGAGTAGACACAGGGGGGTAGAGGTCAGACTACTGCTGAAGCTAGTGTCGTGCACTACCAACTGACCCACATAGGACCACAACTGTGCCACAGGACTAGACCAAGACCCCACTCTTAAACCCCAAATCTTAGTCAGGACTCTCTTGAAAAATGCAAATCTCCATGAGACTTACCTGGAAAAATAAAGGATAAATAAAAAGAATAACTAAAACATTATCTCAGTATAGTGTGAGAAAGGGGCAACTGTGTGTCTGGCTGAGTCACGGGTTTGGCTTGTCGTTAAAGTCAAGAATGGCTCCAATTCAAACTATCATTCATTGTCTCTATCTGCAGAATCTTTTCTCTCATTTGTCAGTGGTGAAAACCAATTCGCTGGCTACTTCAATTACTACAACGAGTAGTCCTCCTGAGTACTACACTCTTTTGGGTTACCATGGAGACTAGGACCAGTGTTTGTTTTGTCATCAGCTCCCCTCCCCAACAAAAATAGGGGAGAGACATTGAGGATGTTCCTCCTCATCTCTGTAAATCTTGGTAGTCACGCTGGACTGACCTTGATTAAAAGTTCATTAATATGCAATGGTTTGATCTTCACAAAGGGATACCTGAGTCATGGCATTAGTGGTACTGCAGAAGCTTGCCTATTAGGACATGTGTACATGTGTATATGTACTATATCTCATGTACACATGTTGTTTTAATGATGACTTAATTGAACACTGACCTGCTAGACATGGCTTGCATGTTGAGGATGGGTTGCTGCCTGATGGTCGCCTATCAGTGTGAGAATAGGCAGTAAGTGGAGATGCACACTACAGGAGAAATGCCGCACACACACTCAGTCATTCATTCACTTGTCTACCACTTAATTTATCCATTCCTCCAGAGAGTTCTTTTTTAGAAACTGGACAATTCTGTAAATTATGTTATGGATTCAATGGCATTTAAACCCCCTACCTGTTGCCCAGGCGATCCTGTAGATGAGTCAAAACCTCAAAGTTTCTTCTCACTGTTCGTAGACTAGCGAGCACCTAAAGTACATTGAGGGGGAATCAATATTGTATTATATACCATTGCAATCATGGTATTCATATTCATACTGTAGAATTTCCTAACATGTGCAGGTCGTGCATATATTTTTTCATATGTACAGCCCCAGCCTCACTTAAAGGCTGATTTTGGAGCAGAAACATGAAGACAAGAAATAGAACAGAGCAATAGTAAGAGCATGAATATATTACACATACATATGATAGAACCCTACATAGCCATTACATTTGGCCTGGAGTTTTTCCTGGTCAGGTCAAGTGATTAAGAAAACCCTCTGGCCTTAACAATTATGAGGTTATAATACTCCAGTCACATGAGCTCTTGACAGAAGCAAAAATGTACAGGGGTAAGAAACGTCACTTAACACCTGTCTGGTATACTTTATGTCTCCTCATGTGGCAATCAACGGAAGACTGCCCTGAGTCAAATGTCATCCTTCTGAAAAAACGTGGGGGCAGTCAGCACATAAACGCTCTCTCATTTCAAAAACCCTAGAAGATCTGACATCTGTCCCGGCTCTGCGTCACCACACTTGGTATTGGATTCCTGACTTGTCTTGCAACCCCAGTCAAGTTGTGACACACACGTAACTTAACCCCCGGTGAGCCAAAGGGGCTATTCCAGCAAAACCTGGCAACCCAGGTTGAAAGAGTATCACTCACACAGATTCCGTCACGGCAATGTAAAAGCGGTCACACATGCTCAGAACAAGCTGTACTGTATTGCCAGTATGCGCAGATTGTGTGTGTAAAAAGTGAACATCCCCTTAACACCACCAGAATATACATAGTACTGTGCGTCATATACAGCACCCTTCCAAGTATTGGAAAGAGGAAGCATGTTGTCTTCTTTTGCCTCTATACTCCAACAGTTTGGATTTGAAATCAAACATTACTTTAAATCATTACTATGAGGTAGTAGAGATTCTAATCTTTGATTCAATGTTTTGTTTGTTCAATGTTTTTTTTTTTTCAGATTGGGTTCACCATTTAGAAAGTATACATTTTTTAAACATATTCACCCTATTTCAGGGCTCCAAAAGTATTGGAAAAAATCATATTGTGTCCAAACAAACAATGAATTTGGAGGCATTTGCTTGTACAGTAACATCATGAATTAAGTTAACCAGTTCTTGTGGCAGCTATACATGCATAAACCATAGCATCCCCTCCACCATATTTCACAGATGAGGTGGTATGCTGTAAATCTTGGGCAGATCCTTTTTTCGCCAAACTTTCCTCTTGCAATCACTTGGCATGTACATATAAAAAAGACAGTGTTTGGCATGGTTATTTGTAGTAAAAACTATACAGGAGAAAAGGCACATGACGTTAAGAGGGATGGAACTGACAAACGGCACTGACCTGTGCAAATGGTGTCACAATCATGTCTTCCCCGTGCCTAAAATAACCAGGGAAATACAAACACTTAGTTCGATGCTATGACTAAAAAACTATTTTGAGGAACAGAATATGATCCACTATCACATCAAAGAGCAATTGGTATAAAATAATGATATATTGGGGGCTGTATTGTACCCCAGTCAAGCAATAAGCACCAAAATGATCACTGTTACAAAGGCCTAAAACCCCCTATACTGTTACATCCTACTGTACATCAGATAACACATTAAACATACAGTAGTGATGAAACAAGTGACATGAATATAACTGTGAGAATTGTGGGAAAACCAACAGAATGTTTTTGGAACTGGGGGGTCATGCACATAAGTCCTCTCCAAGCCTTTTGGTAGACAATAGACCTCAGGCTATCCATGCAATGTTCAGGACACACAGTAGCAGGCTCAACTCGGATGCTAGGACTGGTTTTTAGCATGGTTTGGGAATAAAGGGTTGGGGTGTGCTTGTGTTTGGGTGGGGAAGTGTGGGGGGAGGAAATCTTTCTAAAAACTGCAAACAAGATGAGACAGTCCTAAAGGAGGAAAAGGGAAAACAGAAAACATCATTCACACGCGTCTCACCGAGGCAGCCAACTGACTTCCCAGTGCTTAAAGCCCTCTTCCCTTTAAAAACAGAGTGAGAACTGGTGGTGACTATCTCCTCTGCCTCCATAAACAAACATGAACAATAGGTAACTATTAAGAGTTCACAAACAACAGTTATGCAGGAAACATAGTTGAAGCTGAAGGGTTGCTGACATTGTTGTTTTACTCAACTCATCAATTCCTACATATTCCTATCAATTCCTACCTATACTCCATGGAGCAAAAAGGTAGAGAGATGAACGTATTATTGGTTTTGTTTTGCTCGTCATCAACATAAAAAGATCAAAAACCTCCTAGGGAAAGGGATGGTCACATTGGTTGGATACTCACAGCTCACTGGCTGTGGAGGAGTTGCGGGACATGGTCTTGGGTGAGAGGTCAAAGTCCGAGTCGGAACGGTAGAGGAAGGACTCACGGCGCTGGCTATGGGGGAAGTTGGCCTGCAGGACCAAGCCCGAGCTAGGGCTGGTCTGGGAGTCCAGGGGGCTGCGCCCCACCGACAGCCCATTCTCCACATCAAAACTGTGGGGAGGAGAGGAGAGAGATAGTGGTTAGGATTATTGTTATGGGTGTGTGATGTTGAGTAAAGACTCGTCTGACATTGCTGTCCCACAGAAAATAAGAGGGAAGGACATCAAAACTATGGGAAGAGAGGGGAGTTAAGGGGTTATGGTTTATATGAGATTAGAATGTTGAGCAGGCAGAAAGTATATAATCATAAACCCCATTCAGACCAAATAACTCTGGTATTGGCCTACCGGTTTCATGATTAGTGGGGTTCTTCTTAGGACCCATTCACACTAAATGTTTGACTCAATACTTTACCAGATGGCACCATCACAGAACATATATATCCCTTGAAGGGCTGTAACGCAGTAATTTTCTTAGCAACAATGGAATGTTTGCAACGCACGCAGAGTAACAACATAATGTTGTGGACAGGGGAGGTGGATACAATGATAACTGAAAGAATTCAAATGTGTTCACAAAAAGATTATCTGAAATGTTCGCCAGCTATCATGGATGAAAACAAATCATGGTGAGAGTAAGGTAAAAGCTTGTTCTGATATTTGGCTTTAAACAAGTTACCAGTGATACAACTGAGCAAACCCTGGCTGTGCGTCACACAACCTGGGTCCCTGTCGGCCCCCCATCACACCAAACTCTACCTGAGAATTACCCGGATATTGTACTCGTCATTTTTGAAAACAGACGTCATTGTTATGATTGCTAGCAAAAGACAGTCAGCGCGGTAGCACACTGACCTTAAATGCAAGCTAAGTTCGTTAGCAAATGCATGGATTTACTTTTGCTAGCAATCATAACAGTGACGTCTGTCTCCAAAAATATGTTTTATGTTTGTATTCTGCAGTTTGTGACCTACAGACTTCCCGGACCTAGTAGGTTACAATCATATTTCTATAATATATCATGAGGCCACGCCTGCACACGCACACACACCCCTTTTCTTTAACTCAATCACACTGGCATCAGAACTGCCTTCACAGCATACGTCAGCAGTGCCATACAGCTCTCCCTCTCTCCTCTTCCCTGTCAGAGCCCATGCACTAAAACTAATGGTGCCACTGGCACTTGTCCACCTCCAACACTGCAGCCAAGCCATGACCTAAATAAGTGGCCTGCGTAAGTAATTGGACAGTGAAGTCTTTTTTTTCTCTTTTGGCTCTATACTCCAAATGTTTGGTTTTGAAATCAATGATTACTATGAGGTTAAAATAGAGATTCTCAAGCTTTTATCTGATGGTATTTGATTAGTTTCACCATTTAGAAATGACAACACTTTTTATACATAGTTCCCCTATTTCAGGGCACCAAAAGTCATGGGACAATTGGCTTGACAGGGTTTCTGGTTAGTCAGGTGTGTTCCATCATATAATTTGCGCAGGCATAAGAGAGCTCTCAATGTCTAGTATTGATTCTAGGTTTTGCATTTGCCTTTGGAGTCTGCTATTGATGTCTGTCAACATGAGGACCAGAGAGGTGTCAATAGCCGCTTTTCGACAGCGGTGCCAGTGCATGTCTAAGCTTACTAGTGACCAGCTAGTGCTCAAAGCCCGGTACTTCGAGCCTAGTGAACAAGCCTATTTGAAATTCCACAGTTGGCTTTTCTAGTCCCACCCGGTATGATCTCCAATTTGTTTACATTCTGCATTTCATAAGGTGGCAAACTATGGAGACACTAGCAACACATCAAATTCTCCAGTTTCCCAACTTAAGTTACCTGGTTCTGGTAACTTCTGGTAAATCGTATTTGTATAAAGTGTTATTCAAATCCATTTGATTGTGTAGTAACAGCGAGCTATCTTGCATTACTGCCACTCACCAAGTTCACTAGCCAACTAAAGCACTTGGATGATATATCCAAACCGTGCCCCTAGCTCAGTTTGGCCTCAAAAGGGCCAGGGGGGTAGAGGATGTTAAAAGCCCGAGTTTTAAGCACCGAATAGGCCTGGAGTCACAGTTTTGGTAGAACCCTGACGTGACACTAGTTGAAAATGCTTTAAATCTATTCATTAATTTTGTGGTATTCGTTCTTGGCGCAGGTATTATAATCGCATTGTTTGTTTGCGTTATAAACTAGGTCTATTTTCAGGACCGATATAAACCGTGTTTTGATAGTTTAAAGTGATCACTCACCACATGTAACAAATGTAATGGCAAGAGATAAAGACGTGCATGAATTGATTGAGTTATGTGCTCAATGAAACCCTTGATTATTGGCAAACAATAATGAAACCCTTGATTGTTGGCAAACAATTGGCATTCATAAAAGCAAGTCAGAGAAAAAGCAAATTCCACAGTCCAGAGCTGGCCCCATTGAGAGACAGCTGCAAGGTCAGTGTGATGTGCTGTTTCAGAGAGAGAGGTCTAGGAATAGCCCTCCATCATTGATGGGGGACATGTAAGAGGGCTATACATAGCCCGATACATACTGCATGCCCACCTGGCTGTAGGGCACTTCAATTACATAGAGGGGGCTGTACCCCTCTGTCTACACAAAAACACCCACCTTATGATACTGGCTAGTGATTGACATAAGTGCTCAGCTAGGGGGGATTTGGACAAGATGTTAACCAAGATGGACACTCCCTCCTATTCACTTCTTCTCCTTTTTTACTTCAGCCTACTGTACAGTACTAATAGAATTAGCTGTACAGTGCTGCAGTTGGCTATTTTTAGCTCCCTTAGGCAGTCCAGCAATATCAGTTGCTGATAAATGAAGCATGAATGTTATGTAATCAATTCTGAATGAAGTGCCCTCAATTCATGTGCTTCATGTGGTTATAGCCAAAGGCGGGGGGGGGGGGGGGAATCTCCACACACAGCACAGGGGGATGGGCTGCCATATAAAGCTTCATTGCTGGCTTGCCTTATTACGCGCCCTATCCACCCCCCTTCATTTCATTTTCAACTATACAATCCCCTCAGAGGAATTTGTGCCTGCTCTGACGATGTGATTGCATCAAACAAAGGGCCAATGGCATCAGCAGCTAAAAATATCTCTCTCCAGCAGAGGGGTGAGCACTGCCAGGCTATATATAGACCTCAAGGTGGAGAAAAGTGAGTAACCCCCCACTGTCAGACCAAGATGGTTTCTCCCCATTCATAAATATTCATGCAGGCTGTTTGACGATACAGCTCAGCATTTTCTTTTACTGTTTTGGAGGGAAAAATAAAATATGGAATAAAAAAGCGTTATTTTCTCAACTGTGATGATGTGCTAACGATGGACAATGCTTTATTCAACACTGGTTCTGACAAATATTCTCTCTCCGGAAGACAACTGCAATTGTGCAATGTAACATCCATGTACTGCTGTAAACCACAGCTGTATTCATGTGTATAGAATATCCAGCACTTATGGTGCAGAACACTGTACTCAGTGGACACTAACATCATCCTCCCCTGAAACCAGGTAAGAGAAAAAGAGATGCAGTGAGTGTGTGAGAGAGGAACAGTATGTTTGGGATGGAAGAGTGGGATGTCTGACCCGATAAACTGATCTCTCTCTTTATGTAGAATATAAATATGTCAGTCTACAGAAAACGTACTTACATATGAAATAAAACTCACAAATAAAATGGAATTCCCTCATGAGATGCAACTCACCCAGAAAAGTACTTGTTTACTGAAACCAACATAGCTTGTAGGAGGAGGTCAGAGTGCACTGTGGCTCCTTCCCATCTATACACTAGGCTCTCTGACACTAAACAACAAAGTTCCCACTCACTTCCATAAACAATACATTGGCTACATTGGATATTCCAAGACAATGGCTCCAAAATAACCTGGGAAATGCCAACCAGGAATTACCTGGGTTTATCTGACTGCATGGGAGTGTTAATAAACAGTGGTATTCATTCTACATTCCAAGCTGGAAATTGAATAAACTTTTTGTGTGTCAAGTAGCGCCCTCTGCTGGACAAGACAGGTAACTGCAATCACTGCCTCAAGAGCAGACATGGTTTCTCAACTTACCGTTAGATTTAGGTCAGATTCATGTTTTTGCATCTTCCAGAAATTAGATGTCCCTCTCTTACAGTTTGATTCAGATAGATAATGTGTTTCCTTTCCTGACATCACAACAATCACTAATGACTAAGACCTGGACATACAGTTTAATGAATCACATCACATCTTTTTCTTTGTCATAAGTCTACTCTCTAAGCACAGAGATGGTCACACACAGGTCAAGAGGTACAGACATGCAGTACAGACATGCATGGCTGTGGTAGCGACCTTGGACTTTCTCTCCCGCTCCTGGCATTGTCATTGTTCTCAGTCTCCCGACACAAAGGCAGCTCAACCAACTTTAATACAATGCTAACATGACCAAAGATTTTGCAGTGGAGACCTTGGGCTTTCTCTGAAGACTCCTGGCATTGTTCTCAGGCTCTGACGTTTGACTCTGCCCCTCAGGACAAGGCTCCCACAACACACACACACACACACACACACACAATTACGCACAAATGCATGCCATGTGCGCACACACCCACCCACCCCGTGCTGACTAAAACAAAGTATTCTAGACTGAACAAGAACTTTCTTCCACAAACATACTGAGAATCCAGGGAGTTTCCTTTACTCGGATGTTGTAGGAAATCCATTCGTTTTCATCAGCTGAACATTTCTCAAAGACTGAACATTTCCCAAATGACAGAACTTTATCAACAAGTGAAAACATCAAAGGCCCACTGCATGGATCAAGCTGGCCTCACTGGCCTTTCTCAATCAGAGTGAACCAAACCCAGCACATGAGGGTCCGGAGGCTGGGTTTCTGTCCATTGAATGGCTCACTACTTGTCTCCTGTGATTGACACCAGCTGGGCAGCTCTGCAGCACTTATGGAATTTTTTGTTCCAAGCGAGACACAGATGTTATCATTGGAGCCACTTCCAGAGGATGACACAGTGCCTGGAGTCAAAAGTCAATCCCTCCTTCTGTTTTCTTTCCTTGTGGCGTGAGAACCAACTCTGGGGGCCTTGGGGAACCTACGACAATCAAAGCCAGTATGTGTATGTCTCTGCACTGTTCCTAGGGCCTGGACACTCCAGGAGAAGGGAGTGGAGGAGAGAAGGTACGGTTGGAAAATAGGCAAGTGGACCTTTGTGTGTGTGTGTGTGTGTGTGTGTGTGTGTGTGTGTGTGTGTGTGTGTATGTGTATTTCTTATATTGCGTAAGCTCTATGCTGGGGACAGGGGGCACCTGGTTTGGGTAGGGGGATGTTTGTTTTGCACCCCCCACCCCATTGTGTGGGATCTGGCAACAGCAGCAAAACAACTTGCGCCACCCAAAACAATGAAGAAAATGAATGCCTTTGAAACTGTATGTCTAAACACTGCCACTACTATGTACTACGGATACAGCAAACACAGATTCCTCCTTTGAAAGCCAATCCAGAATGAAGTATTTTGGTAACACTATGAACCAGTGGTGTAAGCATTGTGAATGCATGTGCCATCTTTTACCCCATAGTGCATTACTTGTTAAAGCATTCATCACAATCCATAGCTCATTGTAATGGCCTTTATAAATTATTGTCTACATAAAGGTTACAAATGCAATCATAAAGTGCAACCTGGAAGTAAATAAAATGTAATATTTCATTGACAACACTGATAACAGTTTTAAAACACACTCGCTTCAAGCTTAACTTCAGTGAACTATGGTTGCCCTTGGATGGGAAGCAATGAGCTATACTCAATTTGATTTCACAGCTAATTATAAGAATAGTAAGAAGATGGTCAGACTGTGCAGATACCAAGTGTAAAGCAGGGTTCTCCTATTCACTTGTTCAATAAGCCTTGATGTACCATGTACTGATGTTCAAATGAATGTATCCAGTGGAGAGTATGGTTCTTGCTGGGACTACTCTCCCCTCCGAGTCAGAACAGGCCATATATTTCAGTCATCTCAGGGTTGGGAGCAACATTAGAATGTTCAGGGAGGAATCATGACAATCTGGTAGCAACAGTTATCAAACCCTTGGTCAATTCCATCATGCTCTGTATGCCTTTGTGAGGGATAGTAATTAAACCATTATCTAATTGGATAATGGATAAAAGATAACAATCAGGATAGGTACAATATTTGTTCTCAAAATATTACTGTATAAATGTTACTAAAGAAAATGTTAATTTTCCCTCTATCAATTCAGAGCATACTCCAAAAAGCAGAAATATTCTGTGTACACTAACATATGATATAGCCATGGCATGTGTTTTCTAAATATAGCCTGAGTAGAGGGTCCTTGCACAACAGACATGGAGTCAACAGCGCCACTCTGTTTATTATTTTTCTCGCCGACCCTTGACCTAATGGTGGAGACTGACTATCCAAACTTGAGAGTTTGATTAGCTGTCAGCAATGTGAGAGAAGCTGAAGTTGACTGGATGTATATATAATGTGAGAGAGGCTGACCGGACGTATACTCTCACCACAGGCAGGAACTTAACTTTTCTATAGCTGCAGGCATGACGTAAGAGTTGTCAGCCGTCAGGACTGGGAGAGGCAGATAACACCGGAGGGGTGAGTGGGTCTGGCCTGATCTGGTCGTAGACATGAGCACAACAAACTACCAGCTCTAAGTTAGAAAGGCAATACTTCCCCTTAGAACCCACAATCCAGAACAACAGTTGTCCATGTGGGCTGACCAGGAACAGAAACTTTTGCCAAAAGTGAAAATCTAGAATCTTTCATTCATAGCACTGATCCATCTACAACCAATTTGTAGAGCCTGTCAAAAGCAATGGCACTCTAAATCAACACACACCCTGTCAACCTATATGAATAGAATATCGTATTTCTGCTTTGCTCAATGCTATGTCATGGGAGCCAGATGCCATATTCTCACATCACTCCTCATCCTGCCTCTTAGGAACACCTAGAACATGATTATAATTGACCACTGGCATGTATGGCAACATGACAGTGATAGGACCTCAAGCAATGGAATGGAAAAAATGATGCTGCATTCACATCACTATACTGTATGAACACAGAAATATTCTGACAGAGAAAGTTGGGGTATAGCCTAACGTTTGATACTTAGTTACCGACTCAGTGAACCGCTTTGCTAATATATTGCTAATAATATAACCCAAGATTTGCCGAGAGTGAAGTCATCAACTAAAGTGAAAAAAGAAACCAACATGACAAAAGCTTTTTTCTGTTCTACTGTATGGAATATAGAAGAGGGATTTCAACAGCATGCCATGTCCCCTTGTAAAAACGGGTTCTGGACTGTTGGCTGGGTAGAATGGTACCATATGAAAGAGAGGAGAGAGAGCAGTGAACATTTGTTGGAGAAGAGAGGCAAGAAGGGGGTTGGCTGTGATCCCTGCTCCCACATCAAAGAGAGATGTGTGTGCTTGTGGTGTATGTACGTATGTGTATGAAATCTCCTGACTGCAAGCAGGGGCTCCTGTTTGAAGGTGGCTTGTATGTCATGATACTGAGGTCAATCACATCTGGAAGAGTTGTCATGTACAAGCCACAAGCGGGGCCAGACAGCCAGTGAGCTGGCTTAGTCGCATTTAAAGATACAACCAGAGACACATCCTCAGGGGTTATAAAAGTTAGGCTCAATTCCCTTTACAACTGGAAAGAATATTTCTTTAACTCAGCTAACATTCTGTGTGTAATTCACTTTCATGGATTTATAATAATTATTGTTGAATTGGAACTGCATCCAACAAACCCAAAAAAGTCCATTCATCAACGAAGGGGGGAACTTCCAGGCTCAGGAGACTCATGAGTCAAAAACGACAAGCTAATTATTGATTATGAAGGATACGGGAACTGATTAACACTTACAATAGACTCCTAGACTCCTAATCGAATGACACAGGGTGTACTGTGATCATTCACTCAATTGGAGTGGCTGTTAAATGGGTTACAGTGTCTCAGGTCACAATCTAATACACTCCTGTCAGAAACCAGCATCCTTTCTTTCTATCAGGTTCATCGACGAGTACACCCCACGTGTGTGCGTGCACACACACACACACACGCACGCACACACACACAACTTCCCTGCAAACTGACAACCTGTGTGTGATTAGGGTCCCAGCAGTCTGGGTCTTTATTTGGCCCTTACATCGACTCGTGAATCGAACACCTTATATCATCCATCGAGCGCCCCTCAATTAACCAGGCAGGCTACGGGGCATGAAGGCTCCATGGGCAGGGCACTGCTCTCTGTAGAACAACACGCACAGGGGATGAGGAAAGCTGCACTCTTCTAACAAGGTTCATATGGCTTTAATAGGTGCCTTTCAATAAACAAGTGATTGAGTCCTGCAGTGAGACAGGTTCTGCCACTTCCTCCTCAAATTAAGCCTTAGCAACCCAGAGGGAGGGAGCGAAGTCGTGTCACATGTGATTGATGATGTCTCTTAGAAACATGTGTCCTCTCTGCGAGAATGATGCTCGGGTGTTAATTTGATATTTGGTGAGAGGTTGATGAGGGTTTGGGTGAGAGAGAGGGAAGGCTGAGCTGTGGTTGTGTTTGCGCTTGTGAACACACACACACACACACACACACACACACACACACACACACACACACACACACACATTCTCACAGTTGCGCATGCGTGCACACATACAGTACACACATGCGCACACACAGGCACACACATTCTCACAGTTGCACTTCTCTCCCTATCTGTGCCAGACGTCCATGTCATTGACCACAGTGGCCTAGGCTGAGAGCGGCTGTGCATTGACGTCAGTGGTGGTTTCTGAGCCGTTGGAGCACCGCAGGGCAGATAAACCAGCACAGTGGGGTTTGATGGACACTTGATAACACTGCTCAGTTGTCCTTATGCAAAAACAAACTGCAGACCTTACTCAAAAGCTGCTAAACAGGCATCTGGGATGTGTCAAAATATGTTTGTCTCACACCAGTTTAAGGACTGGCAAAATAACCTTGGCAGAACTTTATATTAATTGGACACTCTTTCTCGCTGCAAAGGGAAACTGTATTCTTTACTTATCCAACAAACCCGGTCATTGAATATGATTGAATAGGGGTCATGAAATCAAAAGGATCAAAAGACTCAACCCAGTCAGCAAAAATATCATGAGCTAAATCTGGCCCACTAACAGCAGGTTTGCAAATTGCCATAAGCAGGAAAACCTGGGCCAGCACCTGGATGTGGCTCAGTTACCACTTGAAAGTATGGTCCACATATGGGCCAGATCTAGTGGTTTTCTATGTACTGTGAGCTGTGGAAGGTATTTCCTCTCCAGGACAATACATTTGAAACCTTAAATCTGAACAACTAGATCTAGATCTGGCCCATTTCTGCCCTTGTTGTGGCCAAAATCAGGCATCGGTACAGTATGACACAAAAAAGCACAGGACAAAACTTTTAAATCTAAATGATGTGTGAGTCTTCTTTTAAACAAACATTGAAACATCTACACTAACATGATGAAGGATATTCGTTTCTCTTAGTAGTTTCAAAGTATTACAAAAACAAGTAAATAAACAAATACACTAAGAGTGGCCCAAAGCTGTCAAACAAGGGCATTAGCATACTATTGTCTAAGTGTCTGTCTGAGCAAAATTTGCATGCAACTACAGAGACATATCAGGGCCATATATAGTACCTAATGCGAAAGCTGGCACATACTGTAAGCAAATTGCCAACTCTCCCCTCACGGATATCTCCCACACCAAAATTGGCCCAGCAACTACAGGGAAATATAAGGTCCACATTCAACATGCCAGAGCTTGCCCATGAACATACTGCCAACCCTAACCTTGTGCCAATTTCCACATTTGAACCAAATGTGGCCAAGCATCTACAGGGACATAAGAGTCACACACTTTATATCAGAGTTGATCCATTAATACTTTGCCAAATCTGTCCCCAACATTTGGACCAGATGTAGCCCATATGCCACTTCCCAACTCGAGAACACCAAAAAGCTAGATCTGACTGGCACGGAGTCATCGGCTGTCTAAGAAGTCTCTCCACAATGCAAGGTACTGCAACTCTTAAACAACATCTACATAACCTGTTTAAGTTCAAGTCTGTTGACTAATATCACAACAATTCATACCTCTACTAAACATACATTTTTCTACAACAACATGGCAATTCATACAGCCAGATGCTATAAATCTCTTATAACACATAATGCAACAACCAGGCATAAAATATTAAAATTATCTTTGAGATGGAGAAGGCTTTGTACTTCTCGAACTGTGTTGACTTGATTGGGTGGGGCCCAACATATTGGGCAACCTAGTGTAAAACCTTATAGGGTCAGGGGATACAGTACAATTACTGGGTGCCTGGTAGCTTTCTATAAGAGGCAGCCCCAGTCCCAGTCACATCACATATTAGGCCACACACACATACACAATACACCACACACACACACACACACACACACAAAAATCCACCACCTAAGAACTAAAGAGCTGTACTTCTGGTGTGTGTGTGTGTGTGTGTGTGTGTGTGTGTGTGTGTGTGTGTGTGTGTGTATGTGTGTGTGTGTGTGTGTGTGTGTGTGTGTCTATCTGACAACCACTTTTACACATGTTTTTTACAGTTAGGCCTGAAGCATTAAAGTTGAAAGCGCAGCATTGTAGGCTTGCTGCTTGCTGGCATTAGTGGAAACTAAAAGGGTGAGAGGTTTGGGGATTTGGATGATTACAGTATACTGGACTTCTCTTTTTGACTTTTACTGTCTTATTAGTTGCATATGTTCTATTCATTGGGCCGCCACACATGCCTATAAATACGCATGACTCAACATTCATTAGACATCTTCTTTGAAGTGTTTTTAAACATTTGGGAACTGACATTATAAACAGACTTTGTTCCCCCGGTGGAGAGGTTTGTCGTCATGCCTTCTAAAAGGCCAGATACCGGATTAGTCATATTTCCTTTTGCTTCTTCAACTAGAGCATTGGGACAAGAGTCCCCAGGGTGTAATCTATGTAACATAGTTCAGATATTGCCATCTGTCCAGTCTATAGTGGCACGTGTATGTGTGCATGTGTGTGACAACGACAACGTGTAAATGTTAGGAGTAATAGTAATTCTGTCACAGACCACAGGACCCCTGACTTCACCTGTGCAGGCCAAAGCAGCCATGTGTTCTTCATTTAAAAAGAAACCCCTCGGGCCAGTTTCTGCTCCCAATCATAGACCAGTCACAGTCATGGCTTTGGCACCAGCTGCATTACTGAGTGAAATCTTTTACTAAACCACATCAGTAAACTGTCAAAAACTGAAAGTCAGCACAGCTTGGAGGGATATAGAGACACAATACCAGTTACTTAGAGAGAAAGAGTTGTGTTCAAGTCAAACTGGCCTCTCCCAAATACACATAGATGTTTGTGAATGCTTAAAATAACACATGCACATTAGGGATACTGATGAAAGGGGAATGATACGATGTGTTACCGCCTGCGTTTCTGCACAATGTCAATGGGTCGGTTGACCGCACACGGGGATCCGCAGATATTCCCATTCCGTACTTTGAAGGACCTGTCTGAAGGGGCCAGGAATGCACAGTTTGTTGGCAAACTCATATTTATCCCTCCTTTTTTTCTCCGCTTCAACCCCCCTTTCTTCTTCTTCTGTTTTTGATTGTTTCCTTCTTTTCTTCTTTTGACAGACCACTAGTGTGCTCTTCACCCGCTCTTTTCACATGACCGCGGTTTTCTCACTCTGCACCTGGTTCCCATTGTCGCTCAAATAAATGATATGTCAAAAAGAGAGACCCAAGAAAGCCACAATAACAATAGCAGCAGCAGCAGCAGCAGCAGCAGCAGCGGTAGAATCCCTGTGAGAATTCAAGTATACGGCTTTGAGGAAAATCCTCCTTGGTATTTCTCACCCACATTCCTCCTGTCAAAAATACAGAGAAAAATCCTCCTGAAAAATGTGTTTAAAAAGTCACATTATTCTCCTGAGTGACATCTTTTGATGAAAAAAAAAAAAAAAAAAAAAGTAATTTTCTGTGAGGAGTTTCCCACCCTGCACATGTTTGATGATGCACAAGTGAGAGTGGAAAAACTTACGTACAGCTCTAAGATTGAATTATTTTTTCCCAGATGTAGATTAAAAAGCATAGATACAAATCAACTACTGTAGTTTGCCTATGGTCCTTTCCAATCCAGTGTCCAGTTGATGCTGTCTAGTTACAGTATATCTGCCCATCTTCTTGCTGATGTGAAAGCTCTCCCTCACACACTTTCTCCCTCTCTCTCTTTGTCAGTGTCTTCCTCTCCACTGCGTTTCTGAACCATGTCTCCCACCTTCAAGTCCCAACTCCCTCTGACAGCTGAACACATGTACGAGTGGAGTGTGTGTGTCACACTGTGAGGTCAGAGCTCTGAAAACAGGGGCAGTCTTAGAGGCAGCGTGGTTCCTGCTCTCTCAGAATGTCTCCAGGTTGAACTCTTTATGGGCTCCTTTTATCCAGTCTTAAGCATGACACACACACACACACACACACACACACACACACACACACACACACACAGTATATACTGTATATACAGTGCTATAGATACACACAGTATATCACGATTTATCCCAAACCAGAACCAATAAGGGCACGACAGCCTAGCAGCGTAGCCAATCTCCTAGAGCCATCTCCAAAGGTCTCTAGAGCCATACCACCAATCAATATGGATAGTGGAATGGACTGAAAATGAAAAGCTTCCATGAGCTCATAAACTAACGTTGAAGAAATCAAGGGTAAATATTTGTCTATTGGGGAAGGGGGGTAGAGCTCACTGGGGCGTGCCGACAGGAATGTAGGAGAGAGAAGGAAAGAAAGGAAGGTGAAAACCACAAGGACTGGTGAGAGGAAGTGGGGGTTATAGTACTTCCTGGAGCCCGCGTTGGATCGCAGCATGGCCATTCATGCCACACACACACAAACACATACCACAAGACCCACTGTGTTTACAATAAGAGGGTGAATGCTGTCAAAGAATAGACTTCCTCAGGAGAACTCACATGGTCTGAATCCATATGAACCTGTCCATTAAATTAATGTAATAAAATACTAGCTATCTCATACAATTCTTGGGTTGACATTTATTCAAAAGTCAACAGATTCTATGCTTCAAGATGTAACTTTCTCTTTTAAGCTCCCAAGAACTATGTATCATTTGTGGTTTCCTGAAGGACTTTGCTCAAATATATAATCACCTTGCACCAGTTCTTTCTATGGTCTATAGTGTGTGTCATTGAGAAACTACAGTAGCACTTGAATAATGGTTGAATGCTTAACTGTTCAGAAATCAGACATTACACAATACAGTCAAGTGACAGCTCCATGCCATTCCAAGCCTCACACTGAGAAGGAAATCCCCCAACTTAAGGACTGTCGCGTCACTGTCCATTTACGTGCAATAATTTTAGTTAAATGAAATCGGAATCTATTCAACAACCACCCTCAAGCTGCATTCTATGGTACTCGACATTTTGGAATATATCTTTCTCTGCCCCTGACTTACTGTAAAACTCTCACCTAAGGGTGTTTCTTCTGATATACTGTAGATACAACACCAGTACAGTACAGTAACTGGCAGTAGACCTATTCTATTCACAAACATGATGAGCATGACAAGACGACACAAATGCAAAAGGATTAAAATAGAATTGCCCTGTGTGCAATATGGGCTGGTGCTGCCAGCCATCTGACATCAACCGGGAGAGAACCTTGTGGAAACATTCTCACCTCTGAAAAATGAAATGAAAACCTTCCTCTCAATTCAATTAATTTTACTGTACTCATGAACATTCCAAACCCAAAATAATGGGGTTAATAAATAAATTGATTAATGGAATTTCATTCATCCCCTAACTGAACAGAATGGAAATAGACGTAACCCTAACCCTGAAGTCCTGACCAACAGTAGTGCGATATATTAGTGAAACCTTCATGAACCAATCTCTATAACAGGTGCTTTGGCATTGAGGTACACTGACTGTGAGGTCAGCCAGACTTGTCAATTTGGTTTGTGACTGACATGGGCATAAATTAGACCCCCACCCCCTTGCGCAACGTGTCTGTCTGAGAAACGTGTCAGGTCTTGAAAAAGACGCCGGGAGGGTGGCTTGCCAAAAATGCGCCTCATGCCATCCTGCGTCCTTTCTGCCTGCTGGGTAACTGTATCCAGAAGCTGAGCGCTCCCCGGTATGCCTGCAGTGTCACTGTCTTGGCACATGAAGCTTGCTACACTAGCTGGCCATGTGCCTGGCTAGTGTGAGCTGAGCATAGCCATAACTAAATGATATAATGGATTGCATTTATGCATAGAGCCTTTTCAGATACTGTGTAAAGTGCTCTGGGGGGGGGGCTAGACTCAACACACACAAATGTCAGTGACAACACACACAATATACAATGAGAATTAGCGTCTCCCAAATTATGTGTCAGGGTTTGGTGCTGGGTCACGCCTGATTCTGATTCTATGGGTAGAAACATGAAGATGTTAAATTGTGAGGTCACAGTGAAATGGTTGGACACCAATGATGTAAGGCAAGTGTGTGTGCGTGTGTGCGTGTGTGCGTGTGTGTGTGTGTGTGTGTGTGTGTGTGTGTGTGTGTGTGTGTGTGTGTGGTTAATCTGTAAAAACAACCTGGTGAAGCACTGATGTTCTTGCTCCCTCTTGTGGAAAAAATCAACAGTCACACAAATATGTAAATACTGTACTGTAGGAAACTACTTATACAGTCATTATTTTGAACAGGAAAGGTCTGTATTATTCAGACCCACCAGTATATCTCAAATAGCAAGGGTCAAGATAACCGTTTGACCTAGTCTCTGCCTCGTAAGTCAACGACCCTTTACTCATTCAGAACCATTCTCCATCAATATTTTAATCAATCCTTCATGTTGAGTAGAACAGATGTTTAAAACCATAAGGATAGTATAGTAGTAATATAGTAGTAGATGAAGTTGATTATCTATGGCCAACTGAAGAACACCTCCAACAAATGAAATTAATGAATGAACATTCATTAGTCCAGCACTAACATACCTGTTTCAAACAATCAACCTCATCAATAGCCTTTTCTCAATTATTAGAAACTCGATTCCTCGTGGGTTCTCCTTCATCCTCCACTCACTTTCTTCTAAAAAAGCATTGGAGGAGAATATCTAAAGAGAGGAACCTAGATCTTCTTATCAATGCATTTTGAGTAGAAAGTGAGTGGAGGATGGAGGAGAGGACGCAAGGAAACGAGTTTCTAACAGTTGAGAAAGGGACAATGTCTTCAGTCTGGACCACTATTCATTGAATATGTGTGTAAGTGCTGGGCCGGAACAAAGGACAGCCACTCAGTTACTCTGCAGGACCAAAGTGGGAGAAAACCTCTCAAAAACAACTTATTATAGTAGTTCACATCACATGACCAAGAGGGCCTATCTCTCCAGTAGATGTCACTCTATGCTTTGAGAAAAGTGACGCTGATAAGATTTACCTTGGTTGTGGTGCACATGGCCTACTGCAGTTGCTCTGGCGGTGTCTGGTAACTGTACAAAGCCCGGGCTGGGGCGCAGAGCTTTATTTTGGGGGCCTCGTGGACACGGATTGGGCTGCTATATTATTGTTGCCTTCATTATCATTCCAGTTCCCTTTAGAGGAGGGTGCAAAGCAGGGAGAGCTGGTCTGGCCTTTGCCTCTATAAGAATTACAGACTAGGTTTGGATGGCCATGTCAGAGCTGTTTAATGCCAACATTAAGGTCAATTCGAATCACAAGTCACTCAATGAAAGATGTGAATTGAAATGTAATTAATGAATTGAAAATGTCCCATGTTTACCATTAGGATTTTTTCAAGAAATGCATTTAAATTAACTTCTTCCATTGAGTGAATTAAAGGGATGGGTTTTTAGATATACAGTATCTCTCATGTTCTTGGTCGATCTAGATACTATGCCCAGCAGTTAAATAACACATACTATATATAGGGGAAGCAAGTAGGTTCCTACTTTCAAGAACAAAAACCTCAGTTTAGAAATGTCAACGCTACTATTGAAGCAATGTCTTCTTCGGAGGCTTTGTGTGGGCATATAACCAGATAATTCTAGCAAAGTAACATTTTATCTTATTTTTCTACTTTGTTTGAAACTAAGCCAGAAGTTGTGGCTTCACGCACAACTTCCATGTCAATAATGCTCATAATTGAATAAAAAAACACAACAAAATACATTGTTTTATATGCAAACATATGGAGTTTTAAAAGGATGTTGTGGTTTTTAGAGTATCAAGCTGCTTGCTCTAAATTTAGAGGGTAAATTGACCCCAACCCTGGTTTATTGGTTATCTCAGTCTGGGGACTTTCCCAGTGGATCCCTGGAAGATACCTAGTGTGGCCTATGGTGCTGACTGGTGGTGGTGGGGAGGGGATTGTCTGAAGTTGTGGCACCGATAAGGGCTGTGATTGAGTAGCACACATGGGGTGGGTGTCCTGCCAGTCGCAAAGCCTCAATGTCATAACTGCTTTGCATTATGGGATAGTTTCCTGGACCCAAATTAAGTCTAATCCTGGACTAAAGAGTGATGTCTACTGGATAATCTTCATTGAAATGAATTTCTAGTCCAGGCCTAGGCTTAACCCCCCCCCTATGTGGGCCAACATCTGAAAATGGTGCCACTCCTCTTGCCCAATAGTGAGGCTGGAATGTGGGTGTTCTCCTGTGGAGATAATGACTGTGTCACTTTGGAACTTTCCCTAATCTCATAGTTGCTTTTGGCTTTGAACGTTCTCTCCTCTCATGTACTCATGTGACACATTATGACACCAGCACATCTGGAAGCCATTGGAGTGGGCCTTGAGGTATAGCGGCAAGGGAGGGGAAAAGCTCAGAGGAAGGGTGTGATGAATTCCCCCCCAAAAGTATATTCTGATCTTGTGCTGATAATATTCACACCAAAAAGGCTCAATAAACGGTCTGGGCCATTGCATAGCATAGTGCCAATTATACAGAAGGAGTGTATGACTATACATAGCTACCTTACATCTGCATAACAATGGGAGCTTCCAGTATTGAAAACCAATCAAACACAACCCCTGGACATACACGTACAGTAATCTGAACTGAAGTACACTCTCTGACTGTTATGCTGGGGCTTCTGTCTGTGGTCATGTTGGAATCTGTGATCAGTGGCTGAGTCACTGGTGACCACCCAGCTAACCACTGAGTTGGAGAGGTTAATGGGATGTGGTGACACCCAACCCAGTGGTACCAAACTGACTCCTAATAGGAGAGTGGTGTCTGCCACACACACACACACACACACACACACACACACACACACACACACACACACACACACACACACACACACACACACACACATACACACAACATGGCCTTAATATGGCAGCATGGTGTGTTACAACACAAACACACACACAGTACATATACACTGTGCGCAGTGTGTCTCGCCAGCGTGACTCCCCTACTCCCTCCACCCTCTCACAGTTCTGACATCAGCAGACGGGGGCAGTGTTATCGATCCTGTTATCTTTCCCCCCCAGGACTGTAACAGCAGTGCAGAGCAGCCAGAGAACAAACACACACACACACACACACACACACACACACACACACACACACGTAATATACACACACTAACATTAATCATATACAAACCAAATAATCATATTGTGTACTTTATACGCACAGAAACACTTACAAGCGTGCATACAAGGGGAGTCTGGTGGATGAAGAAATCGGAGGACATACATGTGTTTGATACCATGCCAGCACATTCCATACCATTCCATGTTCCATTTCATCCATTCCAATGAGCCTGCTTGATTTCTCCCTCCACCAATCTCCCCTGGTGCAAACACACACATCAGTGACAGCACACACAGCCTGTACACACTAACTAACTAGAACTTTAAACTGTCCATAAGGCAACTCAAAACCAAAGACATCAAATGTAATTTCTTTGGCTACAGAGATGACAACATTTCCTACAAATGTTGCTCTCTACTACTGCATAGCAAAGACAGGAAGTGCATTTGGCAAAAGCGTGCGTTTGAGTTTGAGACAAACACAAACTCCTCTTACTTGCTTCCTCTTTCTCTAAAAGTTATTGAAAAGTTCAGACAGGTAGATGTGACCCTTACAAGATCTAATAAGTTTCATTTGGGCATGCATGTATCAAATTGTTAATAGACTTCTAAATGCTTGAATTGACTGCAAAAATGAACAGGGTTGACTGCCCAAACAAAACAAACAAAACAAAACAACACAAAAGAATAGAACACAAAAGAATACAATACAAGATCTAAAAGATCCAGTTACATACCCAATGCATGAATGTCTCCGAGCATGGCCGCAACCAAACGGCACCCCTTTCCTGGGGAACCGGGAGTTGTTCATTATTGGTTAAGCTTTTTGGTTCCTGTGCGACTGAAAAGCGAGGCTACACGCTCAAGCAGTACCACACATGGCTTACACAGATCCTTGGATATGAGCTGCAGCTGGAGCTCATCTTCTCCTCATGACTCTTGGAACATTCTGCCTGTCTGTCCCAAACCCACCACATGCTGCTGCAGCCTGGGGAGACCCAAGGGGGTGGTGGGTGTCACAAGTCCTCCCCCTAGCAGGTATGCTTCCCAGTGGGCAGAAGGACAGACAGGGGTGGGGGGAAGAGATTGGAGCCCCACCCTGGAGGCCCAAGGAGATTGAGGTACAGTAGAAGAGGCAAAGGTGAGGAGTCCAACGAGTGTTACAATGCATGCAGGTCTCAACAAGGTCGTGTACAGTGCTATCAATAGCTATTGCTGAAGGGGGAACGAAAGGGGAAGGATATCACAATCGCAAGCTTTGGTGTATTAGCAGCCCATTCTGAAGTAGTCTCTTCTCTTGTTGGCTTGTTAGAAATGTAGAAAGAGGCTAACCTGATTCCAGATGTGTCTTCGATAGAACTGCTGCAAAACACCCTCAGAGAAATGGAACAAACTCACCCAAAGTCTCAAACCAGCAGTCTCTTCTTCTCTCTCTACAAAAAGAGGAAATACTGTGGGTTGAGCCAAAGTGGTGAGAGAGGAGGGAGAGAGGAGGGCAGTGTGAGTGTTGACCTCTTGTCCTCATTGGGGAGCAACTTTCTCAGTCCCCTGATGCAGCTGTGGCGGCTGCAATGTCCTGTCAAGTCCTCCAGTTGTTTGGGCTTATTTCAAGATATCCAAAGTGGGAATGAAAGTGCCTTCAATGAAACAGCCAGCAAGCACTGGCTTGTATTTGCACTGGCTTGTATTTGAGTTGAGTAGGTGGTTGGTTGGTTGTCTAGAAATCAAACGACATCCAAGACTGTTCCGATAAGTATACCAGGAGACTGCTGAAAACTAGAAAAAAATGTTTTTTCAGAGTAAAACATGCTCTGAGACCTTTTTGCCACACACTGGTTTTATGTACAATGTGCCCAGACTTGTCTGTGGCTTTTCTGTCGAACTTGCTGTACGACTGGGTCTCTCTCCAGTGCCTGCTAGTACTAGCTCAGCTCAGGCTGACACATGGGATCAACATGCCTCCCAATAAGGCACCATTTCTCTCCCCCTACAGCTACTTAGTAATGACAGGGTGTATTGTTAGCACCCACAGATAAAGAGTGGCAGGGGGTGAGGCTGGGACAGGGGTAGTTGCATGCACGTGGAGGTCCTGGGATCTTGGCTACGACTGCCAGCTAGCTAGCAGCTAGCTAGCTAACACACACACACACACACACACACACACACACACACACACACACTCCATTAATGAGACAAAACCCACAAAAAGTCAGTACAAGACAAATATCACATTATCATTAAATACCAAATTAACAATCCATCTCAGATTTGATTTATAAAGTCAATGCCCCTAGGGCCTTGTACACAACCTGTCTGTCTCAACCAAAAGACAGACACCACACCCTTACAAATCTCCCTCCATCGGGACACCGGTGCTCCAACACCTCTGTGCTGAAAGGTGATGAGACGCAAGATATCATCTATAATGAGCAGTGTTGTTAAGAGGCTTCTGCTGTGAATGTTTGGTTTAATGAGCTGAGCGAAATCTCTGTGCCTGGCCACAGAGTCTTTCTAGGTGTAGTTTACTAAAAAAGAAAATCCAAATGTGAGAAACCTATGCTATGTCGTTCTTGTTGAGGCCTGAATAATGGGTGATGGAATAAAGTTGAGTCATATTCTTTGAGAATAAATCTGATCTTTGAGATAATCATGAATTAAAATAACCATAACAGAAGTGAAATCTTAGGGTCCGACTCAAACAGGGGGCTGAGTACTGCATTGTCCTGTACACCCTGAGTCAGACACCTTAGCTCCTGATCAGACAGGCTCATTAGAGCATGAAACACACCTAAACATGTGCTCTTTGATCTTTCAACCAGCTGCAGAGTGGAAACAGAGGGAGAGTAGGGCATGGTTAGTGAGGGACGGGGGGTGATCCTCTGCACTGTGAGATGCTTGATTAATCTTTTAATCTAGATGTTCAAGTTGAAGCATTGATACTGTATCACCCTAGAAACTGTACAGTGGTATACATACTGTAGTTAGAGTTGCACTCTCTCATTATGCTCTTTTGCCCACAAACGATTTTAGATCTTAATCGAATGCAAGACAGTTTCTCTTGCAAAAATCATTGCGTTTATTGGGGCTGTTTCGATTAAAAACCTTCACTGAGTGCCTGCAGTCAGTGCTGGCATGGATGTTGGAATTGGCTGAGGAGTAGCTTGGCATGCAGTGATCACACACACACAGACACAGACATAGATTTGCAGTTATCTGGCTAGGAATTGTAATTTTGAGTGAAGAGTGAAGCACTATGCATGTTTGAGGACAGCTGATAGCTAGCTATCTAGTTAGCCAGCTATATCCATTATAATCCGTATTCCATTTGCGTGTCCCAGAGTATGAAAGTATGCTGTTTGGATTACAGCTTTCATTATGTGAATAGTTTGAATAGGGTCCCAAATGTTTGCTGGATTAACTGTCCACATGGAGAGTAGCTAAATGTAAGAAACCACAGGAGGCTTCTCGTCTGAGATCGGGCACCTGTGTCATCAAACTAACTGTCATTAATCCTGACCCATCTGTACATCATAGGGAATGCACACACTATTTTCAGTTTTCCCCTTGTTCCTTGGCCCCTACTACTTTGATGCTAAAAAAACAGCAGCAGACAAGGCTAAGCCCGATAAACTCTGATCTAAATTCAGCTAAAATTACCTCAGTCAGAAGATGAGAAACTGTTCAATTGGCCTCCAATCAGTACTTGCATCCTACACCAGGCTGATAGAGAAAACAAACTTTCTCTAAAAATAGATTCCCATAAATCCCCCAGCGGGATCCCTACAGTACTGTACATGTTCAGTCAGCATGTTAATGATACTCCACAACTTCGTTGATTCAATTACTGGAATATTCTGAAAAGTGTTGTCATTTTTGTCAGGCCTGACAAATCTCTGCTGCACAGTGCACACATACTTGCATGTTGATACAGTACACACATAACCAGACATAGTTAAGCAAATATACAAAAACAAACTGTCTGGTATCTACCCTTCTGGCAACAAGCATTGACTTTTGGATAAGAAAACATTGGAAGGGAATGATCCTCAATCCAATACATTTCTGGATAACCATAATTAATACTTTGCCAAACAGAACAGTTGTCATTGAGGAAAATAATTGTGTTTACTGAATAGCCAAATCTAATCTTGCCCTCGAGTTACAGATATTTGAATTAAAGTAAGATCCGATGCCAAGTTTTAATGTGTGACCTAACAAACACAACGAAAAAACTAGAGTGAACAATTACATTTTTTAAATGTGATATTTGCCAACCCAAAGGTTTAGGCCTACGTGCAAGACAGCAAAAATCTTAAATATTCCACAAAAAAGTAACTTTCAGTACATCCAAAACCTGGAATTATAAAAGAGTACAGAAACTCCAATTAATGTGTAGACACCCTTCCATATAACAAGATCATAAACAGCAGACAATTAGTCCAGGAGAGTTGGTCTATCCTGCAATATAAACAGAGATGATAAGGGCTTTGGGTCAGAGGAGTTTTCATTAAGCTTGAAGTTTTCTCAAATTTCCCTGACAACCTGCAGGTTACGACCCTGTACATGGAAAATGTATTTCAGACGTCATAAGTTAACCCCCGCCAGCAAAGACCAACTGCAGACTGTTTTTGAAAGGACTGTTTTTTTTTTGTGGCAATCTTTAATCTGTCAAAATGGACAGTGGTCCCAAAATTATTTTGATCTTTATGGTTATCACACAGGAACAGCCATTAATTACCAGCCATTACTTGGAGTTTTGTGTTAAAATAATGTACTTAGTCAACAATGGAGGAGAAGCCACCTTGCACTGATTTTAACATTAATGCTAGTACAGCATATCTGGTTTTGATAGGTTAAGTGGAAGGTGGTAAAACAACAGTACACAATGTTGACCTGTGACTGGCCTAATGAACAGGGTTGAACACCTTAGGCAGGAACAAAAGGATCCATTGAGACAGCAAAGAGAGAGCGACGTCAACAGAATAATTAACACATGATTTCAACTCAACAGTTTCCTTCAGTTCAGGCCAGGAGGCTTTGTTTTCGAGCAGACCTCATGACACACAACTAAATGACGTGCAAGGGTATTTGCATTAGCAGTGTGACTGGTTCAAAGCAAGAAAGCCCTATTCCCTCACCTATTAGCCTCCACAATTGACTCCCTTAGAAGGGGTTACACACACAAATAAGAGGGATCATTATCAGACATCTTGCAAATGGAATGAAACATTGATGATCGAAGGTTGGCTTAGCCTGCTGAGTCTCTATGTTAGTCTCTATGGCAGCTATGTGAGATTCTATTTTCTTTGACAAACCCATAATACAAAACCAATCTTTCTGACCAAAATGTACACTTCAGATAATCCCTGAATAAAATCATCCTTGAGTCATATACAAGGCAGGCCCACCATGCCCAAAATCCATGCCCACCATTTGGGCGCCACAGTTCTGGCGTTACCTGGGTGAGTGTGGCAGGGTGAAGCGCCTCTGCAGGGTAATGCTGCGGTTCATGAGAAGCCTGCGGAAAAGGAGCGGTGAGTTTCGGGGTGAGTTACGGGGGGAGTCCCCCCTGGGGGAGCCACAGGGCGAGCCCCCTGTGGAACGCGGCCTCAGTTTGATGGGCTGGGTCCTGGTGCCGATAGGGGAGGAAGAGGTCCCCCCCTCCAACGTGCTATCCCAGAGTGCCTCACTCATGCTACTGTACCGTGGGCAGGCCAAGGGCCTGTTTGATCCACTACTGCTGCTGGGATGCACTGACTTCTTTGCTGCTCTCGCTTAAGTAATGATCAACTTTATCTTCAGCGACATATGGTCCAACAGTCCGATGGGGATTTTGAGAATGCACCTAGTCCACTTTCCTACTTTCCTTTTTAGATTCAGAATCTCCCCCACTTTGCTAAAAATGATCTACCAGCTCTCTTGACAGACACGGACACAAGTTCAGCTCGAGCCCTCCCCTCAAGCATAAGCACTGTTTACATAGCACTGAGCACAGCCCCCCTCCCCCCTGCCTAAATATGGCCAGCCTGAGTTATAGAGGGGTTAGCACCACGGGAGAGTTAGCTAGCTGCCTTCACCGACTCAGCATGCAGGAGGCTACAGTGGAGGACTAGGGGGCACTGTAAACTTTACAATCATATCCTTTCTCAGTCCATCAGTATAAACATTAACCTGTCGTTCTCCCACTGCAAACATGTCAGAGCTGCTGTGTTGAGACTGAGGCACTGTCAGGTCTTAGCTTAATTTGAATCTGTCATTATGCCTGGTCTGTGAGGCAAAGCTATAAGATCCTCAAACTATAAAAAGAAAGAGACAGAGATTAAGTTTGAGAGCACTAGTGTTGTCACAGAAATGATGGTGCTGTATCTCAAAGGCTTAGTCCGCCTTCTCCTATCCCCTGGGGTTAGGGAATGCTGGAAAGAAGATACCATCTTGGGTCCAATCCTGACCTAAAGGGTTGCCAGTGACTCCATCCTCATCATCCCCAAACAGGGCCTCTTGAATTCTGCAAGGGCACATAGACTAGCTTCCTCAGTTTTCCTCCATAAGAGAATTCTCCAGTATTGGTACTATACTGTAAATTCACTATGAAGAGGTCCCTAGATTAATCATACCTTTCTCAAAATATTCTCACAACATGAAGGTTCCTCATATCTTGTAGGTGAGGAGAAATACAACTTTTTATTACAAGTGGAAAGGATGCATTTCTAAAGAATGAATTACCTAAAAACATTAACATTGTAGGTCTGAAAATATCAGACAAACCTTGCCTGAATATGGTAAGAACAAACTGAACAGTTCACTAGAAAAGTTTGTCCTGATGCTTATCTACAACAAGGCCGAAAAAGACCTATGCAAATATGACCCTTAGAGAGAGACTAAAATACTCCTAGCGTGCAGTTTGAGAATGAATGATTTAGCACAGGCTGGTTAATTCAAAGGGGATATTTAGCTTCCCCCACTGTACATACAATACATATCTAAAAAGTGTGCCCAAGCTATTGGTCTCAATGTCTTGAGATATTCTCTATCACCTACTACTATTGGACAGCATATGAAAAGACATTGAAGTAAACAACTGTTCTCCTCTTTGTATATTTCATTGAAACATGAAAGCTATGATATGGACATGTACAGTATGTAGTCGGCAGGCCCCCTATACAGAGCTGATCTAATGCAGGAGTCAGGGGGTCAACGCACTGGAATGGGCTCACTTATCCAAACACAGCTGCTGTGTGAACCATGGCCAAATCCAACCAGCAGATGGTGCACTCTGGGAGTTTTCCCAGCCCTGCCGAGAGCTCCCACCCCACAAGACATACACACACTGGCCGTTACGACACACACACTCTGGAGATCCAAGGGGCAGAGTTCTGGTCACATGACAAATACTTCAAATAGGAGATACAGGATAGTGGCCATAACCCAGTAGGAGGCCAACTTATTTTTAAAGTGAGCTAGGGATGAAGCCAATGATCTGTATACTGTATATAGATCAGTGGATAAAGCACACAACAGAGCATGGCGAGTCTACATATCCCTTATTAAACTAAGGATCACGTGTTATAAAATGTATGATCCATCTATGGAATGAAATATGTTAATGTTTTAGTGGAATCATTATACATTGTGCATGTTACTGCATCAAGCTAGGTATAAAACATTTTATGAGTGAGGTGTACTGTGTTTATTCATATGTAAACAAGTGATGAGTGATCAGCTGTATGGACCCCATCAAACTGTTATTATGACTCAATGTCTGTATTCATGCACGACAGTATCGTCTCATTTTATGTCCAGTAAATGACTCATGGCTGTATGCGTGGCACAAGACATTTCAATGCTGAGTCACTTAACCCCCACCCCACACAGTACCACAAACACAAAACACACACACAACACACTCAGACACCATTTTGAACCAAGACATGCCATCACACAAGGACATCTTCAAACACACACATACTTGCTGTTTGAAACCACACACACACACTTATTTACAAACTCAGACAGGCTTACACATACGCACATACTGTATGCAGTTTCAAACCATGTCAGACTCCAAGAGGAGGAGAGAACCTAGAGACTATGAGGAATGTAAAATGCTATATACAGATGTATTTAAACTCACTCAAGTCAACTTAATTGGACAGTCGGCATTCCACTTGAACTGTTTCTGATGGCACACAAAGCTACATGTATTCTTGGCGGTGGAGTTTAATAATGTATTTAGTTGCTCTGAAGGGCCAGTAAGGAGTGATAGAAATGCAATTTGCAGGAGGCAGCATTTTCAGTTTGAAGTTAGGGAGAGGATGAAGAAAATGTTTGTTCAGTGAGCAGACTGACATTGAATTGTGGTTGGTCAATGTGGGCCATATTTTTGTAACATAAATACCCAAAGCAAGTATTGTGAAGGCCTGCATCAGTCACCATTTTAACAGCTCAAATAAGTCAGCACTGGTGACAAAAGAGACGTAAGGTCACTGTACAGCATGTAACGGTGTTAAAGGTATGAATATGAAAAGGTATTTCAGATTAAATATTTGTACTTGGTATTTGACAAAAAGCATGGTTATTTGTGCTGTTAAAATGCCACTCTTGGAATAAAAAAATAAAAAAGTAATTTGGCTTGTTCAATTATTTAGCACAATCCACAAAATACCGCCATTTTTACTGATTAAGTACAGATAAAATTACGAGCCCAGAGGGAAATCCTAAACTCTGGCTCAGATACAAAATACATATCATTTCAACATACAGTACTTGTTAGTGGGGCTCTTTGTTCTCTTCGTAAAACTTATGAAGAAAGAAAAGAACAGATTTATAGAATAGATTTGTCAGGAGAGCTTGCAGCAAGTATAAACAAGTACAGAGGAACACATGTCCAAAGAACCAGATGGAACTCTCAAATAGTCATTTCCTCCATGGGAACCAAGGGTATGAGGGGGTCTGTGTATCATTTCCTGTCAATCAGGGAGAACAGTGTGAAGCCCCTGTGGACTAGTGCCTCAAAGCCCTGTTCTGCCAAGGCTGTCCCTGGCCTGGCTGTTGGCTTGCTAGGGGGAGAGTCAGTGGGCCAGATTTGGTCCATTTAGCCCAAATATAGAATTCTTGCACTACAATGTGGATTTTAGATTTATGGACCAAGATTTATGTATTTCACCTTATTGTACTCAGTACTGGTTAACATTTCCCTTTAAAAAATATATTTTTCACTGGAGTAGTCTTGATGTAAGTACCTGAAGGAGTTGTTTCTGGGGAGATCAGATTTTTCCTGTCGCCAGGTTTTTTATTACGGCAAATGTGTGCATCCTGCCATTGGGGACACAATGGCGCCTTTAAGTTTAAGGTCTTCTTTTATTTTTTTTATGGGCCCTCATAATGACAGGTGCAAAATGTGTTGCATTGAGTCCAGCAAGTGTTATAGCTGGTGTTGTATATAGCATTGCACATTGAATGTCCATGTCACAGGTATGCTCTGGCATGACAGCCTTCACCATGCTGAATCAAACCTCGCCGCCTGTTAGGCTGCAACATCTCCTTGGCAACTGAGAGCTCCTCAAAAGCAGAGAGCTATTCAAAAACCACAGCTACTGAGAATCTACTATAGGAGTGCTGGGCCTGGTACTATTTAATGGATGGTATATGATGCTGTGGATATAATGACCAGCAAAAACACACCAGCATTGAGTGTGCGCAGCCTGACAAACACCCCCATTCTGTACTTGCTTGACAACCTGACACATGTTCAATCTCATGAAAAATGACTTTAGTTCAAAGGAGTGCCTCACTTTTGCCTCTCTTTGCCAGACTGCACACACGCAGTTTGCCGCTGCTCTCAAACATGACACCGTCACGTCCTTAGGAGCATGGGCTTATAGTGCATTTTGGTGCAGAGTGGGAAACATTTATTTGAACGGCCCTCCAACTCATTATTACAAGTGGGAAACTTGGGTATCCTGAAGCTATGAGTTTTTCAGAAGCTTACGCTAAGCTTACACTGGAAATATAACAAGGTTTTTCTAAGCTGTTTAATACACACTGTACTTTATTTTCGTCTCGCAGAGTTTCAAACTAATTGAAAGTTAAAGCGTTTGAGGTTTGAGGTTTCTGACCTCAAATCACTTCAATGGATGAGGTCACAGATTGGAATTCCAAGATTCTGACTTGGTCATGAATGCACCATTATATCTAGAAGTGTGAATTGGAATTTCAATTGGAGAAGCAGTTTCTGAAACTCTTTGTATATGGTAGCCAATGTGTCAAGCACAAATATAATTAGATCACAGTCATATTACAAGGAGAGTAATTTCAATCCTAAACACAGCTAGACGTCATTTCACCCCAACAGCACAACCAGAAGTTAGTATTTTGAGTTGTATGTTCTCTGAAGTGTTTCCCTATACTATTACTTTGGCTTACATAGTAAATATTTGCTCCAAATAAATGTAACCATCAGTACCCATCCGTCATGTTACCCTCAATGCTGCCTCCTAGTGGTTAGTATCAAAAGTCAACAGAGGCAGAAACCAAAAAGGGAACTCTAATACAGTAGAACCAAAGGCATTGGTAAAACTACAGTGGCAGAAGCCCCCATGCTAACCTTACTTTACTGATCTGACAGCCTCACAGTATCGCTAGCTGTGCAAAACAGTCTCATCGTAGAGTGAGAAAATGTATCAACACTGGTTAATGGGGGAGATAACACTATGGTCACACAGCATGAGATGTGTGAAGGCTGCGAGAGGGGAATTTTGGAGAGTTTTGTGCTAATTTACACTTGCATGAACTCTGGAAATAACACCTGCTCCAACATACATTTACATGTTACATACAGTACAGTGATGAGAATAACAATAATAATGGATAACATGCCATAAAAGATATTCAAAACGATCATGTAGAGAAAAAAAAAGATTTTACCATGTTTTATATGATATTTGCACAATGGTAGTCCCATTTGTGACTAGGCTTACTACTTTTTACATTTGGATATTGTAGAAGCCTAGTCACAGATTGGTAGGCATAGCGAGGTGGGTGACATAGCTTCAAAGGTAGCAGACAACTAAACAAAGACTCACATCGTGGATTTGAAGACATATCTACATGTAAAATCGCTTTGCATTAGCCTCTGCTAATTTTGTTTTAAGGGGATGAGAGTTTTTTCATGTTCCCTTGACAACGTTTGTAGTTTTGGGAGCTATATTTCTCAGTGCAGGGCAGACACCACCACAATCTATCACAAAATAAATACTTATAGCATTGTTTTCTTGTCACAATTTCTGGATTTATTGTGTAACTGTTAAAAAAAAAAACATTATAAAAGCAACCGTTTTACATCCCTCCCATTTTAGCCACCACTAGCAGTGCCCACATTGCCAGTTTCAGGCAAGTACAGATAACAGCCAAGACTAGATGAAACTGCATCTAGCAGAGGCCTTGCAGAAACCACAAGGAACTGGTAGACCTCTGCAATACCCTCGAAGAGGCTTCTGGCCGCAAATAAAAATAATTGGTAAGCATTGAACTTAGGAAAGGACATCAATGAAAGAACGACTCACAATACAAATTGTCAACAAAAAATGGACCACCACAGCCATCTTTTTTTATTATTATTTTGTGACGACTTTTCTTACAACCAAAAAAAACATGCACAATGACTTTTTAGATACCACACTAGGATGTTTGGAAATTAAAATTAGAATGGCTACATGGCCCTTTTAAGTTCAACACTGATTTTTGCATTCCTAAGCGACAACTAGCTGCCTCCAATGACATTCATATGACTTCTCATAACAAACATGCTGGTTGCCAGGGTGATAGTCAAAACAATGAGAATTAACAATCTTCATGCTGACTTAAAGCTATAAAAAGTGCTTACTTATAGATGATGTGTCCATTTTAAGGTCATGTCTTTGTTTGGTCTCAGGGTGAAGACTAGAAGAAGACTAAAAGGTTGCAATGTTGTCATTAATAAATAAATAACACTTGGAGGTGTTGGGGGGACCCCTTCCTCTAACTAATAGTCTTAACAATCTATCATAAAGTATATGAATGTGGGCATTAAATGTTGATAAAGATTGTGGCTTTCTCACTTTATTCACATCTTAACCTAGACAGCTCTGAAGTGTGAGTGTGTTATGTGTGTTCCAGTACTGTCCTACCCTGATTACCTCTCCCATAGGTAGCCAGTTTCGCTCTGATATCTATGGCGTGTTCAAAGAGGTTAGCAGAAGAGACCAATGCAGATAATGATACCAGCCAGCTGCTGGAGAGCGTCAGTCTGTCTGGGTGAGACTACACTTCAGAGACTCAGGATTCTAAAGTGACTGGAGAATCAAACATTACAAGGAGTGCTGTGCTGTAAATGGGTGAAAAAGGGAGCCCTTCTATAAGTCTTCCAAGCACTCTCACCAGGCTTGTTTAGCTCAAGTGAATATTAGGTTTGGGTTGGAAATGTGAGAATCATCTTTCAGCTACTGCTGTTGGATTTCTCTGAGATAGATTCATTTCCTCCTTTAAAAGCAACAGCTGTACATTTTCCATTGATTGGTGGGAATAAAGAAAATATCTGCACATCTGATATTGTCACTGCAGGTACAAATGGAGTAGGATATGAAACTGTAAATTCCATGCATCACTGCTTACTTCTACAAAAATCACTGACATTTCGGTCATGAGACCTTCTTCCCATTGATTGGTAGGGAAATATTTCCTGTCCAATAGACGCAAACAAGTCACTGTCATTTTGTCCTGTTTTCTTTGAGGATTAGATCAGCTTGTCCTCACTTCTGAAGTTCACTCACTTCTGTGTGTGCAGCTAAAGAAAATTGGATTGGCACTGGCATGTGAAAGCAAGCAAGAACTGTTTTGAGTAATCTGAGGATTCATGTCATATCACAAATGGACAGTATCTGAAATGTGTTGATAATATCCAAAGGTGATATGTTACCGATGTAAAACGTAACTCCCGTTTATTCAACCAATAAACCAACCTCCTGTAGTATTAACCATGTAGAGGTAAGCAGGCCTCTGTAGGCAGAGGTAAGGATCTTGCAAATGCACTTATTTATATTTGACTAGAATCTTCTTAAAACATAATATAAAAGGGATTTATTTGTGGCACATACTGTATCCCAGCAGTGAACTCAAAGGCTATAAAAATGTCTCTAAGATCAGATGTTCTACCTTGAGTGATGAATAATGTTTATAGATGAGCATCACCTCCTGTTATCTTGTGAGTGCTCCATTCCCACATAGCATATTTGTTGGTGGTTGTCTACATATCAAAAATATATTAGCTACTATGATTATCTTGGGTAAAATATATGCTGAAATGAAGTACGCTCATAGCCGATTGTGGCTTAGTTTCAAGGATCTAGGCTTATGACATTCCACATTCTTGACAGTTTGCTTTGTTGTGGTTGGAGAAGACATCCCCAGCCTCTGAAATGAGCCTCCAGAATGTCAAAGACCTCCCTCTCTATATCCCTCCTGCAAACAGAGCTCTTTCATTTTGTTACTCAATTTCTGGAGTGGTCCCTGTAGACTCCCTCCCCCTACACAGCAAACAGACTCTGGTGTTGTGTTGGCTGATGCAACACAATGCTTGCCTGATAACGCTTTCTCTGCCCCACTTCACATCCATCAACACATTCATGGGTGGGATGACAGGTGGCCATCGGGAAGAAATTACAAACAAACATTTACTTACATGGTTGATTCACAAGTATGTCATCATTTATGACTAACAAATGAGCATGTTTACAAGCACTAGCCATGGTCATTTCACTGTCATTTACAGTTTAAATGTTGGGAAAACAAACCCTACTTGGGGAGAACTAAGAATGTTTTATGGACTTGTTTTCAGTTTTCCATGTCACATTTGAAATAGGTTTTTGTAAAAGGTTTGGCAAGTCATCCAATGTTCTTCTCTTGTGCTTGTAGGTAGAATATTGAGGAACCAATCATGTCAAAGTACCGATACAAAAGATGTCTGACTACAGGTATCTATAACGTCTTGAGTCATAGAAACAAACAAGACCATACAATGGTACCATACTGTAGAAAGACAAGACACATTTTGCCTTGGGCTGTTAAACTGCTTGGAAATAAATAAACACTGTCAATTGAGTATTACCATACAGCCACAGGGTAACTCTACAGCTTTTTTTCCACAGACTGGGTTGAGAACAGACAGACAGGCCTTTTGTAATGCTAGGCAGGCACCATGAAGAAACAAATAATCCAACAGATATGAATCACCGGGAATCCTGGTCATCCATCGCGAAAATCATTAAACCTGAACTGATTTGCATTTTAATAGTGCTGCTTCATCACAAGCCAAGAAGAACAAGATGAGGAAAAAGAAACAATGAATTGGGTCTTTCTATCTCTCAATGATGGAGAACAAATTAGGTCCATTTAGTCCTGCTATTTAAAAAACAGAGTTGGAGGTGATTGTAATTACTAAAACATTTCCATGGCCATGGGAAAAGAAGACAGGAATATAACCTAAGATAAGGTGTATCTTAGCTCTCAAATGCCAAAACATGCTATTAAGTGCATAAGTAAATGAACTTCTAACTTCATTTAGCTTTGGAACAAAATTGCATTTTTCACTGCCATCCTTTTAATGAGTCTTAATGTGTGAAGATTAGAACCTAATTTGCACCTTCTGACCTTCTATAAATTAAAGCATATGAGAGAAAAATACCTCTCTGATGAGAGTAGGTTCCAATGAGAAGGGGGAAAAGATCTGTGCAAGATACAATGTTGGTGTTTAGCCATGTTAAAGTGGTCTGGTGAGATGGGCCATTTTCACCTCTGTGAGGATCAGTCTGACTCTATAACCACACTTTCTGACCTGGCTGTTTGACAAGGCACTTGACTTCCCGTCATTCCAACTCATGGAGGACCTTCACCCTCCCCGTTGTCGCATCAGACATGGACAGTTTTCAGATACAGAGGTTTTCTACTCTGGAACAATTTCGCCAAAGCATCATCCCTCAACAACTTCAAATGTACACTAAGGACCTGTCTGATGAGCCAAACTGCCCCACAGACATAGACACAGACACAGACACAGACACACCACACACACAGAGTTGCTCTGGATATAGAGCCCGATCATTCAGTCAAAACCACTATGAGTGACTTCCAATTACCAACAGTGATGAAAGATTCAATATAGTTACATAGCAGCATCCCTCACACCTCAACCCCTGAGCCATCATATTCACCCCTCTACCTTGGACATGTGAATTGAGTCACCCAGTGTGGGATAAAATGTTACAGGGGGACAATGGAGGAAAGTGCATTCATACATAAATAAAAGGCGTTTGGGGAGGCAGAATGCAGTGGTGGTAGGTGAGTCATGTCTCTACTCCTACCTCCAGCTTGCTTGCCGTGTTTTCAATGCCATTTGATCATCAATGCCAAACAATCAGCAGCAGAGACAGCTTTCATTATGGGCCTCCAACGTGGACATCTGTTACAATGTGTCTGTGGTGAAACGAGAATGCCATCATACTATTGGTGTAGGTCTCAGTCATGAAACATTACTGCCCCAAATAACACAGGTCAGCAGGCCATAGATAGTGTCATGCTGGGTCATAGGAAGAAAACTGATGGCTGTTGTCACTTTTGTAGTCATCTTTGAAGCCATTCTTTTGTCACCTAGAGTCAGTTAGTACTGTATATCTTGAACTAACAGTACTAAACAACAAGTAGCCAATAGTAAGCAAGTACGACGCTCAAATGTTTCAACAGCAATAGGCTTCAGCAGTATCCAGTAGTGCCATTTACAGCGGTAATTATCAACATAAAATCCAATTCCCTAAAATCATTGAAAAATATTATTCAATGATATTGGTACCAAGTCTTAAACTGTAATGTACTGTATGTGCATACAAATCTGTACAAATTGTCATACTGCTGTAGCAGACAAAGAGAACGAACACAAAGACGAGAAATAGGTTAATATCTGCAATCAAGCTCATTTTCACTCAGCAATACCTGAGAGATAACCAGTGACTGCTAGTGATTGACTTTCCTTCACACTAAAGGAGGATGTGTAGGGAAGGTGTAGGCCTACTGACATTTTAATTAAGTGGAGTTGTTTGTTGGGACGCAGTTCAATGAAACAGGTTCCCTTCATTCAACACAAACCTTGAGATTTCAATAAAAACGGTGCGCTCCATAGATAAAAGACATTTAGGGATGCGGATCTAAGTCAGTTAGTGATTTAACTTTCACACACAATCAAGGACGATGAGAATTACCGTATTGAGGAGGATGGCCATGACATTCGAGGCTTTTTAAGACCAGGACGCAGCTTTTCCAGAGTTCTGTTGCGGCTCAAGTACCGCTCGGCGTCGGAGTGAAAACACTGCTTGATTCGGATGTGAGTTCTTGGCTGTCGCCACAAATGTTTGGGTGGTTTGGCAGAACCTGCACTGTCTCGACTTAAAGCTGTGCAGTCCATCTCTTCAATTGTTCGTGTCTTCAACTACACGGAAAATTAATAAGGAGGGTAGAGAAAAGATGAGTCAGGGTACTGTCTCAAGTGCGGCACAGAAGCATAATTTCCTATGACTTTTCTAAAGAAATGTGCACAGTGGCCATTGTCGTCGGCATATTGAGCTGTCCAATAGCAGAGGTGCTGAAATGAAACAGCGCGCGTCCATGGACTGGAAAGTAGCCCAGCTCCGCGCCAATATCGACATCAGCATCATCAAGCACAGACGTAAAATATCAAATCACACCAAAAAGTTTGTCCTCTCCTCACAGTGAAACTTAAGTACACTACAACATATAAACAAAGGATAAATATCTTCATCCATTTCAAGTATTTCTTCCAATGGAAGAAGTATTGTCAGAGTGAGCGCATCAGCATCAGCTTTCTCGCACTAGGTTTTGTTAAGGAGACTGGTTCGTGTGAGCTCATCTCAGCGCGTTATAAAGCCCGTCCAGCCAACCTAAGGGATAGACTGAGCACGACGACTGACGTGAAGTAGCAGCATTACATCAACGGGTGAGCAACATGGCCGGGAACTGTGGACATTACTAATCCTTCTGTTAAACAAAACATTGATTTGTGTTTGGCCAGAACTTGAGCATGCTTGTGATATTAAATTGCTTGTGATATTAAATACGGGCTAGGGCTGCGGCTCAATTCGTGAAATTAATATCGTCGTTAATATCGTCGTTTTCTGTGATGACCTTTTAAAACATCAAGTAGACCTACAATTCATTTAAATTACTTTCCTTAATTGATTGGAATTTAAGCAGACTTATGCTGCTGTCTTCTTTGTTCTTCGAAAGGTCTTCAGCCTCTGTTTAATTAAAATGGAAGTTCAATAAAAGGTCTTTATTCATTATTTCAAATGTTGTTTATTTATTGAGAAATTCGTTATCATTATTACTCATAGTGCCAGAACATTGTCTTTTATAATGAATAAACACCTTTAGTAAACTTCCTCTAACATTGGCAGAACATTGTCCTTTGGTCCCAGTTCATTCTTCATTTCATGTAGTGCACCTTGGTTGAACTGCAAGGTATGGGGCAGCATACCTTTTAAGCATTTCTTCATCATACTATACAGTCACAGTTTATTGCTGCAACTCTTAATAACTTATTTTTGTGTACTGGTGTTGATACAACTTTGATACATCCTTGTGAAGGAGAGCCCTTCACTTGGACAAGAGACTCTTTTTAGATTGTATATTTGACTGCTAGAAGATCAAGTATTTGTGTTTTTGTATTACTTTTCTCATTTCCATTCAACAAACCATCCATAGCCTGACCTGATTACCAACTTCACCCTACTGCTTATTATCTAGTTAGTCATTTCTGGGTCATCATTGGTTGTTGTGTTGAGTGTGGCAGACTGAGGTGCTCACTAGTGTTTCTGTGTCAGAAGTGTTTGTACCTTATACCTGTACTACCTATGCTTTGCAGTCGACAATAATTTCAGTATTTTTAAGCTATTTTTTCTCAGTTATTGTTTTTAAGCCTTTTAAGTGTTAAGTAGAGTGTGGCCAGCTCTTTCTACACACAATCTACACACAATCTTACTACACACCTATACAGTTGATTCTCAAAAATAAATAGAACAAAATTAAAATGCATCTGTAGCTCTGACACTCAGTAATAGATCCCCTTTTCCCGGTCAGTGAACAAAATATCTGCATAATTGCAATGTTTTCAAATAGGACTCCCACTCCTTTCTCTGGCTCTGTATGTCACTGTGCCCTTTTCCTTGCTTGGCAAACACGAAGTGCTGCTAGCAGGGATGAGATAAAGAGAGGGAGCATGCAAAATAATGAGGGGAGGGGGAGGTAAGAGAGAGAGACAGAAGAAAGGTATAGACAGAGACATTAGAAAGGTATAGACAGAGAGGGGGTGAGAGCAAGAGGGAGCAGAGGGACTTAGAGAGAGAGAGAGAGAGAGAGAGAGAGGAGCAAGACAGGACAAATGGGGGGAGAGAGAGAGAGAGTACCACTCAATACCCTTCTTCCCCTCCCCTTGTTTCTCTGACCTTTCTACCACTTGCCTAGTAATTAGCATTCATCTGAGAGGGAAGAGGGGTGTTATTAACACCTGAAGAAAAAACATCCTGTCATCTTCCCGTCTGCCTTTTTCTCCTAATCTGGCTTCTGCTTGTGATGATGAGGACAACCAGAGTTACCAGACTCAAGACACAGACGCTGTGTGCCAGTGGAGACAGAGAGGCGACATGGAGAGCTCAGGGATGATGAAATGTGTGGATACACAAACAAAGACACAATAAAGAAGGTGACCCTGCCTTGGCCTGCAGCTGAGAGGGAGAGGGAGAGGGGAGGGAGAGAGAGAGAGAGAGAGAGAGAGAGAGAGAGAGAGAGAGAGAGAGATGGTGACAGCCCACCAGATAGAAAGGCTTTATTTAACCCCCTGTGGGCTTAGAAGATATGGGATTCAGCACAGCCAATGGAGGTGCATGTGTAACATAGAGAAGAGAGGGCAGGTGTGAGGTGAACATGTGACCACATATTGTCTCTCTCACAGACAAAGACAGGCAGACAGACAGACAGACGGCCCTCATTTATCAAATGATTGTACACAGAAATCTGACTGTAAAATACATACATTTACATGAGCAGTTTGGGGTTTATCCATTTGAACGTGGTCTTACAGTGCAAAATCAAACTTAGATCAAGTTAACAAATCTTACGTCACCTCACTCAACTTTGGGTGAATATACACAAAGAGTAAGAGTAACATCCCAATCCCATTTCTGACTTCAGGACATGGAAGAGAGGAACAAAGAGAGAATGGGGAAAGAGAAAGATGAGAGACAGACTCTGATTGGGGAGACAGCACAAAACACAAAGAGGGGGAGAGACAGCAAGTGCACAAGATCAAAATCAAGACACAGTTAGAGACAAGTGTGAAAGATGAGAAAGAGATAAGTAACAAGCTGGATGAGATTTGAGAGAGTAAGTCATGAGCTCATCCACTAACTTGTTGTTAATGATGGTCTCTAGGCTCTTCGCCTCTGAGAGATGCCAACTGGTGATAGAGCTAAAGCAAGAAATTATCCAATCATGTGGACAAATGTGTGAGTTGAGTGAGTGGGTGATCGACCGACTGACTGACTGACTGACTGACTACATGGGTGTGTGGGTGCGAGAGAACAAGACAGAGAGAAACATAAACCAAGAGAGAGAATGCACAGTACACTATGTGACTGACTGTGAGTCGTTGATGGTCTCCAAGCTGTGGGCCTCTACGCCATCCAGGGCGTTCCTGTAGATGGCCTCCAGGTCCAGCAGTCTCCTGTGGTCCTGGGTGGAGGAGTGGCGCCGCGACAATGGGGGCAGGAGAACAGACCCAGAGAAACGCCGCCGCACCGCATAGCTGTGGCTGGCCGTGGGGAGAGACTCCCGTCGGCTCTGTGGGAATAGCAGGACATCACTGTCAGGGACAGGACTTTCTCTTTGTTAGTGTGATCAATGTTTTTTGTAAATTCACATGATGACAATCAAGTGGGATAATGGATGGTCAGAGGTTGCAGCTTGGTGCATGTATTTCACTTTTTTACTAAAATATCTGACTGTATTTGAGGCAATCTTTGCTGTGTGGACTTCCATTCCTGTACATGGCGTCCATGCTGTCTATACTGTCAGAAAACAGAAGTGTATGAGAGAAGTGAAGTGTATGAGAAGTGAGAGCCAACATCTGAATCCCAAATCCCCCACCCCCCCTATCTTGCCTACCAGATCGCACAACCAATCCAACTTTAAGATCTACACAAGTGGTGCAAGGGGGTTGACTTGATACAGAAGAAGTCCCCTGTCACCCAGCCAGATTGGTTGCCAATCCTCTTTCATTCTGTCAGATGGGATTTACTGTCTGGGAAATAACCCAACAAGCTGTGTGCTCTAGTCTTACTTGTGAAATCCTTGTCCATGCATGAAAGGGACTAGACGATGCCCCAATGAATTTGGCTGAAGTGGTCTGTCTGACTATATTTCCACTACATGCTCCTGGGGATTTATCTGAACAGTCAACGCATAGCTGCCTGAGGTAATTTAGCTTCGGACAGCACAGCTGCAAAGGGATATGTTTGATTACTGTGGAAAGAACAGCATAGATTTTTTTTAGCATTTTGAGTTTTCTTTCATTCAAGTGAATTGTTATTGTTGTGTAAGGAGGGAGAGAGCATATTGAGAACACAGAGCTTCATTAACAACATTTGATTAGTAAGTGCCATTGGCACAGACTTGAGTGCACACGCTGAATGGAAGAGCAGAATTGTGTTTAATTTAATTTCGTGATTTAGATCCCAGTGACAGATTTAATGTTCAATTTAAGTAATCATTTCATAAATAAGTGCCCTGCTTTGGTAGGAACAATAGCTTATGCTCAAGACACAAATGTGTATAATTTTCGATGCTTGCAAAAACAATGATTCCCTTCTTCCAACATGATGTGCTTCAGGGTCCTAATATTCAAGTCTTTGCTTTGTAACATTAGAGGGATGTTTATGGCAATCATAACAAATATATAACAACCAAGTTAAAACTTAGTAATTGTAAACAGATTACTGCCTTTGTCTTCAAGGTTCTTGAGATTGGAAACCAAGAACCAAGGTCTTTCAAATAACCTTCTTACTTTCTAACATTCCTACTTCTGAGTCCATTTGTGCTGTATTCACCTTATCTGTGAATTGAAAAGCAATGTGAAAACTTTGAATAAGCTCTTGGACTTATTCATTCGTATTTGACTATTAAAACTGTACACTTCAACCTCAAACTCCTAACACATGTACACAGTGCTGTCACATTTTCATAACATCATTGTTGAGAGAAGTACAGTAGGCTACCAAAGGACAGCAGATTCTTACAGTATGCTGTTTGTTCTTTGCACAGTGAGGGGCTTGGCTCTAAAGTAGCTACAGACAGATAGTGAGGTCTCTCTGATATACTATGGCTTTGTGACGGCAGAGAGACTTAGGGTCAGGCCTACAGGAAAGAGCTTCCCAGCAAGTGGCACCGAGGACTGACTGTGTTCCCATCTGTCCTACACTGCACACACACACACACACACACACACACACACACACACACACACACACACACACACACACACACACACACACACACAGTGTGGAGTTGATGCAGGTCTTAACCAGCCTCTCAAAGCACTTCATGATGACAGACGTGAGTGCAACAGGGCTATAGTCATTAAGAATCAGAATCAGAATCAGAATTCTTTTATTTGGGTTAGTATATTTGCACATACAGGAAATTGACTTGGTGAGGTTGGTGCATGGACATAAAAAACAAATAGCAAATATTGACAAGAAATGTACAAAATAGCAATAACAATTTTACAAAAAAGAGCAGCAGAACAATACATCTTGTAGACTGTGTGAGACTAAATGGCAATGAGGCTAGAGGCTGTGAAATGGTTGTAGGGCATGTACACTATAAATTACAATAATTTAAAATAATTATAAATTACACTGTCAGTACATTGTTTGTGTGACAGGGTGGGGGGGGGGGGGGGGTCAGTGAGAGGCAGGGGGCTTGGTTGTGAGCCCCACTGCCATGGGGAAGAAACTGTTCAGGTGGTGCGAGGTTTTAGTCTTGATTGACCGGGACCTTTTGCCGGATCGAAGTCTCTGGAAGAGGTTGTTACCAGGATGGGAAGGATCAGCGATGATCTTTCCTGCTCTCTTACTGGTCCTGGAGTGGAACAGGTCCAGGAGAGATGGCAGGTTGCTGCCGATGACCTTCTCGGCTGACCCAATGATCCGCTGCAATCTGCCTTTGTCTGCTTACACTGATGGCCGTGTAGAACTCAACCATAATTTTCTGCGACATGTTGAATTTCTTCAGCTGCCGCAGGAAGAACATCCTCTGCTGGGCCTTCTTGATGGTGGAAGTGATGTTCTCTGCCCACCCTTGAAATTATTGTCCCCAGGAATCTGAATGACTCCACAATGTTAACTGGGTAGTCACACATGATGAGGGGGGTGGTTGGGGCTGGGCTTCTCCTGAAGTCTACTACCATCTCTACAGGTTACCTTGGTCTTTTTGGGCACTGGAATGATTGTGGTCACCTTAAAACAGGTGGGGATTACAGACTGGGACAGGGAGAGGTTGAATATGTCTGTGAAGACATCTGCTAGCTGGTCAGCGCATGCTCTGAGGATGTGGCCAGTCTGATTGGTCGCTCCAACGATGAACATCTCGCGTCACTGGTGACGTTTGTTTTGGTCTCTGTCTGTAGATTGGTAATAACAGGATGGAGGCGTGGTCAGATTTACAGAATAGGGGTCCGGGGGAGGGCTTTGTAGCACTCTCAAAATGGAGTGTAAAAATGGTCCAGTGTGTTGTTATCTCGTGAATGGGGCAGGAGATGTCCTGGTGGAACCTAGGAGTCTCCAGCCACAATGAAAGCAGCCTCTGGATGTGCCGTTTCCTGTTTGTTAACTATTCCGTACAGTTCTTTGATCACAATTGTAGTGTTGGCTTGAGCTGGGATGTAGACTGCAGTAATGATAACAGATGAGGATTTCTGTGCTAGATAGAAGGGTCTGCATTTTAACATCATGTATTCTAGGTCGGGGTAACAGAGAGTTGATAGTGTCTCTACATCAGCATGTGTTTCTACAATGACTACTATATCCTGAGGGTAAAATACTACAGGTTCGGGACATAATGGTATGATTTGCATAAATCCTAGAATATAATCTGTGTGTGCGTGTGTTCTTGTGTGTGTGTGTGTGTGTGTGTGTGTGTGTGTGTGTGTGTGTGTGTACTGTATTGCCCAGGGATATCAGTGGGAGGCCTTTTGACTAAATGTCATAATCAAAATAATTGTTTCTATTAGAGCGAATGGAAATCAGTGGCTCATCAGTGTTGAATATACCATCACAAATATTTATTTACTTATGGAAATCATATACTCTGCATTTATGAACACACAACAATTAGTTAATTAAATATTATATTATTCATGTACTGTATAAATAGACTATGTATTGTTTTGTATCTGAATTTATTCAGTGATGAACATTCCTCAAAAGCTCAATTATGAGATATTCTTCTAAGATCTACCATCTGACAGAGTGACTAATATATTTCATGCCTGTCCTGCAAGGATCACTCATAAGGGCTGGTTGTCTGTCGGTGTGGTTTTGGACTGCAGCAGCCGTCATGACCAAGGAATGCCCAGAGACTCAGATAAGACTTTATGACAGAGAGACACTCAAGTTCACCAACAATCACACACATACTTGAGCAGGACTTTTGACGGAGATAGTAAAACATTAACACATAGAGGATTGGCAATGAATGACACAAACAAAACAAAAGCACAATTGTGTCAGATTAATGGCTTGGGGTGTATGGAAGACTTATCGCAAACGAGCCTCTTGGTGTGATAAGACTGGAGGCAGGAAGGGTGTGTGTGTGTGTGTGTGTGTGTGTGTGTGTGTGCGCTTGTGGGCCTGGATCTTAATTACCTCTGTCGACAGACGAGACATTGACGTAGAGACAGCCCACTGTGACTCCTTCACCAGTATGGTAAGACCACAGCTGAAAAGAGGGAGGCAAACAGAAAATTACGGTAAAATGCCTTGTCATCACTTTTCTTCTTTTCCTTTTATTTAATTTCAGTTTGAACCTGCAGCCAAGCTAGTTTCCACACCCGTATTTGCCTGCATCCATAACTTAACTCAAGTATATTATTTACCACCAAGAATCTCAAAATGTGCATTGCTCTTTGGAATATGAATCAAAACGTCAAACCCTGAATCAATGCATCAAATCAACTTATCAAGAGACATCTATCTTGAAGGTTTATCTCAGCCTACAAAAAAGATAATACAGTCTTCAATACCGACTTCAAAAGTCGACTCTCAATTATTAACCACTCACCTTTTTAACAACAGCGCCTGCCATGGCGCATGCCATCTACACATGCCATCTACAATCAGTTGTCATAAAACGAAACAACCCAACACCTCTTTTGAAATTTTCTATGTAGTGACGCACATGGCTATGTAATAGAAGATATGCTTGTTAAATCCTAACAAGGCTAACTTAACAATTTAAAAGTTGATAAGAACACTAAAAGGTAAAAAAAAATTGTCAGCAGGACCATTCAAATAATCTGCGCATAGCCTAGTATTATGCAATGTACTGTATGTGTGATTGCTCAAGATGGGTAGATGTAGGGTTCTCACATTTTCAAAACGATATTAACATAAACCTCACACCTGTAAAATTGCTTTTGAAGAACTGGAAATGTGATTTCTTAAAATGTTCGTAGAAAATGTTTGTTTTCCATGATCATTTATTTTTCAGACAAATGGCTAGCCCGCTATATCTTTTTAGTACATTCATACATCATATTCTTTAAGAATCAATGGGTATATATCATGAATTCAAATGATCATTGAACAGAATAACCAATCCCATATTGTGCCTTAACATTTATTTTATTGCTGTAAGTCTATACTTATGACCTAGAATATTTAAGGAATGTGCCTTTAATGGAAATAAAGTTGGGATATTTTGCAAAAGTTCATTATTTGTAAAGGGTTACAGAGTTTGATATAGGATTTATAGGACAGAATACAAACATGTTAGAGCATAAAGGTAACCAAGCCAACCAGATCAAGAAATTAGATAAGCCATAAACAAGACATGTGTATTATAAAGCTTGGGCAGTGTGCAAAAATTCTATGATTAGGTGAGAGCCACAACACCCTAGTAAGGCAAGTACTGAAATGGTGTTATGCAAACAGTGCCGTCCTTATACAATGCCACCTTGAGTAGCCTCTAGTCTGCTTGTTGTGTAAAATAGTGCAATCATTATGCTAATTTAGTTACACACATTCTAACATTATACAACGCTGCATCAAATCAAAGCCTGAGGTTGTGTTTGTGACATCAATTGCCAAGGAATGTTTCAGATGATTTCTCAAATTAGGTGAAATCAAAAAAAGGTTTTCTCTTCAGTAAACATTAAGTCACTCAGGCTGCCAAACTATAAACACTGCATATTTGTGCAGCGGTTCAGCAAATATTTACTAAGTACACAGTCAAACTCAGATTGCATCTTTTGTTTGAGGATAAGCAGAGGAATGTTGAAAGTATTGTCGTATCACCCCATCTAGAGGACACAAAAGGTAAAAAAAATTGCATTTTTAGATTTTTCCCCATTAAAAAGTGACTTTTTAATCACTGATTTTTTTTGTCACTGACTTCCGAAAACTATCCATGTGTGATGACTGCATATAATGCACAAGAACATATTGTTGTTCATAAACTGCATACTCATTACTGAGGCTGAAGGTCTTCCGTGTATACTCAATCATGAGAAGAGAGTGTGTGTGTGTGTGTGTGTGTGTGAGTGAGTGAGTGAGTGAGTGAGTGAGTGAGTGAGTGAGTGAGAAGAGAAAACAGGATAATATGAAAAAGAGGGGAACAGGAAGAGGGGAAGATAAAGAGCGATGGGGGGAGGGCACGTATACATATTTTGGGGAAAACACATTCCAAATTCCTATGGTAATGTTTGACTTCCGAGCAGCAATTTAGAGCTGTTACATATATAAAAGTGTTTGAATGTTCAGTACACTGAATCTAAACAGTCCTCACACAAAATCATTAGCAAACTATAATTCTTCATGTTTTAACTATTGTATCAACTCGCATTATATGCCTCTGAGTCTGGGCTTCTGAACAGACTACCATAACATGCTAATAGAAGGTGCAGACATACAAGGCAAACCTAATGGCATAAATTAGGAAAGGAAGGAAACAGAAGATCTAATATTTTAAAAACGTGTTTCAACAAATTTGTAACCAGATTTGATACCCTATTTATTATTGCTTATACTGGCAGTGTATAGCCTACATTTCTGCTTGAGACACATTTCAATGTAAAAATTATGAATATGTCTCTCATGCAGAAATAAAGTCATATGTAGGCTACACTGTGCATTATGGAAATATTTCACTTTAAGCCTATATTGCACTAAGATGCAATAACCTAATCTTTACTCAGATCTGTTAATGAAACATACTGTATCTCTAAATGTGATAGTCGGCTAATAAACCCTCAGCACAAAATTATTCTTTTTGCGTCGATAATTAGAAGGTCAATCACGTCCTGCTTTCCACAGAGATAATAGCTATTCACAATCCTGGTTATTTCAATTTGAAGTCTCGTCTCGCGCCGCAGGCTTTGAGAAGTTTCACTTACCTTTTTACTCGGTCGAGTTCTTGAGTTTTTCCGTGAAAACAGTCACGAAGAGTCTGTCTCTACGTTGAAGAACGTTGCATTTATCATGGAACATTTTATTGCTTTAAGTTTAGACTTCAAACTCTGTACCATGCTTTCGTTGTGAATGACGTTGATAGGGTCACATGACAGGAAATTGTAGTGGATGTAAACAATATACGCGTGCAGCCCGTGCAGGACCCGCCGTTCAGCCGAATAGAAAGTACAATAGAAGTTCACTGAGGAAGGCTAGTGAAGTGAATGTGTGCGTGAAGACGAGCCCAATATGATCGTCTCCTTCCAGAAATGTATTGAAGCATGGACATGGATGGAAGGTTGATGCTCATGCTTTTCCTTCCAGTATTTTCTTTCTTAACAGCAATTGTGGTTCAGTCATGTTTATTGGTGAAATTGCATTGCCAAAACATAGTCTAAGCCTAATTATAAAAGCTGAAATGATTGTGTTGTTTTGAATGCGATTAGAATGCAAGTATGTCCTATTATCATATGAAGAGAAGGGACATATTTCAAGGAAATGTATTATTTACTCAGAACAATATAATTATTTGTCTTGTTTACAGTCTACAAAAATGTTGAGTTTCTACAGGTAGAAACTTGGTGTTTCTATTTCAAATTGTACCTTGTCTGTGCATCTTCCATTATCAGATTGTATTGATCTATCAATTTGTTTGAACTAAAGTTCACCTAGTGTTGACCAATCTTAAAGTAGATACTGTATTACAGAGTTGCTTTGTGGCCATAAATACAACACCAGCAGCCCAGCCAAAGGATATATTGATGAAAAAAACTGAACACACAGTCTGAACCCTGATAGAAAGATCTACTGTATAATCAATTATCTTCAAGCTTTAGGGAGTCAGCTTCAGCTTGGTCTTGTCAAATCCCTCAGAATCATTTTGAATAATGGGCAAAAGGAGATTCTTCATTCATCTTGCCCTAGATAAGGCAGGAAACAAAATAGTTAGAATTATTTTTGCATTTGTATTCAATGCATTTGAAAAAAAAACAATCCAGTCAACACCTCTGACCTGAATATGGTTGTGAAAAAACGCAGCAGCATGTCCTGAAAGCACATGCTTGCCCCCTAAACAAGACCATCTCTGGCTATGCTAATAGACTATTTACAGGGCTATATGCATGTGCTTGGCTCATACATAATGGCCAAGCAACCAACAAATGTGCAGAGGCATTGTGGAAAATGCACCAAAGGGGTTCAAAATAACTATATATAGACATGGCCACTGCCATTGGAGATAATGTATTTTGTTTAAATCCATGCGGTTTTGCTCACCATGACACCTTATCTGTTCACATTACACCCTAACCCTAATCAACATGTTGTAATATAAACTGAGCAGGAAAAAGTATTCTCACTAAGCATGTTATATCTGGTGTAGTCTGCCTGAATTGAGAAAATAAACTCACCATTGGCACATCTTCAAGCCTCTGAAACTTTGCTCTCCTGGAACTAACAGCCTTAGCTATTACCACTATCACCAGAAGACCCAGAATTATGAAGAATATGCAGAGGACTGCCACTAGGCCAGGATTCCTTGATATGTCACCTTTATCCCAATCATACTGAAGAGCTGAACAATGAATAACACAAAGATGAAAAATAGTGACAAAATGTTTGAATCTCAAAGCTCAACTGAATATTTCAATGCATGGCCTTCAAAATAAACCTGATCATTGTTGTCCTCTTAAACACCTTAGACATGTGTCCTTTAGTAACAGTTCATCTTACCACTAAAAGACTGTCGAAACAGGAATGGTTGTATTTGGTCAACAGATTTTTATCTGGAATACACACCTGTGCTTGAGCTAATGGTGGTGACACCGGACACTGCTGAAGATGTTGGGAAGGTTGGGGATGAGGAATTACGGGGAGTTGTCCCATTTAAGGACTGGTTTGTGGTGGTTGTAAAACCTGTAGTGGTATGTATGGTAGTGCTGGCATTGGCTGCTGGTGATGTATCAGATGCCTGTGAGGAATGGGCAGACTCCATTGTAGGTGATGAAAATGACAATGGGCTATTTTTGGTGGTAGTCTTCGTGGGAGCTTTCACAGTGGTGGACATTGTGGTTGTTGTGACGGTGTCAAGCGTCGGTGTTCGTGTCGGTGTCAAGCTTGATGTTGTGGTTCCACTGTGATTCTCTGTGTGAAAAGAAATGTCTATCAACATCCTGAACAAAGACTTTTGTTGTGATTTAACCTGTGCTAATATTTTGGTGTACTCTCTAACGGTGATTCCTGATATCAAATCTGCATCTTAGTCTTATGTTTTGAGACTGTTTGTTCGGGATAAAACACTTGCCCTAAGGGAGTGGGACCGGTTGACTGATGTAACACAACTGGGTAATTATACAAGGTTGCAGGTGTATCAGGGGTATCAAAAAGAAAATACAATTTACTCTTAAGTTAATCTAGTTTCTTCCTTCACTTCAGTGTTCCTTTTTGTTCTGCCAATGGTAGTGAGTGACAGATCACTAACACAACCTATTTGATGTACTGTACATATGTGTGTAAAAAACTCAGGCACTTGCTCTTATTATTCACCATCCTTCTACCAGACAACAGGTTCAACTAAGTTCAACTTGATCAAATATTTGCTTAGAGGCACACCCCATGTCCCTCAACCTCAATTTCCAGATGCAACTGTCTATAATACTGCCTAGATGCGATAATGTAAACTATTATTTAACTTTTTGTTGTTCTTATGACATTTTACTGTCTGTGGGATTTAACTGTATTAATACATGGAAAGAAATGTAAACTGTACATTTGGAAGATCTTTTGAGAACCAAAGATGCCTGAGCAATAGAGGGATGATGCCTGTGCAAATGTACACAGTTTAGAAAATGAACGTTTTACATAGAAAAATATTAAATATTGACTTACCCTGAGAGGTAGTTACTAAAACAAATGATACGAATACACATGTAGTGAGGCTCCTGACTCCTGCCATGTTGTACTGTTGGTTGAGAACTGATGGTCAACTGCACACATATTACATCCTTGAAAGCAGGATGTTCCTGAATAGCCAGGGAGGTGTACTCCTTTCATACTGTGCATATCCAACGCCTGAAGCTGGTTAGTCACTGTTTGAACAGGCATATTTACTCAATAATAAAAAGGCCTGGCACATGTTCACCAACTCATAGAGCTGAGGAAGGTGAATGGTTTTGTAGACTGGAGGATAGACTTAGAATATACATCCAATAGTGGGATGATTCCCCCACAAAGCAATTCACTATGACTTACTCTCGAACACAATAATGCAACAACAGAGATATATCCTTTAAGAAGTTATACTCCATTCTGGTCCTGAAGAGTCATATTACACCTGATTCAACTTATCAACTGATCATCAAGACCTTGATTGGCTGATTTAGGTGTCACTGCTGAGCTGGGACAAAAGCCTGCAGGACCAGGAGTGAGGATCATTGGCAAACACTTATTTTGTCTTTTCGTCACTCTTTTCAAAAACACAAAATACAATTACACATACAAAAACGTACAAGACGTGAATAGGAGGGTGTGTTGTCACCGACAGTGGAGGGTCTGGGTTGCTGCCTGGTTCAGCTCCCACACTCAAACCTACCAACACAGATTGAGTATCAGTCTCATGTGTGAGCAATTAAGTGTGTCCACAGAAAAATGCAAAATAAGACATTATGATCAACATTATGATCAACAGAAGATATAGGCGGGGGTCTAAATCCAAATCCATATACAAAATCACAGTAATTAGTAGCAGTATGAATTGAGCACCAAAAATCTTTAAACTTTTTCATAATTCCTGAGTTCCCACTTCAAACTTACATCTTTGAAAATTGGGGGACAAATCAGAAGACATATGATGTAGTCTAAGGTGTAAAATGAAAATCTATGAAGAGATTTATAACTAGCTACTTTGATTTTAGTGCTTGTTGATGGAAAATGAATGCTGTTACAGACTCATCATCAAAGTGCATACCTACTGTAAATCTTTCACCCACAGTCATAAGGGGAGAAAAGGAGGATTCAGTTTTTAGGAAGAAATAATACAGAGATAATACCTTTAATTGACGTAGAGATGGCTAACACTTCCTCTGTCTGATATTTGGAATCATTCTTTTCTTTTTTTAATAAGAGAGGATACAAAACTTTGAATTTGATATGGAAAAAGTCAGTCTGTGGTAATATACTATGATCTTAATTCTATAAAAGATTTTTGATCTATTAGTAAGCATGTCTGTGAATCCCTTTGGCCTTTCTGCAGTCAGCCCATGCTAACAGATTATTGTGAATAGTGGAAACATGCTCAATATCAGTTATATTATTATATATTTTTAATGAATATAAGACATTTTAATGTTAGAGAGTAACAAAATTAGCATTCAACCTGAAGGATTCCCTTCTGTCCAAGATCCATGATACTGTTACACACACAATAATTTTCTTCTCCAATATACCTTGTTGACAGACAGATGCATTGACTTGAATGAATGAATGAGATATTCACTGTCAAACATAATCATTTGCAGTCCCCTCTCATTGATTAGTTTCACTTTATTAACATGTTATTACAACAGAGTCTAAATTGGAAATTGACAAAGGGCATAGCCTAAGTTCTAAGGATTTCACCCCGATCATGAAAATGTGTCTGGGACAGCGAAAACCTGGCAAAATCTTGTAGTGTATGCCAAGCATAAGCAACAAAGGTACATGCAAGAGGACTCACAATCAAGTGACTACACATCAATTTCTATACATCTGATATTTTCACAAAAATAGACATTGTGCATCAAAATGATACAACAAAAACTGCAGTTTGAACTGATTTATTGCATGAACTTACATGCATGAAATACAAAGTTTGGGTTAGGACTTACACAGTATTTGTATCATTACTTAATACTTGACACTATTTTACACATTGATTGTTGTTAATCTATAGTTTCCATTCCTAAATGTCTCTATAAATAATAACCAGCATATCATATTGTGCAAATAAATACACCAAATATTACTTTGTTGACTCTGTAAATTATTTCAAAATACTACACTCAAGTCATAAGGTTTCAAGTATTTTATAATGCTGTCAAGCAGCTGGAAATGACAGCATTACAATAATAAAAGCAATGTAAAACAGTCAACACTGGAGTCATGATACATTTCCACTATACAGATAAATGTATATCACTCAATAATTCCCCCCCCCCCAAAAAACAATTCCTTCAAAAGGAGGACCTTCAGAATATTTGGCACAATAATACAATTACACAATAGTGGACCACATGAGGCAGGATTAATATCTTAAAAGACAATTAACAGTTGATTATGGTAATAAGAATAAACGCTCTATGATTACGACTAAATAAATCTGCTTGACTTCAAATGTCCACTATTTTGTAGCCAGCTTTATAGGCCACATAACAGCATTTGATCCCTGAAGTAAATGGAGTTTTGCAATACATCAAATGCACATATAAATCAATATACACACAGGATATTGTGCATCTAGAAACCCAAGAGTGCAAGAGCTATCTGTTCCAAGAACGAAACATAGAGATCCTTAACTCATTTTGAGTTTAGAAGGAGATTCTGTAGGGCTAAACCTTCTCCTCCAGCTGTTCAGATGGTGGTATGGGCCCAACTTCCTTCTTTATGTCCATAACTCCGCTGTCTGAAACCAACTCTTCTGGCTGTCCATCATCCTATCAACAGAACAATGCCATTGAATTACTACATACAGAAATGGATTAAGATGAGAATATAGACTTTTAGTGAAGTAAAGTAATGAAAATACAGACTCTAGTGAATGATCTCATATTTACCAAACCAGTATAAAACAGCACTGTGGCGAAGGATGTAACATTCAGGCCTTTTTAATAGTTCTAAATGTATGTTTAATCGGTAACAATCAGGGAATGAGAAATATATTGAAAGAAATATTTCATTGATGAACACTGTTTTGGTCCAGAAAAATGCTTTCTAAATAGAGTGTCTAGGGGCGACACAGGTTTGTATACAATTGGCCTGGGATTATGAGGAGAGTGGCCTTGGCTGCCCCTTAAAATCCTGAAGAATCAGAAAAGCAATGTCGGTCGCTGCAAACAAACGACCAGCTTCAACAACAGCTTCAACCTCAGCATCTCCTGGGATGTCAGCCCCCAAACCCCAAAAGCCTGGCTGGACAACATGTTTTATTGATAAAACAACTGTAAATAATACAATTCTCGTTCCCTCCGCCTATGAATGAGCAGTCTTCGTTCTCACTCACTAGCTCTGCACAGATTGATCTTAGAAGCACGCGCGTAGGATATGTCCATTTCATCAGTTGAGTGACAGACAATCGAGCGGGGGAGGGTGTGGGGAGCATGGAGTTGTTTGATATTTCGACTCAGTCGAAATATCAATCCCTAAATAGGGCATTGACTTCAGGAGTTGAAGACAAGGAATTGAGGATACAGTACAGACAAAAGGTTAACACATAGTTTGTTGAAGAGTGACTCAAAACTCATAATGCTACAACAAAGAATGTCAGAGAGTGATGGACACCAAACTTAATTGCATTTCATTGGTATTGTATTAGACAGAAATGTTGAGGGAGTAATTTCTTACTATTCCAAACATAGCACTGAAGCAGTACAACAAGCAGTTGTACAGCAGCAGTACAACTTACTCTGTGTTTAAGGTAAGAAAGATAGGTGTCCCAACCCAGGGTAATGGTGTTCACATACACGACCCGGTATTTGGGTGCAAGGTAATAAAAGTTGATCATCTGTGCGGCAGGCCAGACACACCAATCTGCCTATGGGAAGAAATAAAAAGATCTTAACTGACACTAGAATTTCTAATATCACAACAAATATCAGTCACCAGAGAGTGAACCCTCCTATATCCTAGACTATTGTCAAGCAGATGCATCAGAATAAAATATAAAGTACTTGGCCAATAATTCAGCAAGGCATGCATCATATAAGACCTTAACCTGAAATATCAGTACTTACCCTATAGAACTCCCAGAACTTGTCTTTGAATTCTAGCCATCCTTTGGATAAAGGGTGTCCCTCCAATACTCCCATGCCTACGAATAATGAGGGTATTGGGTCAGATTTGTAACAATATATTGAACAAAGAAACGCTGATGTATACCAATAAGCCAATCACACCAACCAAAAATGTATATCTACACACGTTAAATGTACCTGTGCGCTCATTCGAGCCCCTGTATATATGGTCAGAAAAAACGTTTATGAAAACATCCAGTCATTCTAGAGGCCATACCAGCGGCTCCCTGAATACTGTGTGGAATAGTCTTGTAGCACGTCTAAACACATTGGGAGGGATGTCCCACCCCTTTCTACTAGACATTTCATTCTCAAAACACAAAGCGCCCTGACATCTACATCCCTCTTACTGTTATGTTGAGCAAAGCCACGGGAATTAGACAGCAATGCACTGTGTGAGCTGAAATAAACAAGCTCAACCGAATTAAAGATAATGGATTTGGTTCATTTTGATTTTTTTTGTCTGGACATCACACAAAGTTGACTGATGAAACTCTCTCTGATCTCGACTAAAATGTCACTTTAAGAGGATGGAAGCAGGGCTGCAGTGTCCACAATTGTAAGTACAACAATCAAAACCACCCAATGACATTTCACCATGGCTTACCATGTGTCGCCAGAGGCAACCTTTGATCCACTTAAAGTTCTAGTATTGACGTAGACAACCCGTTTTCTTATCTCACCAGTTTCTTCATGCAATTAACCTTTGATTCCACACACACTGGCATATTCACATTACACTTCACCTCAGAGGCCCCAGGGTGAAAGTGGGTGCGTGGGTCAACAAAATTGACTGGTGGATATAATAATGTTGTGTTGGCAATTATCTAAACACATTTCTCGAACTGAATCATAGATAGTGAATGGAAGCAAAAATAGTTGGATTTCTCACCTACAAAGTACCAAGCTCCAAGGGTTGTTGATGCAATCAGCTGGTCTACCAAGACTTTCTTGCCTACAGTCTGCAAGGCTTTGCCGACGAAGATTTTATCCAGCCACGAATACCAGTAGTGGAGGACAGGTCCCATGGAGCAACCCACAGCAAACATTCGCCCTAGTGCGAAAAAACACATTATCGTTACTGCCCCAACAACACTGTAATAACACAGTTGAAACCATTTGCCTGTAGACCCACTAATGTCATGCTACATGTACTCAATGTCGCCTCCACTGATACCTAGGTCTAGACTCTACAAGGATATACCCGCTGCAGAAACCTGTAGAGGTGACTTTGGCAAATGTACATGATGTCAATGTACAGGAGTAGCTAGCCTACAGTACCACCTCCAATCAGAGTTTCAACTGTAACAGCTCACCTGTGCGTCTCCAGTCCCGAATTTTCTCTGGATCGTTGTGTTTCTCCCTAGTTTGCTGTAGGATATCTCCAAGGGACAGCATACCACCACCACTTAGTGTGTTTGTCAATATGAGAAACCTCCCTTGGAACAGAGGTTTCCAATAGAATGAGATCCGAACAAGAAAGTCTTTACCCCGGAGAATCATATTTGATGTGCAGCCGACCAGTCATCTGCAACGCAAAAAAACGGATGCTCGTGTCCAGCAAACAAAAAATGCTTGCATGCAAAAATGATGACTTCCAGCTAGACAGGTACAAAGTCTGCCTCACTGCTCAAGCAACCTAGCGACTTCATCGTGTCATGTTGGCTAGCTAGCTGTAAGTTATATCGGTTTATAAGTGGATAATGTCGCGAGCCTACACAATTAATAATATGGCAAGGTATGGCTCACCAAAAAAACACTGGCAGACAGACAGAATTTTTAAAATACCTATATAAAACGTTAACTGTCAACAACACATGGCTACAGGCCGTCGCTAACTTCAAGCAAGGATTAGAAGATGGCCACTACAGGCATGCGCAGAGAGTTTTGTCAGTGATAGGTTTCATATTTCGTAATATACACTTTATTTTATTTGTGAAAGTAGCTGGACAAGTGCAAGTAAGGGGGAAGATATTTTAAATTGTTACAAATGGTTTTACTCATCCGTATCAGAATTATTCACGAGGGCAAAGGATCTTGTCAGACTGCGCATGTGCGTAGCAGTCGCTCTCCCTAAATATTGGCTGTGTTTGAGAGGATCAATTTTTGTTGCCGATCAGTGCCTTTCAATACCTTTTGCATGATGGCGATACAATCTGTCCGATTTGCTCAAAAATGTCAGCTGCTTGAGATGAACGAGAGTCCCGAAATGGAGGCTCAAACTTTTTTTAGAGTGAGGCGCAAATGAGATGATAAAATAGGGGTGATGTGATAACATATTTTCTGGTTCTAGTCAGAAGTCTGGCGGCTGCTTTCTGGATCAGTTGCAGATTTATGGCTGTGTTGGAGGAGCCAGATAGTAACGCATTACAGTAGTTAAGTTGTGATGTTATGAAGGTGTGAATCAGTTTCTTGCATCATAAAACGATACAAAATTCCTGACCTTAGCAATGTTGCAAAAGTGAAAGAAGGCAGCTCTGGATGTGTTTTTGATGTGTGCATTGAATGTGAGTTCAGGGCCAAGGATGACACAAGATCGTTGACATTATCATTTGGTACAACACTGCAGCCGTCTACTTTTAATGTTAGAACTGATATGAGGTGTCTGATTGATATGAGGTGTGCTTTTGGAATAAGGAGTGAATCCAATGTTTTATCTCCACAACACAGGCCTTTAAACGAGAGACTATTGAAAGATCTTCAGGCTTCATAAAGATGTATATCTAGGTGTCGTCAGCATAACAATGAAAACTTATGCCATATTTTTCAGATTATATCACTCAATGGGAGCATGTACACTGAAAAAAGTAAGGGTCTAAGGACAGAGCCTTGCGGAACACCGCAGGTAACCGTTAGAGGACTGCTAAATACAGTATGAATGGAACCAGGAAAGTGCCAGGGAACCAGGAAAGTGCAAGGAAACCAGGAAAACATTAATTATTAGTCACTCCCACAATGAAGGCACTTGCTGCTTCATGCAGTCTGTGAGAAGCAACTGCGGGTCTCCACAGCTCCTTGCTCTAAAAACTGTGTGAGCCTCAATCTTTTGACTCGTAAATCTCAAGCAGCCGAAATGTTTGAGAAAGTTGTACAGATGTTATCCCCATTATGCAACAGGTATTGAAAAGCACTGATCAGAGCTGGTCAGCAACTGCTCAAAATGTATCCTCTCAAATACAGCCATTTTTAAATGGAAGACGTGGCTGTGCTTCCTAACTGTTTCCTAAGTGGCATTGTGGGCTGCAGAAGTTTGAGGTGGTGCAAGCTATGCCATACCTTGCTTTGAGCCAAGCAGGCCACTTATCATGTTAAAACCCTGGCCATTACACATGTTTAGCTCAAATCAATATAGACAATTAGTAAAAAAATAAAAAATAATAATAATAATAATAAAAAATAAAAAAAGTTCACAGCCCTCCTATTGTTTCCCAGCATTGAAAATCTAGTCCAGTCCTTATTCCACATATTGCAGATGGGAATGGATGCCGAGTAAACCCTCTGGCTCCTCCTATCTCTGTTGTACTAGTCGTACTAGCAGAGAGAGAGCACTGTAAGAGCCAAGCTAGCTAACGTAGTGGTGATAGTCGACAAAGAAAGGTTAGCACTCACTGTATTGCTACTGCCACCTACTGTATGGAGGTTACATTTCTTTCCACCACCACAGCCACAGCCTACTGAACACCCATTGGATTCCTATGAGAGATGTAATTGGCGCAGTGAATCTACATTCCTTGAGTGAATCCAGGAAATGGTGTTAATGGTCGCTGTCATCTTGATTCATAGCGATATCGATTGGATTGAAAATGCCCTTTTAAGTTAATTTAGTCTAGTTGTTTAAGCTCATAAATGGTGAATCAGTTTAGCCTGAAATTATGATAATACACCATTGCCTCATGTCCTCTTGCTGAAGCATTTTTCACTAAATGAGATATGGAACAACACATATGATGTAGTGTGTCTCTTTTCGGGAACTTTTGTAACCTTACACATGAACAGAATGTGCCATAACTTTTAACAAATCTGGTATAACTAGAGGTGGAAGTAAAGATGCACCACCTCAGTGGCTTTTAACAAGATACATTATTAAAATCAAACATTCATAGAATTACAGGCAAAAAGAGGTGGGTGGGAATTACCTACTCCTCTTCCATCACTGTCCATGAATTAATGGATTAAGGAATATGAGTAACTCCTGCGTCGGAAGGAGATGGGCTGGCATGGGGTTGTCAGAGGACAAAATTTGACATGCTAGGTTCATTTGCCCATCTTGAAAAAAAGTGCACGCATGTGTTCTACTCACACTGCCTGTAGAAAGTTCTACTGCAGGCTAAGGTATGGATGTCATTAGATCTATATTTCTTTATTTTTACATTTATGGCATTTAGCAGACGCCTTTATCCAAAGCGACTTACAACAATACATTTGTTTAAGTAAGTGAATCATCTATCCAACAGTCATCATAAGACAAAGTAATCAATGCTCACACCAGGGGCCATTGGCAGTCGTAATGCCAGTAGGCATTTTTTTATTTTTTATTATTTAAAAAATATATATTTTATTAGCAGGAGAGAACTTGTGCAGGGGTGAAGAGGTCTCGGGGTTGGGGTTAGGGTTAGTATAGGGGGGGTAGTGAGGGTGAAGTGGTCTTTAGAGTTAGGGTTAGTACAGGGGGGTAGTAGGGGTGAAGAGGTCTCTAGGGTTAGGGTTAGTATAGGGGGGGTAGTGAGGGTGAAGTGGTCTTTAGGAGGGACTGTTAAAATGTAGCTTGAAGAGATGGGTTTTCAATCTACGGCGGAAGATCGGAAGTGTCTCTGCAGTCCTGACAGTAGTGGGAAGCTCATTCCACCAGCGGGGCGCCAGGACAGTTTATATTATACAGTTTTATATACATTAGGTTGTAAGTTGGGTGAACAATATGTATCTGCATGTCATTGCATCACTTTGTATTGCATCATGTTGTAGGCTAAGCAACATGATCTCTACATCAATTCTACTATTTTTACCTTATGATTTACAACGTTAAAATAACATTGATGGAGAGATAATAATACCTCTAAGCTGCAACATGCTTGGTCATTCGATTGATACATTTCCTGACACTATAAGCTAATAAATTATAGAGAAACTCAAGCTGGGATGATAAATGTTTAATAGGGCTGGGTTTAACGCATCTTGAATATTTCAGACGCTGCTGTGATGGCGTGGTTCCGGATTAGTGTGTTGAAATATCAATCAACCAAAGTAACGATAACTGCCCGCCCACAACTGTCGTCACTTGTCAGTCATATGACGTTAGTGTTTCTGCAGGTGCTATAGACGCGGTGCTGCACTGGTGTAATAGGAGCCGGAAAAAAAGCATTTCAAGGTAAGATAGGCTATTTATGTTATTTTTAAAATGTCTTTCATGTCATAGGTATACAGTTGTGGGCTTTACATTTTGTGTTTTACTCGCCGATAGAATAGAAGAAGGAGAAATAATAACCTTCATTTGACATAAGATGCTTGGTTTAGAGAGAAAATATAGAGAACGAATGACCTGCAGAGAATAGCAGTTATAAAACAGTTCATCGGCGATACCTGGATCTTCGAAGTAGCAGATAAATCACTTGACAACGTGAATTGATGTCAGGCCTACCATATGGAAAATGCATTGCCGTGTGATTGCCCGCGGGTCGCTCCGCTCTACACTCAAGATAAGGCGACGATAAAGGAATATCGGCATATTTACTGAATTTGAAAGTCTTGGATTCTCCATAAAACGACGGATTTGGCGCATCACAATAAGGGAGTGTGTGTGTGTGTGTGTGTGTGTGTGTGTGTGCGCGCGCGTGTGTGTATAGTGTCAGTGTGTAGCCTATTGAATATGTTATTTTAGGACAGTCGAGGATACACACCCCGTTTTTACCCCACTCACTGAAAGTCACTGAATATAAACGTATATCTGAGCGTATATCTGCATTGTAATTTCACCTTTTTTTTTTTTTAATTATTTTTTATTAAAGTCTATATAGCCTAGTTGGCTTGGCTACTTCGTTTAATGGACTGGATTAAACTTTTATTGGAGTGCTATCAATCAGTGTTTTAAAAACATTTCGGTTAGGGTTAGCATTTTGTAGGTTAAGACCAAAAGTAAATCTTAATCTACATACTTAAAATTTTAATCTTCTACTTAAATATATAATACAGAAGCATGCATGGAGTGACATATTCAATGTTTCAGAAGGACGACATATATACCAGAAATGCACTATAGAGGCATTCTCATATGAATGTACCTACAGTATCTATGGGGAGGATATTTACAATACTTCTAATAGATTACACCCTGCAGTATTGCTGGACAGAAGTCCTACCTCCAGAAAAGGTGACAAGGCATCTTCAATGTTAATGGTATAATAGTGGCTGCTCTTGCCAGTTATGCCAGCCTACAATATCCATTAGACCATACTGCAGCAGTTTTTGTTTCCCCCATCCCATGAAACCAAAAGCAACTCCCACTCTCTTAATTGCAGGCTTGCATGGAGATGCAGACAGGGCCTGCGATATCTCCTACTCTAAAAAGAGGAGAGGGGGTGCTATATTTAGCTCCATCGGATGTGCATTTTTCTTCCTAGAAAATAAGACACTTGATTGGAGGGAAAAGAAGTGACGATTTAGGCAAGCCTGTAACAGGATTTTTGGGACCATATAATGCTCTGGTTAGTGACGTGGTATTATTAGGAATATCAACCGGTAAATTGATGTCCTATGATTTGATAATCAACATCATGATGTAAGTAGCTTCACTGTGCATTCCTTGTCTCCTGCCCATGAAGCCTGATCGTACATTGACATCAGATATCATGCAAGCAGAATTTTAAAGCTATTTTACTCCGTCGTCTTTCAAAAGAACGTTTGGTCCCCTCCTAAGATTTTTCAGCCAGCCAAGAAGTAAAGATACATGTTTTAACGAGAAATGTAACACATCCTTTTATGCAAGAAGCTATCCTGGAAATGGGTGTACCTACCTGATGCAAAGTATGATTTCTCAATTTCTCAATTCAACCTATTGTGTTGACAGTACATTTGACCCTCTGTGGACAGTTGAATGTTTTTGCTTGAATTTAAATAGTATTTTAATTCGTTGATATAATACTGCAACATAATGTATTATCATGGCTAAGTAGGCGTAACCTGTGCTCTTAAAGGGATAGTTCAGGTTGTTCGATGTTAGACCTTTTTCAACTTACATGGAGAGTTGTGGGCTCATCCAGAGACTTTCTTCGGTCATATTTCCATTCTGGAGCTTCTTGGCTGTCTCCTGGGCTACCATTTAGCCATACAAGTACACATGAATGGGATCACTTGTACGCTATCAAAAGCACAGAAAACGGCTTTCAAAACGTCTCCACGCAAAATGTAAAACATGATGTAGTTATCGGGGATTCCGTAGAAAAATATGATATTGTTTTTTATAGAACATTATCTCTCATTGTGCGTTTGAGTAGAATGGACTAGGTATTTCATTGTTCCGCTCAATTGAGCAACAAGTTGCAGGCAAAAGGCAAAACAGGAAGTATTCTCAGTTTGAATCATATACGTTGACGTTGGTAATAGTGGAAATAACAAATTGTTTTAAATACTTTATCCTGTGGCGGTGGTGTATTGTGCCGGCTAATAATGCAAGCGCATGCTTTCCCCTCATCAAAATAAGAGTCTCCGTCTTGTGTAAGACTACTTTTTTTGAAATGCGTTTGTATTAGCCGGTGGCCTCCCCAGGTTACACTACATCCAACACACATACTCTTACGACTCAAGTCAAAACATATATGAAAGCTAGTTAACCGACCTTCTAGGCAGCCATAACCTTCTAGACTAGACGAGCGTTGTTATTTTTGTTGTACACTACACTTGTTATTATTGTTGTGGTTCTATAGAGCCAGAAATGACATAGTAATGAACAATCGGAATTAGATAGATAGATAGATAGGTACTTTATTGATCTCGAGGGGAAATGAAGGCGTTGCAACAGCTCACATCACAATAAAGTGACAATCGAATAATAAAATAAAAGACATCTGAAACATTCTATACAGTAAGAACAGTCCAGTATGATTTAACATCCCCCAGCATGACTGATCACCCCGATCGAGCCAGCCGGAGGAGGAGTTCTACAGCCTTATTGTGGCAGGCAGAAAAGCTTCTCTGAGCTTCTCTGCTCTGCCAGTGTCATGTAGGGGATGGGAGGGATTGTCCATGATGGCCAGGAGTTTGGTCCTTTCCTAATAGCCTAAGCTTGTTCATCTTCTTGGTGTCACCTTCCTTGATGCTGCCCCCCCCCAGCATACCACCATATACAGCACTGCGCTGGCCACCACTGATTGGTATAACATGTTCAGCAGAGTCCTGCACATGTCAAAGGACCTGAGCCTCCTCAGGAAATAAAGCTGGCTCTGGCCCCTCTTGTACAGGACATCTGTGTTATCAGTCCAGTCCAGTTTATTGTCCAGGTGCACCCCAGGTACTTGTAGCTCTGGACCACCTTCACATCCTCTCCCTGAATGGAAACAGGAGACAGGAGGACCCTAGTAAACAACAGTTCTAACATAGCCAATACAGCCAGTAGGCACGAATAGCAAGCAGGTCACCACAGTTGCAGCAACCACAGAATAGTAGTAAGACAATTATAACCTCCAGGTAGATTAAGGACCTTACGAAAGTAAAGGGATATAGCTGCATAAAATGCTGAAGCATATAAACATTCACGTGTGAACTAACATACTGGCTAACAATGAAATAACATTAGCAGCGGTCCTATTTACGGTCCTATAAATACAAGGTAACAAATTATCAGCGGCTAAACATAAACATATACTCACAGTTAGATGCACGCACTAATAACAATGAACTGCATGAATAACTTAAAAAATAACTGACTAAACGAAATGTATAAATGTATCTTCATCTGCATCCACTTTCTCTCTGAAGAAGCGGGAGGGGAGGGAACGGTTCGTAATTTGGTGGGATATGATAGACTACTTAAAGGTACGGTAACAATACCATAGGTTGAAGAGTGCGAATGGGATTAACCGTCTAAAGGGTTGCATTATGTACATGCAATATTTAGTTATCAAGTGAGTCTATTTGATTTCCTATTTGATGTGTTCAATCCATTTGATACTCACTGTCACTCAAAGCCTAACCCCTCCCATCACATCTGTGATATCAAGGCTTGATCATCTTTCCCAGGCAGGTGAGGGTTGTGATGGGAGGGATTGAGACTTTGATTTCCAGTGTTTGCTCTGAGTATCAGATGTGTTCTGTTTCAAGTTCGAAATGACCATTTGTTATTAGATGGGTTCAACATTCAAGACGTCCGTTTTATTTTTGAATTGTGGCATAAAACATGTTCCATATACAGTGCCCCTGTGTAAGTAATGGGACAGTGAAGCATGTTTTCCTCTTTTGGCTCTATACTGGCTCTTTTGCCTCTTCTCCTCATAGTTTTCTTATATCATTTTGTTTTTCAGTCCAGATTGAGTTAAGGTACTCTTGCTCTCTCGACAGATTATCGATGTGGTTCTTATTAGCCTGGCTAATGCCAGGGTGTTTGGATTAGGTCTGGCTCTATGACTATCTGGGATCATCCTGGACTAAAAAAATGGGATTAGCTGTATGCCAGCGGGAAGCCATCCAAAAGACTGATCAAAAGTGCCTGACTCACTGTGCACCGTAACTGCTTAATGGCAGGTGATATCACACCGTTGTTGTAAGACTTCAGTCCGTTAGGTTGAATAGACATTAGACAAGCCACAGAGGTTGATGCCACAGCAACTCGTCTCTCTGATGTTTGAGTCTGTATTTCTTCATTTGAAATTGACTTGGGAGTTTCAGAATGTCTATGTCTTGTGTTGTGACCAAGGCGGATGATTAGTTATCTTACGGGCCATAAGTCTGGCTGTCTAGGATAACTAACCATCACATTCTATCATGACATTGCAAGAAAGGACCATATTGTTGCACTGGGCAGGAATCCTTTAAAGCACATTTGTTAATTATTTTAGACTAATCTCTTGACAGGTAAGCTTCAAGCTGTACTCTAGATTTTCTATCAAATTAGTCTAGGTATACTCAATGATGATTGAAACTCACATACCTCCAACAGAACTGATGATGATGCAATAAGTCAGAGGTCCCACAAGACGATCTGCCATCGGTGCAAACTTGCAACCTCTTAGCCGTCCTGTCTAGAAACAGGCTAATTTGTGAATTTAAATGTTTTCCTGATATTTAATTTCAACAAGACAACAAAAAGCCATTTGTGAAGTATTAGCCTACACCAAGGTTGGGATAGATTAACTGACAAAACTGACTATCTATGGCTTATTTATTATGTATTTTGTGTTTAAAGTATTGATGGGGTTGCATAGGGGTTGCATCATGTCAGAGTCGCCCCACTGACCTCAATTGCACTCTTCCTTGTTAGTTAAGTGTCGAGTGTAACAACAGAATCCATATGCAGCCACATGACTGATTAAAACAAAACTTTAAATTCTTAAACTTAATTTTATTATCCAATTGTTGTAATGGCATTTCTGAAATGCAAAGTCAAAGATGCACTTTGTGCTACACCTGATTCTGCAGACAGTTATTTTAGTTTTTGGCTTGCTGCCCTGTCCTGCATCTTGTATCAAGTTTGGACAATGACACATCTGATGGATGTGGAGTCATTCTTCTAGAATAGGTGGATCCCAATATCGCATTATTAACTGCCAGTTAATTGTCCTTGTGCAACAAACCAATAAAGGCTCACAAAAAAAACAATGGTGGACGTTGTTCCATTATTGAGAGCGCATCTCTGTGTTTCTTGTAAAATGATCAGTCAGAGCACCTATTATGGTGTGCCTTTGTGCTTATCTCTGGGAGTTCTAGTGTTCCAACATGGCCGAGGCGAGATAGCTCTCTATATATAGATCAAGCCTTAGGGACCTTGAATCCTGATGGGCTGAAGTCACTGCACCCTAAAGAGTGGATATGATCACCGCCACAAGTTTTTGTTTCTAAAGAATAGTCCACATATTATCAATGATTGTCCAACTATGCAGTTCCACAACTGGTGACAATGTCATGACCGTGAGTGACCTGTCAGTTTGAACACTGGACACAGCATTAACTTTGGCCCTGTCACATTCACTTTAGCTCATTTCTGTTACATGTGACATAATGCTGCTGGGTCATTCTATGTCAAATCAACAAACCGTGACACCCAACATCTCAGATTGTTCAGAAATGGTTTCTGTAGTTAGAAACACATTATTATTTTGTAGAAATATAGTTTCATCCCTGATAAATAAGCTAATTAATTCTACGCAAATTGGCCATTTTCATTTTGTGGAATTTATATAATATTCAATAGAATTCAAACCCCAAATCCGATTTGGACATGATAATGATTAAGACATGAGGAATACAAAAAAATGGTCTAAAGTCATCCATGAACCCTCCAAACCCTTCCTTTAGAAGATTTTATCAGCCAGTATGGAATATCAGATCTCTATGGCTGACAAGTAATATGAAGCTGTGGCCTGGAGTTTTGTTTCTTCATACTATGTCATGTATTTCTGGTTAATCTGGTAATCTGGAGGTTGCCCTGTCCAAAGGTATTAGTCATTGAAGTTTTTGTCCACTCGACTGCGGTGTCTAGCTCTTAGGTGAATAAAGTATGAAATAGTTGTATTGTTCTTAGTGTTAATTCACAACTTTACCTTAGTGTTAATTCACAACTTTACCTTTATATCACATCTTGAGCTTTTTATTATTGAAAAGACATTGTTGAAAATGTGGGAGGGTTAAAAATGCCCTACTTGATGAGCAAGGTTTTGCAAGAGCTCTGTCAATGGACATTTCCTCAAAGAGACACCTGTTGGCAGTTTAAGGGTTATTTTGAAATGGTGTCTGCAATGCCCATGTCTTGTGCCTCTGGTTTATCGATGTTTCAGAGCTTAGTAGTGTCTCATCGATTAAACCACTTGGTCTTGGCGAACACTGATGAATTGCATTTAGTGATGGATGAAGCTGCTCCTTTAAAAAGAAAATCCCCAACAGAGTTAAGTTTGGCTGGGTCTTAAGCAGGCTTTTATGGTGCTAAAGCACTGGTCTGAATAAGATACTAACTTCTGCTTATCCTGGACTTTCTTTTTGAAGTGCCAGGCCATTTACAGAAAAACTGCCTTGATGTTTTTGAGTGTTATGACTATGTAGCTGATCAACTTGATTTTACAGTAGAATGATAAGTAATGTAAAAAGTTAATGGGCTTTTCAAAGATGGTGTGACTGTTTAGCGTCAACTTACTTTTTTATTTCTTTAGCTTTGTCTCCTCTGGACATGTTTCAGCCGTGTTGTGGCCTGACTGGCTAAGAGCGAGTGTCTCCATTGTAAGATAAACCTTTTTGAACCTGGCTGAACCAGCAGCGTTTCACTGACCTGCTCGTAACAGTGCTCAAACGTGAATGCAAAGATGCACAAAGCACGCCTATTATTTAAATGAATATAACATTAATGAATCTAATGTAATGTAATGTGCGGTTGGGTCTAGTAATGTGCAATCCACAATGTTTTAAGCAATTTAGTGGTTTAGAAGAACTATTCAGTGAATCAGAGATTCACATTTTTGTTATTCAGAATGAATCACTTGTTTTGACATAGGTTGTCACTCTAGTACAATCCCACCAAGAAATGATTAGTTGAGTACATTTCAAATTGAATTCACGTTTGTTGCAACTCAATACAATATTATACAGTATATTGTTGATCTGATGACTTTGAGCAGTAGAAATAGCTTGATATAGTGAAAGTAGGCTATTGAGGTGTAATATTCCTTTAGATTCTGGGCTATTTTCTGGTGTTAGTTGTAAGTTTCCACCTTTTTTTAAATAAACAAGGATCAGTTTAGTCAGTTGCTAAAATAACTCCCCTTCTTACTTTAGATGGCTTCGGCAACAGCTACCTATGGACAGAAGGAGTCCTCAGACCAGAACTTTGACTACATGTTCAAGATACTAATCATTGGCAACAGCAGTGTTGGCAAAACCAGTTTTTTGTTCCGCTACGCCGATGACTCCTTCACGCCGGCTTTTGTCAGCACGGTGGGCATTGACTTCAAGGTGAAGACCATCTACAGGAACGACAAGAGAATCAAGCTTCAGATCTGGGTAAGACTTATGGAAAATGCTTTTCTAATATGGCTCATCTTTGTGTTCAAAGCTCATTTATTGTTTTCCCACTGATTGGTTAAACTACCCCAGCAAACACAAAAGCACCACACAAATATTGGCGTAGCAACTTGACAACGTTGAGACAACCTAATGATAACTAAACTACTGTTTAACGTTGTTACAACTTGACAAGCTACATTGTCTCCGAGCAAACACACAACCACTACAACCCATTGACAACATTATAGCAACATTGTCTCAGTAGCTATGTTTCCATCCATTTGTCAATGGAATTCGTCCACATAATTTGTCCGCATAATTTATCTTACCAACATTTGAAAAATCCACAGAACGTTAGAACTTTCTGTTGATCTTTACAAAAGTTAAGTTGGTGTTTCTGCTGTGAATTATTTCTATTCAACAGGACTTTTGTCACATAAAAAGGCTTGATGGAAACCTCACCATTGTTGAGACAGTAGCTATGTTTCACATAAAAAGCACATGCCCAATTCAGCGGGCAAAGTGTGTTTCCATTAATTTGACATTTGATCTAATAAAACTTGTACGTAATGATGTCACTTCCACTGAAAGTACCTAGTCGCATAACTTTTCTTTTACCCAATAGAAATAAGAGGTCTTGATGAATTTCCATTCAGTTTTTTGCTCAGTTTAGGGTTTTGCGCATAAAACATATGCAAATAAATGGCAAAGCTTACCACACTGGTCTTGGCCCATGCTCTTTAGCCAATAATTTAAAGATGAAATGGGCAGAATAATCCTAACCTAGTGAACATTAGCAATGTAGAGGCTAGTCTTATGTAGGCTCTTTCAGAACTGCCAAGCACATGACAGAATACTAGATTTTTTCTTTTTTTCTTTAAGGTATTACTGGTGTCGCAGGTATTTTGGCGGAAGGTTTACCGATCTGAGAATTATGATACCAGCACAAGCCTACAGGTCATGAATTGGGAATGAGCATCATGCACACATCCCGCAATGTTCATCATTCATGTCTAGGCTACTGTTAAATTGATCTTGCTCCTCCCTGGACAACACACCTTACTCGTTGCATTGCAAGACTAAAAATGTACCCAATTATTTCTATTCCACAGGACTTTTGTCACAAAAAAACACTTGACTAATGTTGCCATGTTTGTGGGGTGTGTACTTTGTAGAGTTAATGGTTAGGCCTAAGTGATCACACCTGACAGGAGGAGGTCCTAGAGGTATTTTACCCTCTGAAATTCACATTTAAATGTTCTTGTAGGTTGGGTATGAAAAATGTGTACAAATGCTCTTGAATTATTAAAATTGGATAGACCTCTGTGCTCCAAATTAGACTTGCCACGTACCCAATTCTTGCATTCATTGTGCTAAGTGACGTCTATGGCCATATCAATTTACAGAGAATAGGCTTGCTGAGCAAGTGGTTTCAGACAGCAACACACTCATTGTGCTAGCTTTTTGCTTTTTGTTTAGCTAGGTAAATGCAAAATGTACCCTCTGTATATTGTTATACAGTTTGTGTATTGCATTTTAGCTAGTTCAATTGTATTTATTTGTAGGTAGGATGTTGTGGTGTTATTGTTATGGTATCATGTTATGGATGATATTACTATATCCAACCAATGACGAGGGAAGGCTAGTTCTGTTGTCAAGCCTAGCCTTTGGTGAGAAAGGCTGTTGTCCAATCAGAACACAGATGTGGATGACTTGGTGTGTACCCTCCCCCACTACTACACATTTCCCTTGAGTGGATAACCCCCCACCCCCTTCATGTACGCGTGCACACACACACACACACACACACACACACACACACACACACACACACACACACCACACACACACACTCTCCATCCCCCCACTTCACCGTACAGCATATACTCAGCTTTAATAGCAGACTCAAGTGTAGTAAAAAATTAAATGCTGTGAGTACAGACTGTATTCAAACATGCACATTCATTTCACACTACACACACACACACACACACACACACACACACACACACACACACACACACACACACACACACACACACACACACAGCTAACGAAATTGACATACAGATACATAATGCATATTATACAAAATATTATTATTTGACATATAATACACTGTAAAGACTCTAGCCTATGTAATACATACAGGCCAGAGCCTAACACTACTGCTATCTGTGATGAGAATATAAATTGATGTTTAAGACAAAAAAAGGTGCTTCATGCACTCAAATTGGGTAGAATGTACAGTATATACAAGATGCTCTTGGAATGGGGTATATTTTCATGGAGAAAAGGGAAAACATTTTCACAGGTTACTTTTGTAGATGAGGAGTAACTTAGACCTTGACCTTTATTTTCTCTCTACAATAATCACAGCCACCACAGGGGGGCTCTATATAACTTCCGGTTGCCCAAAGCAAAGACAAAAAAAAAATGCATATCATATTATGCCTTATTGAACTCAATACCTTCAACTCTTGGAAGTGATTTATTGCCCGAATGAGCTTCACTGAAGTGTTTTGTCATGGAATAATCCATGTTGCACGTTCTTATGACATTTGTTTTTGTTTTTTTGTGCACCCAACATGGAAGCAGCTGCTTGGGCATGTGGGAATAGATAAAAAAAAGAGGAGAGAATGATTGACAGTTTACTCATCTGTAAGTGCCTCTTTTTTTTTTCCTGCTGTGTTACTGCGCACAAGCTTGTCCTCGATAGTGATGTTGCTCTCTAGCTCACAGAGGAGCAGTATTGGGTGTCAGGGAGGCAAAACTTAATTCCCTGAGCATTCATTAGAGCTTAGGTTGTAACTCAACCCGTCTGCTCCGTGTCGGCTTGCCAACCAAGGAGGAGAGGCAACATTTTGTCACAGCAGAAACAAGACAGGACCTCTAAAAGTTACTGATGTGCTGTCATCTGTTGCCAGCAGAAACAGTCTGCTCTTTGAATGTTTTATATCACCAAGAGGGTTCTCGTGCTAGGTCATTAGTGTGCGTGGGACAATGTGTCAATTTGACAGTGACACTCAGTGTAATGCAACCTGTTTGTGTGTGTGTGTGTGACGTTTCTAGGATACAGCAGGGCAAGAGAGGTACAGGACTATCACCACCGCCTACTATCGTGGAGCCATGGGCTTCATCCTCATGTATGACATCACCAATGAGGAATCCTTCAATGCTGTCCAGGACTGGTATGTGATTGTGCAGGATTTGATCATGTGACCGAATAGTAAACAGTAGTATTATACAATGCAGGCAGGAAAAGATAAAACCGTGTTCCTTGATACAACACAGGTCTTACTGTGAGAGTATAGTTCGGGCTAGTTTGACTTGTGAGGCATGTTGTGGTTTGTTGATTGTCATAATGAAGACCTCTGGACCACCATAGCAATAAATACATACATACATACATACTCTACAGAGTTCTGCAAACATAGTTTGAAATGTAGAATTGTCATGGGTGCCATTTTGATGCTATTTTGTGTTGTTAGCTCTGTAATGGACCCATTTACTGCATCCTAATTCTTATCCTTTTTTCCTGACATGGATTTAAAAGGAATGGGCGAGTGTAATAGACTTGCTCAAGCCCATGCTAAATTAAATTAATCCAGGGGAGTGCACATGCGCACACTTCAGGGAAAACGATTAATGCTTTGGGACACAGAATTTCTCTCCCTCTGACTGTGTTGGGTCTGCTTGTGTGTCTGGATGCCTCAGGTCAACCCAGATCAAGACCTACTCCTGGGACAATGCCCAGGTCCTGCTGGTGGGCAACAAATGTGACATGGAGGACGAGAGGGTGGTGGCAGGAGAGAGGGGCAGGCAGCTCTCTGATCACCTAGGTAAGTTGTCACATAAAATACTTGCGTTCCAGGTCGCCTACATTGGAGTTAAGCAACATTAAAATAAGCAGCATAGGAAAGTGGTAGAAGTCCCACTTTAAACCCAGGGTTGTAGGGTTGCTACAAGACCTTGTTAGCTGGTTGAGCTAAAGCCTAGGCATCTGCTAGCTAACTTTAGGCCTCATGGAAATGACTCATATTACAGGAGGCTAGCTCAGCAAACTACCTCTGCTATATAATACTTTTGAGAGATCTGATGGGCTTGTCCTTAGGTTTTGAATTCTTCGAGTGCAGCGCCAAGGACAACATCAATGTGAAGCAGACGTTCGAGAGGCTGGTGGACACCATCTGTGAAAAGATGTCAGAGAGCCTGGACGCCGCCGACCCTGCCATAACGGGGGCCAAGCAGGGGCCCCAGCTCACCGAGCAGCCCGCTGCCCCTAGCCAGGACTGTGCATGCTAGAGTTGACTGACCCCCCTGAACCCCGCCCTCAGGTCCCCTAATTACGCACCCCTCCTTTTATCGAATCAACCCATCATCACCCAATAGGGATGAATGGGCAACGGTCACTCTCAGTTCTGTTCCATAGTCCTTTTATGTCCTCTGGTCCACTCTATTCCTCACTGTGGTCTTAAAAATATGGATTTGAGGGTATCTATCCAGAATCTGTTCCAAATCCTTATGTTGTTTACCTTGTTTTCAGTCAGACTAATGCGCTTCTAAAAATTGTTTTATGTCAGCCTTTGTTAGGGACTGGGAATGCCATTTCAAAGTATATGTTGTCATAAACAGGTTGATTATTTCTAAAGAGAGGGTTGATACATATGATGCCTAGTACATACAGTACATATTTAATATGTCTCATATACAATCTGTGCTGGTGTCTTATAACATATATTTGATTTACTGTATATCAGCCAATGTATTTGGTTTTAACACCATCTCTCATTCTCATTCCATCTCTCAGTCTGATAAGCCTTTTTATTTTATCTTTACCTTACTTTTTGTATACTGGTACTCCTTTCTTTTTTAGAAGCTTTTCGTACGTTTAAAAAAGAATACATACAAAATATACATAAATGGATAAAAACAAAAGAGACAGTTAGCTCTTCTTTATTTGTTTTTGTTTTAAATGTGTATGTAAATAATGTGCAATATATGATATCTACAGGTATACATTTCTGGAAATAGATTAAAAAAAAATATCTATATATACATAGATGAAGATATACAGTATCAAATATAAGAGGTCAATGTTGAAGGTTTTCTCTGGATAACATATTGAATTTTTTCTCTTCCCACAATCTTTGCTCCTAGTATCCCTCAAGTTTTGAAATACACTCACAAACAGCGGTTTAAGACTAAAGTTAGTTTGCATAGGACTCGGAGGAGGCTGAAGCCACGTATATAAGCATCATGCACTGTTTACATCAATTTCAGTAGTTGCTACTTTTAATTTTGTGAGAGTGAATGAATTGCAGTTGCAATGTGCATGTTATATCAGATAGGCAATACTCTGTTCCTTATGACTTGAAATAACCAAGATGGTTATTATAAGTGAGATGACATGACATAGATCACAATAGTCACATAGGAATCACAGTATCATCACAATCACAAATACTGTATAATAATAAATTATATATTATATATATATATTATTATATATATATATATTTATATATTATATTATATATATAATAATACATCTATAAATAGAGACATGTCAAATCCATTTATAAACTGCTTGACACAAAATATATGAATGCCCTTGTCCCAGAGTTGATATTAAGTTTAGTGAGGGAGTCGTATCAAGCCCTAGGACACTCTTATCTCTGTTGCTTCTGTTGCTATATCCTAGGCTCTTCCCTTCTCTTGTATTTATTTTTTCATGATGGACAGCTAGCCCTATCTCCCTTGGCTAAATGTCTATGACTGTCTATGGCTTATGAATCAGTTTGACTTCAGTGTTATACTAGAGAGTGGTTGAGTTTAAAAATACAATTAGACAAATAGATAAAACTGTAAACAAGAAGTATGATCATTGAGTTCTGAAGGTTTTCAGGGTGGCCCCAATGAGAAGATCAAAGGGACAGGTTTGCACCAAAGTTTCAATGCAGATTGATGATGATAATATAGCCTAATGATGACAATAGTAACAATGATAATAGTCACAAACTTTAATAGCCTACACTGCAATCTGACATACATTTTCTAAATCATTTTCTACCCTTTCATGGTTGTGAGAGTCCTCCCATCCCAGTGGTATCCAGAGATTGCCCCTCTGTAAACTATTCTCCTATCCAATGCAGTCTTCCTTTCTATGAAACAAACTGTAAATATGTTTTAGTCATATGTTTTATGTGTGGATTGTGTTGTATTGACTCCAGGCTTGCAAAAAAATAAGGAAAAAAAACAGACTTCAAGAGCCGTATTTTATCTGCATTTCTTCTAGGCCTGCTTGTGAATGAATGTGTCAATTACTGTAATTACAAAGCAATACGGAGAACAAACACCATTTCAAGCATAGTAGAGGTTGCTGACAGTAAAAGGTCTGCTTTTAGCTCGCAAATAATAACTTTTATTTATTGTGTTTCTTAATATTACTTATTTTAGGATGTCTAAGGGAAGAGAAAGTGGGGATAGATGGGTTTCTTGACTAGTTATTTGGGTTAAATTATGATACAGTTGGTGATATTTGATTGACTGTTCTTTTTGAAGGTTTCGTACCTCAGGTTCTTTGCTAAATGGGTCAGGTTGGTTGGTGTCTAATTGCTGCTATTTCTAGGTAGTATCAGAACATCCAAAAAATATGTAAAATGAGACTGATTTCTTCGGTAACATTATAAATCTTACATCGAACTAAGTTGTTGCTGTTGGAAACTTGACAAGACAGCTCATTGACATCTATACTGTAGTTTGGGTTTTTTGAAAGCTTTTGGTAAACGGGGATTAGCAAACATTTGCTGTCAAATCTTGATAGAATTTGAAGCACTGAAGTTTTAGAAATAAATACAAATTTTGAAAAGTATGAATGTGTTTGTTCTGATGTTTTTATTTAATTACTGTGCTTTTAACTACAATGGCAACCTCATATTAATAAGCTGTCCTCAATGGTGTGTACTGTCTGGAGGGTATTGCAATTTTTGAAAAAAGACCCAAGTATTGCTTGTTTTTTTCTGATTTATTTAGTCATTGATTCTTCTTCCTATTGTGCATCCACCAAACACTGTTCTGCAAAGTACTGTTGACTTGGTTTACATTGATTTTAATGTTGTTTATTTCTATTGTTGAAATAAAACAACTATTATGCAGTAGTATATGTAATAACAATAAGAGAAAATGGTGTCAAAATGTTGAATTGTGAACATTACCAAAATCTGCTGTACATGTTGTGGGATTAAATAAAATGACAAAAATAAAAGTTTGTGCTGTTACAATACTGCATTTGTTGATTTATATTTCACAATACCTATACTGTTAACTAATGTAAGTAATCTCACATTCAACTCAATTGTTAAGACAAAACACACACACACACACACACACACACACACGCACACAGTACTGTATATACTGTAGAGAGCATCTTGTTTGCGTCCAATTCTCTACACAGTACCTACCGCTTGGGACATCACACCTTTTGTTATCCCTGTTTCTGATACTGTATTTAGAACAAGCTGGGACCATCTGCTACTCATTATCTTATACACTCACCCAACACTTTATTTGGAACACTATACTAATACTGGGTAGGGCCTCCCTTTGCTCTCAAAACAGCCTCAATTCTTCGTGGCATTGATTCCACAAGATGTTGGAAACATTCCTTTGAGATTCTGGTCCATGATGACATGATTGCATCGCACAATTCCTGCAGATTTGTCAGGTGCACTTTCAAGCTGTGAATCTCCCGTTCTACCATATCCCAAAGGTGTTCTATTGGATTCAGATGCGGTGACTGGAAAGGCCACTGAAGAACACTAAACTCATTGTCATGTTCATGAAACCAGTTTGAGACGACTTTTGCTTTGTGACATGGTGCATTATCATGCTGGAAGTAGCCATTAGAAGATGGGTAAATTGTGGCCATGAAGGGATGCACATGGTCAGTAACAATACTCAAATAGGCTGTGGCATTCAAGCGATGATTGATTGGTATTAACGGGCCCAAAGTGTGCCAAAAAAACATTCCCCACACCATTACACCACCTCCACCAGGTGTACAGGTGTTCCTAATAAAGTGTTTGTTGAGTGTATGTGTTTGGCTGTTTTTGCTGTATACTACCTATGGTGAAATAATGAAATTGAAAGAACAGATAGAAAACAAACAGATCTCTCCCTCATTCCTCCAGCGCTGTGCTGTACAGTGCCTTCGGAAAATATTAACTTTTTCCACATTTTATTGTGTTATAGACTCAATTTAAAATGGATTAAATTAAAAGAATTTGCCATCAATCCACATCAATACCCCAGAATGACAATGCGAAAACATTGTTTATTTATTTATTTTTAAATTTCAGTAAATTTATTAAAATTTAAATACAGAAATACCTCATGTACACAAGTATTCAGACCCTTTGCTGTGACACTCTTGAAATGAGCTAAAATGCAAAAATGTCATTAACAAATCACTCAATAGGTTGAATTGAGTCCATCTTAATGCAAGGATAATAGTTCATGTAATTTTGGAATTAATATCTTTGTTTTTCTAGGGTCTCTGATTTGCATAGGAATCAATTAGATTAGGATGTCACTAGATTAGGATGTCACTACCAACTCAGCAAATTTCATAATTTTCTCTTGATCCTGACAAACTCCCCAGTCCCTGCCAGTGACAAACATACCCATAACTATAATTATTATATTATTATTATTATTACTGTAAATATGCAATTTCATATTACACCAGGAGAGGGCACAGGACACCATGTTGATAAAAACAATAATAAGCTGGCAGACATTTCCCACAAACTTCCTGTGAGCAAAGGATAGACCGTACCATTCTGTATGGTGTATCCAATATTGCATAATGCTTCAACTTCACTGAAGCATTACCCATCTCTTGATTTAGGCAGGAATCTAAAAACACATCATGAGCCTTTTTTCATTCTGTGAGTATCTACAAATAGGCCTCATCACTTGACTGTTCATCTAATTATGAACAGCTTAATAGCTTGACCAAACCTTTATGCCATATTTATGTTTAAGTGTTATCTGTTTAGGCCTTAAAGTGTCCCCTGCCTGTTTTCTTGGCAATAAAAGCTTGTATGCTGCAAAATGCAAATCCATGCTAAGAAAAAAGAGTGATTCATGATGAAGGCTAAAGAAGGACTGTGTTACATTTTAATCTTGGGTTGAAGCCAAGTTTAGATTTGTTGGGCCTCACAAACATCTGTTGAGCAATATGTCTACTGAAGTGTACCCCACCCAATCATAGATTTGTTGTGCAAACTCAACTTCTAATTTAATAATGAAGAGTTATAGTTTATAGATCAAAACTGCCTGTGCTCTGCTGCATCATAATAAATCAAAAGACTGAAAAGAGATAGAACAACAGCAGTGCATTGTGTTATTAAGCAAAGTTTATTTGATAACAAGTAAAAATGTAGGAATGTGAAAGAAAATATTCAGTGCAACAAAAAGTGATGACAGCTTCACATTAATATAAGAAAAACACAGAAATAAGACACTGTGGAACATTGAATATAAAATGTAATGTTATCTGTTCATAAGTGCTTGTAAACGTTTAAAAGCGTAAAAACGTTTAGGATGCGCGCCCAATGACACCCTGTTAGGTATAACATTCGAGTTTGTCAATAACATGCAAATACTTTTTTAAATCTTCAGTATAAAGCTATGATACAGTAATAGAATGATGATAAACTGGTTTGGTCCAGTAATGGTGCTGTCTTATGTACACCCATGAGAAAGAATCTGTAAACATTTTACAAAAATGTACATTAGTAAAGTATTTTCAGTCATTGAAGTTGGACTGTGAGAACCAAGAGAAAAGTCTATGAAGCTTATATTCTGGTCAACAAATGTCTTCTCCTCGAACTAGTACACTTGAACTTGATGTGGCAACAACTGGCACCCGCTGTTTACATGATTCAAAACCTTCTGTTTTAGCTGGGCTACTTGCTCCCGGAGAACACTTGCAGTTGAGGCTAAGTCAGTATTTTGAGTTTTCAGGGACTTCACTTTGTCCTCGAGCCTTGATATCCTCTCCAGTTTCCTTTTTCTGCATTTGGACGCAGCAATCCTATTCCGCAGCTTTTTCCTTTCGGCTTTGATGCGCTCCTGTGTGTCCATATTGATTGGCGATAGTGGTGGACTGTCGCCGAAACTCTGTACGTCGGGGACAGTCTGCGGCTCATCCTTCAATGACTGCAGCCGGGAATGCGCTTGTTGCTGCGTGACCCCCAAATGATGAGTCGGAGGTGGCGGGTATGGGACCGTGTCCGTGGAATAATTAACAGTGGTACCCAAAGGCCCATTACCATAACTGTTCAAGTTCGTGTAGACTGGTAGATCCGGATGTATGGTGACAGGGGCAACGTTGGTGCTTAGATCCAAGCTGTTCGTTTGAGGGCACGTCCCCCCGTTCAGCTGGTTCTGTTTGTGCAAGTCCTCGAGGGCCTTTACGAATCCCTCAGCAAACTCCTGTTCGTCGCTCACCGATTTGGGATAGAGAAACTGAGAAGTCGGTGTTGTCGTTACCATTCCATTGGACTGGATGATAAGTCTCTCGAGCTCCGGAGAGGCCAGTTTCAGCAGTCCAAGGTCCGGGGAGTTGAGAATGCTCTCAGCGTCGCGAAGATGTGGCTTCAGGTTGGTGGCATCTGCCAGGTTTAAACTCATGTCCTTCTTCATCATATTTCAGTAAAATGTATTATTTTAGATGACAACCGCTGTAAAATTCAGCATACTTTCACGACAGAGATAGTGGTACCCATAACCCCTCAGTCAGATGCGTAATTCGAATGTGCTTTGAAGTCGTTCTTCTTCCTCTCCAAATTATTGTTGTAATCGGTGGCACCGCCCCTTCCTTTAAATATTGTTGTTTTCCTTTAATTAATAGGAGACAATCGCTAGACAGTCTTGTCTTGTGATGTGAGAGTAGTGGAAGTTTCTATTCTATGGGAGCGCTCGCATGCTGTCGCTACCTTTTCTATCCTCCTATGTTCCATTATGTCATTTCAGAGCCCGCAGATTGGACAGAAATGACGTTTCCCCGTCTTTTATTTGAATAAGGGGACGTACTAGCCCTATTGCCATGGAGAAGGCGGGTAAACTGCAAACAGTGCGGTGCATTGTGGTTTGATGTCATAGCGAACCTTGGATTGAAGGGTGGGGGTGGGTGAAGTCTTGTTTTCTTCGCTTTGCTTTTGTACAGTAAAACAAGTAACTTTAGAGTAGTATATGACACATATTTTTGCACAGTATGCCTACCTCATATCATCATTGTCACTTAATCAAAAACGTAGCCTACTGCAAAAGTCAGAGAAGAAAAGGGTATATGGGGAGAGCAAATTTGTAATAGGGGAAATGTAATTGGGGGATGAAAGATGTTTTTATAATGAGCTTTCAAATCAGCATATTCTACTTCACACTGACTTACTCATAGCCATCAAAGAGTGCCCTTTGAAATATGTTCAGTTACTGATTGAGTAATGAAAGACAGAGAAAGCATGTTACTTCTAACGAGAGAGACAACTGTTTATTGTGTTAGGGTACTGTTACAAACCTGATAGATCCTAGTTACAAATTGTAACTTAATGTAAAACAGCATCAAACAATGTATTCTTCCATAGACATATGCCTATGGATGTTTAGAGGAAAACATCATCCTCAGCCCTACCACTCATTGGCTGTAATCATTTCCATAATTCTTCAAACATATCAATTGTGAGGTTGGTACAGGGGCTTTCCTGATTCTAGATGACCCTAACCCTCAGTATACCAGATTCTTACTTTTCCTGATACTCAAACACTTAGATTGTGGGTTTGATTCTAGCTGGGACCATATACAAACATGTATGTTTGTATATTGTACATTGTGCTGTTAGTCGCTTTGGATGAAAGCGTCTGCTTAGACATATTTCTATCATCAGTGATACATTCAAGGATGATCAATGCAAATGTAAATGCCATATCTCTTGACAAAGCAATCTTAAATACAAGACCAATCAAACGGGTAATGTCATGCATCAAATATTTTTTCATCAAAAGCATTTTGACTTATTGTCTCTGCTCTTATTAGCTTCAATCACATTCACAAAACTGTAAATTAAGCTACACATGTTCTGCAATGTCAAAACATCCATTAATTTAAGTCAAATCTAGCTCTCCTTGTCGTAACAGTACTCTGGCACAGTAAGGGTTACACAGAGGAGGAGAGTGCGTCACAGGTAGGCCCATCTCTGCCAGGCATGGTGGGGGTGGACCACGTCTGCCCCTGTGATGTCAGAACAGCGATGCATCTCTCAGAGGCGGAAGTAAGGGGTGAAAAAGGAGGGAGGGAGGGAGGGAGGGAGGGGGGGGGGCGAGATATTTCTGTAAGAAAAGCTGAATATCAGAGAAGAGAAGAATGTGGGGGTGGTACAATGAGAAAAGCAAGCTGTTGGGGAAAAAAAGACTGAAACAGCTCTTCAAATTTTATACAGCATAGAAAATTCAAGGACATAGTCCACAGACTGAAAGATCAGATCTTCCATTGCTGCAAGTCAAGGCACAGTGTGATAACAAATCAGGAATGCTTGGCATCACTAATGCACACTAATGCACACCTTAAACTTAGTCAGGCCCAAAGTAATGAATAGGTCTAGTGTGTGTTTGTGTTGAGCAACGTGTTATTTGAAGATGTTGTATCTGAGATTCATGTCCTAGATTGGAGCGGTTTAGGGTTGGTAAAAAGTAATCGTCAAGTGTGTCTTTCTTAATCCAATTGAATCAAATCAAATTGTATATGTGTGCTATATTGTAGCGGTTAATAGTTTATGGAACAGTGAACACCCCTCAAAAAGCAAACCTAGGATGGCAATTTCTCTAATTACTCCATTTAAGATGTTTTATAAATGCTAGGTATCAATGTGTACAGTGCCTATAGAAAGTCATCATACCCCTTTGAAATAGTTACTATATTTGTCGTACAGCCGGAAATCAAAACCCATTAAAAAAAAAAAGGTTTTTTTGTGAGATTGTTGTCACATGCACAGACAGACCAGTCCCAGCCATAAAGACTTGTAAGTCCTTCAAAGTTGCCTTTGGCCTCTTGGTAGCTTCTCTGATCAATTTCCTCCTGGCTCGGTCATCCAGTTTGGACGGACGGCCTGATCTAGGTAAGGTGTTGGTGGTGCCATACGCCTTCCACTTCTTAATGATGCTCTGAACGGTACTCAGAGGGATAGCTAAAGCCTTCTAAATCTTTTTGTAGCCTTCACCTAACTTGTGCCTTCCTACAACTTTATCCCGGAGGCCTTTTAAAAGTACTTTTCCAACCATGGTGGATTCTTTGCAGAACCATGCACTTCTAGTAGTGGAATCCTCAAGCCTTTATTAGCCTGAGCAAGTTTATAATGGTATACTCTAAGGGGCTGATCACTTAACCAAACCAGGTATTTCACTAATTAATTTTTAATAATTGTCCAGAATTGTTTACATTTTTATTTTCACTTTGATGATGAGGGTTATAATGTGTACATATAGCTCAAAAAAGTATGATTTGATTTATTTTAATTTCCAGGGTCTAATGTGACAAATGGTAAAGATTTCACAGGGTATGATGACTTTCTATAGGCACTGTATGATCTACTGTACATCCACATTGGTGAATGTGATGTGAATGTGTTGTCTGCCCTGTTTGCTGTTTTGGTATGAGTGAATGAGCTGAGGTAGCAGTTTCATCGTACTCAACCTTCCACCTCTTTTGTGGTGTGGACTCCTATTGGACCCATGACGTAGTTTCAACGTGTAGGTGACATTCCACACGCATGGCTATGGGGGAATCCCTGTGTGTCGAAAGGTTGAAGAGTACTTTCATAAATGAAAGGGCCTACCACCACACACACACACACACACACACACACTCAATGCCACAAACCCTTACTAGGCCCACATACTGTATCTCTGCAGTGGTTTTGTGTTGTGGTATTGATGCTGATGAGGAGATTATACAATACACAATGGGAAAGACTGGACATTTAGCATACATTTGGTATACCTCCGTCTGAGCACCAGATTAAAAGAAAAAACACTACAAAACCTACTCTGTTAAGAAAATAAGACATTACCATAGTTTATCTGCTGATTTCTATCTCACCCTATACAAGGCAACAGAGAAATGTTAATTAGTGATGTCTGGAAAATGACATTTGTGGAACAATATCAATTTGCTGTCAACAATACAGCTATCATGTCACCCATGATAATGTAGTGGAAAACAGCTACTATGGTAAATTTGGCCTGACTAATATAAATAAGGAAAAAGAGAACTGTAACACAAACAATCTAAACAATCTGTAGTTTTTGGTGGATAGTATGGGGAGGTGTGTGTGACTACAGAGAAATAGAATGATATTCAAAATAATCATCTCGATGAGTCTTTCCTGAATGTCAAAGGAACCCTAAATCATTGCAGTGAACTATGCCTGGAAGGAATTCTGTGGTTCAGTTGACGTGTCCTCTGTGCCAAAAACAATGTATTTTTCAACAAGCCCTTCTCATATTCAGTCATGATGAATAAGCCATCACTTGATACCCAATCTGATAAAAGATATGAGATGCAAAAAAATAAAACTATTGAAGGTCTCCCATAGCCACACAAACATGTCAACTGTTTCACACTCATGTTTGTGTAAGAAAGGGTTGGGAATGCCATGAAGCATGAACTAAATTGAATCAGATCTGACAGTCTCAAGAGGGCCAGAAAAAATATCAGATTTTGACAGATGTCCTTACATGAGAACATGCTGTAGGCCTATGTTGCCTCGGATCAGTTCATTCAGCAATGGTTAACTACAACAAAAAAACCTTTAACATCATGGCCAGGAGTGACCATGTTAAATCAACTGACAGGACAAACCCAGGCAACTACTCACACAAGAAATCCTTACTTTCAAACCAGCAGCAGTGGAATAATCTTATTCCCCCAATTGCACTGAAATTTAATAGAGTAAGACGAGCTAAGGGAAAAGCTTCTCTTTAAAGTGAATTGTGAGAGAAATGGTTAAAAACAAGAAGATATTTCCTGGCAGCCTGCATTACATTGGAGATGCGGTTTCCATAAATACATAGGGAGGCTGGTATATTTGTGCCCTACAGTAAAAATAGCCCTGTTTCCCAAGGGAAGTGATGACGTCCACAGCCTGCCTGCATCAGCAGCAACCAGCGTCGGGTAAGGGGGGGCATCTCGGCCATCACCATGGCAACACTGACATGCAGAATGACGCAGGTGAGAGCCATAGAGAGGGAGAGAGGCGGCGATTGGGTGCGCTGATGCAGTGGGGTGGGTGAACAGTGCGTGGGTGGAAGAGATACAGAGAGCGGAGGATGAAGAGGAGGAGGCGGAGGAGGAGGACACAAAGACCATTTCCGAGATCACCCCCTCTGCCCCCCTTCCCAGTCAAAGCCAGTTATCACAGTTAACATTTCAGCTCAGCAATTACCGTAGATCTGATTTGCACGCCCCTTAAGCAATGACTGCAGAACAAATATATATATATATTTTTTCCCCTCAGCAATTCCATCTGATGTTTTGCATTTATGGTTAAATGATGTCTCCCATATTAAACTGAAATTGGACAGATAATCCATTCCAACATGACAAGAGTAGATCATTTGGTAATACAGTCAGCACTAGCAATTCAAGTAACATGCAGAATCTTGTTGATCTAAGAGGTGTTTTCATTTGCTAAGTACACCCACACATTTGATACAGCATGGAAATATCTTAATGGGAAACTGTATTCCAACTGTATGTCAAAATAAATTCAGCAGGGGAAAGCTGGCTGTAAAAACTGTCCATGCCTAAACTCCTTGGGCACTATGTACTTTCCTTGTTCTGGCATGTTTTATTGAATGCAACAGCAACTTTTTCAATCCCCTCAAGGGCAATTTAGAGGTCATTGTCAGCATACAAGAACACAATTGCATTTCTATCCTCTTCAATATATTGGCCTATGTTCAAACAGGACCCTCATCACCATCATCAGACATCATACAGATGCGCGAGCGCGCACACACACGCGCACGTCTCTTGATAGTAAACATTTTTTTCTAAGTAATTCCCTAAAATGTAATGTGGTTATGGGTTACTTACAGGGACATCCAATCATATATAGTAATTCTATAACCATGATTTTTTATTTGGAGTAACATCAACAACCCTCACATCTTGGCTTCACAATCAAGGCCTCTGCAAATACAAGAAAAGCCTTCAGAGCCGGAAAAGAAGCCCATTAGCTAGGAACTTCTGTTAATGGAATCTTTCACAGCGTCCCGAAAGTGCTGTTAAAAACAAAACACATTTGCTGCAGGCAGGAAAAGGCAGGCAAGCATTATTCATGGCAGCACGCCAAGTATTGAGAGGAGAACAACATTCTGCTAATTTGGCCATCTATGTGCTACATAACTTCATATAACTTCACATCTAGGGTCGTAGGGCTGTATGAGAGTGGTTGTTTTTTCCAAAAGCAGGCCATGGTGCCTTGGTCTGGTCTCCTAACATTTATGGGACACAAAACTAACACACAAGGAGTTTGGTATCACCATTAGAGATATACGTTGCCTCTAAATATATTTCACAGGTAATAGAGAAACTACTTCCTCATATTTTCCAGCAAAGGAAATCTAATTCAATTTGCAGCTGGCATTCCATGCAAAAGATGGTTTAGTTTGAGTTATTTTGTATACAAAGCTCAATTCATGTGGTTACTGAATCAAATTGTGATGATCATCCATTTCCTTCTGTTTCAAATAGCAACCTAGCTGACAGGGAGTGTCCTTATGAAGACTTGCTTGCAACACCACAGTAATAACATTCCTATAACAAACGCACCCATACGATCATAAATCAGTCAGGCTCTCATACAACAAAGGCTATGATTTATAGTACTATGTTAATTTGGATTGCATTATTGCCTAAAGAAATGATCTTAAGACTAAGATTCTTGAGTGTTAGGGTTTTCACCAGCAATGCTATGCTACTCTAGTTATTGACTGCTTTTATAACAATGGTTACACAAGAACAGAAACCCAATATATAAATGCAGTCGTCTCCCCATATGTACTAGTACATTGGTCTTGCAATAATATATTTAATTAGTGGGCTTGCATCAGCAAGTCCAACTCTTGATACTCCCAATTACTTATTTTACTTTCACTTATTATTATTAGAGGGCTTGCTTCAACCAACTGTTTATCTTGCTGATACTTATTAGTGGGCTTGCTTCAGCATGGCTTAACTCACGTTGCTTACATTTATATTTCATTATATAAATATATTTATATAATCATTATACTTTTGAATCAATTCAAACATGAAAGTGCAAATTTTAACATGGAGGTCTATGGAAACAAAAAGATTACATTTTTTAACCATCACTGCTCTTACACCCATCTTACAAGCTATCACACCAATCCAGCTGTAAAATGTGCAGAAAACTCTATATTATCGACCCTGAAAAGCTTTCTAATACCTTTTTTAGCTCTATTAAGCTTTTTGTAACTTCAAAAAATCTGTTCTGTTTAACATGGTGGAATGTTGATTTAAGATAACATTCTGAGAGCCACATTGTTACTGCAACTGCCATGGAACTTTCAGAACTCTTGAATAAAAACAGCAGGAGACCTACAGAACACATTCTTAGAATAATTACAAAACAATACACTCTCTTGGCAACCAGTTCTACCCCAATAAAACCACCATATACTCTTTTACCTTAACAATCCTCAACCACTTAACCAACTCCACTGAACTACCCCAGGCTCATCCTATCTATCTATGACCGTCTAACATTCTATCTAACCTAGCTGGCTACCTCTGATCAACTTGTATCCAACTGCCCATCCCACTTTCTTTCCACTAGCCATCATCCCTTCTTCCCATCACATAACTCACTATCTTTCAACTACCCAACAAATCGATATCGTCCAAACCATCCTTCAACTTTTTACACTACCAATAATTTTTCTAGTTCTAAATGTAAACCAAATCCAAGCAGGCCTAGATCTGACTTTTTTCCCCTGTTCATACATGTACAATCTCTTTAACAAAAAAATCTTTATTCTCATGTTCACTTGTAAACAAATTACAACATTGTGTTTCAAAATGCAAATAAAATCCACAAACCAAAAACACATTGAAAAACCCATTTAGGACTAAGACGTTTTTCAGAGAAGCAGATATTTTCATGCATCATCATCATATGTACCCATCTGCTAAAGTCTACTAATTTTAAGGACATGAAAAGTTTGTCAATAATAAGTAGGTACTTCCTGTTGATAGTCGACATTACACTGAAAACAATGTCATATAATCAGTCAAATGCAAATGGCTCTGGGAATTAATAGAACCCTCCCCCCTACCTCCCAAAAAAACAATCAGTACGAATTTAAAAATGCATTTTCTAATTGGGGCACAGCTGTGTTTCTTCAGGACAAAAACGTCCCCTTTATCGAACAAAAACCTCAAGTTGGGAAAACTAAAAACCCTGCATTTACAGACTTGCAAGGGCTACTCATAGTTCTCAGTCTGAACTTACAATAACTGAAGGTCAATCTCACACACACCACTCGCAAGATGGAACTGCGAAAATGATGGCAACCAGTCTACTAGCCACTGTGTGTTGACCTTCACTCGCTGCTCTTCCACTATTGCGCTCAGAGTGTGACAGTGTGAGCTAGCGCCAGAGGATGTGATAAACAGAGACCCAACAAGCGATGACTTCCTTTAAATGACTAGTATTATCGTCAGACTGCATCGTCTACTTCTCTGGCATCACAGGAGGTAATCACTTGTTGGGTCACTTGGTTTCAAACATTCTCTAGCACTAGCTCTCCTGTAAATGGCACAATATTGGAAAAGCAGCTACTAAATATCTTGTCACTGAAAACTACATTCTATTCTTACTCTGATCAGTCTGTCCCTCTCTCTCCTCAGTGCTGGTTCTTGACACTCTGAGGTTTCCCACCAGGCTTCTTCTCCTGCTGCTGCTGTCCTCGGCCCACCCCTGGCATACCTCGGCCACGACCACCAAACACACCTACACAGCACCGGCAGGGATATCATACACATTAAGCTTCAAGAAGACATCATCCAAATCCATCTTTACATATTTCTGAATGTCATAGGCTGAATGCCTATTGAATGTCATATTCATCATATATATTTTATTTGCATGTATTTCTTTTATTTCAATGTTTTCATAAAAGCTACATGTTTTCACTTATGTTGTTGAACACATCAAAACCTATGAGAAAACAAGCCCCCCACACACGCACACACACACCAGAGGTTCCGTCTTACCTCTGCCTGCTCCCCCCCCTCGGCCCTTGCCCTGCTGTTTGTTCTGCTGCATGCCACCGCGCCCGCGGCCCTTTGACACCACCTCCTCCTTCACCATGTCGATGATCTCATCTGGGATACGCAAGTACTTGATGGTGCTTCCCCTGATGTAGCATTCTGGCATCCTCCAAAACTTATCTCCATCCTATGCAATGGTAATGAATGAGGTTGGGATGGGAGAGAATTTCAGTCAGTCCAAGATATAACTGCAGTTTGATCTTGAAGATTATTGTTTCATTGTTAATGGTGCCACCTTGTGGCTACACATGGATATCCTTCTCATAGTTGATACTTTGAGGATAAGAACATCATCCATATCTTATTTAAGTGAAGGGTTGTTGACAGCATTACCCTAGAGGTGCAGATGACTTCTCTCAGGTTTATATTCATCCAGTTGTCACAACTGACCAAGTGGCCGTTGTAAGTCTCTCCATTCTTCAACTCCACCAGCTGAGGAGCAAAGGAGCAAGTCAAAGCTGTGTGGATTCATGCATCACAGTAAATCTTATATTAAAAACGAAAGCTAGCTGCACCCTAGCCTTGAACATGCCCCAGAGAAAATTGCACATAAAATATCATACAATATAGAGTTGAGGATGCTAGCATTCCAAGAAGCTCTCCAGATTGGTGAGTCATGGAAGAATATTAGCTCAAGAGCAGACTTTGTGATTGTGTATGGGCCAAATGCATAGATAATTGAATGGCCTAGAGTATATGCAATATTCCCTATTCAGGGCTAGCTGCATGTGCAACCCGACTGCTTCCCACTCAGGTTTCACACAAATACATCAACGAAAACAGAAAAATACGCTGCCACACTCTATTACTGAATAGAAACCTGCTTCAAAATATCCTACGTGTTTGTTGTGTTGTACTCTCCTTCACAACACTACAAACAGTGGTTTATTCTGGGTGCCAGCTAATGCAAGTGCATGCTTTCCCCTCATCAAAATTAAGAGTCTTGGACAGATAGTGTTTCCTTGTCCAGATTGTTTTCCTATGTTTTTAAGAGTAATCTAATGAAAATTATTGTAAAATACCAATGATAGTGGCTTTCACTTATGACACTTGGTCCTCCAAAGCAGTTTCATGATGACTAATTACGGTTATTGAGGATACCATGAATATTAATGTTATTACTGAACAATTATGATTACTTATTACTTCATGATTGTCAATCATGTTATACCTTTGTTCATCCCATTTAAAACATATTATAACAGTCCTTACCATAGGGTGGTTCTGTGCGGTCTTCAGCAAAGACAGGGGTAGCTGTTAATGTAAGTTACAAGATACAAAAGTCATTAGCCGGCACAGATAGCTAGCAATGACACAAATTAAGCGTCCTCTTGCCAGCCTCAGCCCCGTAGTGACACATAGCTACGTCGTTGTATCTTTTGCTTGCTACTAGTACTGAGCTCCCCACACGCTACTAGCTAACTAGCTAGCTACTTCATTGTAAGAATATTGACATGCATTTGGCTAACTAGCTAGCTAGAAGCTAAATCAAATTGAATTTGAATGCGAAACACTTGTGGAATTACATCATGGGAAAAAAATAAATAAAAAAGTGGTTTCCTAAAAACTCAATAGATGAATAGCCAGTAGCTAACACATCATGTCACACACTGTTGACGTTCATCATGTTTCGTTACGTCGTTAGCAGAAGCTAACACTTTATGCTAATGCTTCCACAATTCCACGATATTCACAATATAATTATTAACGTTTCATATTCCAACTCCAATGAAATATATACTTACCATTATAACAGAATATATAACAATCTATCCGTTGATATTATGTTTTAACAGTTGTCAGATAATGCTAGTTGCTTCTTCAAATGCTAACTAACTTTGTCAACTGAACATGCTTGCATGATTTCCGCCAATGATAGGTCATATTACGTATGACGTTTAAAGTCTGGCCAATCGTTCTTCCCTCTGTATAAAACAAGTTCGGTAGATGTGAGGGACAGGAAAAGGCAGCTTGAAGAAGAAGCTGTTGACTGATCAGCTGTGAAAGGAAAGGACAGCAAAAACCCATACAGGGAAGCCGTTCCTTAAAATATTACATATTACAGTAATCAAAAACATTTTCCAGAACTGGGAAGAAGAAGATGGACAATAGTAAGCGGACTGTTGTTGTTACAGGTCTGTGAGTTTCCTATTCTAGCTCGATTAGTTTGTCTCTGTCAACAAAGCCTAACCACGGAGTGTCATGTTGAAAAGTTATGTAAATATGCTGCAATGAAGATGACTGCTGTCCAAGTTTCAAGTTGTTTCTTGAAAGTTTCAAGTTGTTTCTTGCTTACTTCATGCATTGCTAGCCAGCATTGTTAGGAAAATGTTTGCAATATGGGGATCATATATTTCTGTAGTGTACAAAAAAATCCTAGTATAAATTGTCTAATTGAATGGTAGGCCTCTGCAATGGTGACATCAACAGACTAAATTGAAGTGTTTCAGATTTGCAGTTGTTTTTACGCTCCTGTATGTACTATGCAGATTGCTACACAGACAGACTAATTTATGTCTTCTTTTGTTTTTTCTTTTAAAAAGATAAAGAACTAAAGTCATATGACAAAGTTCAAACTTCATTGTCTACACACATTTTCTTTTAGCAGTCATTAAACTGAGTTTTGAAACTTTATAAATATGAGAGCCTTCTTGTTCTCTGGTCTCCCAGACACAAAGGCCTGTTGAAGTCTGGGGTTAGCCGGATAAAAGATGTGTAGATTGCCTGGGAACAGGGAGCCTCACAAAAGAGAGCTGGCAGGCAGCTGCCGAACCTTCACTCTCCCCTTTTCACCTCCCCGTCAGACATACAGATCCCTAGGTCCCCAAGGGGATGGAGCGGCCTATTAATTCCACAGGGATGCAAAAAAAATAAATCTGATCACACTTACTAATCACTCTCCTTTTTATTTATTTTTTAAATAGAAAATATCCAAATAACTAGCCTATCTTTTTGGGGTGTTTTGCATATTTTGAGTGGTCCTATTTGGGTGGTATTTTAGGCACTTATACACATATACAACTTCCAAACAACCTTCCTCAAAGTCAAACTTCCTCTGCAAAACTTTTGAAAATCCTGCCATGTTTTTGCAGGGTTTGGGCCATTTGGGGAACACACTATCAATGCCAGCTGGGTTGCAGTACAGGTATGGATTCCTTTCCATATTTTATTATGGCTTGGTCAGAATGGCCATTATTGAAACACGCAAAATGTTTCTGTAAATCATCACCTCCTGGCTGCATTGTTTTTCAGTGTTTAACAATATAAAATTGTTGTACAGAACTAGGAATATATTTCCATTTCCTGCTGCTTTGTCCTCATGGAGGCGTTTCCGTGTCTTATGATTGTTTAATTTGAAGTTAAACAATAATACAAATTGTGGGTAAGTTCCATGGTACTAATTGAGTACGCTTATTTAGTTGTACATATTTCCTTGTATATCTCCCACAAACAGTATGCCAAATTACATTTAGGTAAGTGTAGCCAAATTACATTTAGGTAAGTGTAGCAATTCACTGGAGTCAATATAAGATGCCTGGAAAACAGAGACCTCTTTATAAGCATGAGTTGATTTCCCTGACCATAACAAATTACCTTGTTGAAATGCTTATTTGGTAGAAAACAGATTTAGTTGTCATAGCACAACTAGGTTACATCTCCCTCAGCAAAATAGCTCTTACATCAGTCTTAGTCATAGGGCTGCCTTTAGCTACACATTAGAAGCATAGTTGGGTTGAGTAGGACAGAAGTGGTAGTGGCATATTGGCTGGGGGGACAATGGTTGTCAGGGTGTCTAGACAGACTTGATAAGGATATTAAAAGCAAACAAAAGGCTGCTTTGTGGCAGGGTCAGGGATGTGGTCAAACAAGCCTCTCTTCAATATTTATAGGGCCAGGAGTCTGCGGCCAGTTGTCTTGTGTAGGGGATCAGGCAGCCGGCTGTGATAATCACACTTAATCAGTACTACATTTGTGTCTCTTCCAGAATCCAGATATATCCATCGTTTCCCTCTGTCTTTCTTTTGTATTTTGATGGTTGAACTGTCTTTTTTTTTGCCAACTTTCAATTTTGTTGATTTTTAGATGGATTGAATAGACCTAGATTGAAAGATGACAGCATTGTTTTTATTGAGTGATTCTGTCTGCTGTTGTTTGTGCTGAAAGGAAATGAAGAAGCTATGGTTGGGCAATGACATAGACCTGCATGTGTACGAAGTGCCAGTGGAGTACCAGACTGTCAAGAGTTTAGTTCCATCACTATGGAAGCAGTATCATCCACAGGTAAGAAAACATGTTCTATTTTATTCATTTTTAAAATTCCTCCTTTTCATACCCTGCTCTGGAAGATAAGCGTGACAAACCAATTTTTTTTTTATGTCTGGGGGGTTCTGTGTGTGGAAACAGCTTGTCGTTCATGTTGGAGTGTCGGGTATGGCCACCACTGTTACCTTGGAGAAGTGTGGCCGTAACCATGGCTACAAGGGTCTGGACAACAGCAGCTTCTGTCCTGATTCTCAGTGTTGCGTTGAGGGAGGTCCTGACTGCATTGACTCTGTCATTGACATGGAATCCGTCTGCAAGAGAGTGACAGCTTCGGGCCTGGGAGTGGCAGTGTCTGTCTCCAAAGATGCTGGCAGGTAGGCCAAACATCCTCCTGTATGGTTGTATTTATGTTGGTCATTTGACAGTAATGGTATTTTGAATTTAAACTGTGCTGATTTGTGAGAACATTTTTATGTGAAATGTTTACATTATTTCAGGTATTGCCCAAATATTAAGCATTATGTTTTCTCTGCTTGCTTTGAGACATTATGTAATCCATTCCTTCCTCTTGCATCCCATGGAACTTCTTCATTCTTATCTCCAGTCATGTGTCTCTTCTGACAGATACCTTTGTGACTTTACCTACTACACCTCTCTGTACCTGAGCCACGGGCGGTCTGCGTTCGTTCACGTGCCCCCCATAGGGAAACCCTACAGTGGGGAGGACCTGGGCCGTGCCCTGCGAGCCGTCGTACAAGAGATGCTGGATCTTTTGGACCAAGCGAAAGAGAAGCACCACTGCCAGCATGTGCACTAAGTGACCTGTAGATACCAAAAGCCTCTCCCCCCTAACACAAGAGAAATTGCACTTAACCACAAGTAGCCAAACAATATTTTGTTTTATTACCTCTACTGGTGCGTATATGTTAAAAACTTCAACCATACAGACCCTTCCAGTTGACTTCTCTGCGGTCTGAAGTTGGTATTGTCCCTAGTGCTGGTCCTGGGTCAGTTACTGTTTCTCACTATCAGTGGTTAAGGATAGGATTGGGATGAGAAAAGCTGATCCAGTTCCAGTGGTAACTTTAGCTTTCGACAAGGCTAAGACATTTGTTCTGAACAAGAGGACCTGTTGCATATGTGTTCTGGGAAGTTTAACTGGAGGTACAGGAATGTGAACCACTTACTGTACATGTGGTGCTATTCTTCTTCAGTCTGTTGAGTGTTTTACAAACAGTTACATACAAACACTGTTATCTCAGAAACAGGGCTAGCATATGGACTAGCCTGTTTCTGCGTCAACTTACTGTGGTTAGGGTCAGTGAAATAGTAATAGAGGTCACCTTTGGGGCTTCTTACTTGACAAGTACCACATTATTTATTAGTGTCTACCCTTGATGCCCCTTTTCCTTTTTTTCTTTTCTTCTAAGGGCTAGTTTTGCCTCTGGTTATTCTTCATCCTCTTGAGTAACTTAAGTCACCAGCATTTCCCATTGAAGTCTTAGGCATCAACTTAGCGATGCCACATGGGTCATTAGTACTTACTGGATGTATCAATGTAAACAAATGGTGCTGTCTTGAGGCATATTAGCTGGATTTTAGATGTTGTATAGGAATGTTTCGTTTAGCTGAAACATTTTCTATAGCACAGGAATTTAATGTCAAGTGATCTGCAAATTATGTTTGCGTGTTGTCCCTCCTGTCTGTTATAAGCAGCATTTTTTTGTTTTTTTAGTAAGCAATTCCTTTAAATAGTATTTCTTACTTGCAAACGTCAGATTTTGCTGTTTTACATTGATGACTTATTGTTTCTGGGTCTTTTTTTCTTTATAAGAAGTTGTAATTTTGCCTTCTTTTACTAAGGTTATTTATATCAGGGAACGGGTTGGTTCTAGCTCATATTTTCAAGTCTGTTGGCCAATTCTGACTGGAGTTTTTCTAATACGAATATTTGTGCCAATGAGATCTTCTGAAATGGGATCTCTGGGGGGCTGTTTGGCAATGTTATTTTACAGTCTTTTGTCATTAAATTTAGGAAATTAACTTTGTTGGTATTGCTTTATTCTATCCACTTAAATCAGATCAGATACTGCTGCTTATCCCAGAAGATTTAATTTGATGAAGTAGGTCGGTAGACAGCCAAGTCAGAATTGGGCCCTGTTCTTGTATACTTCTGTGACACTTATACTTTACTCACTTGACCAGATTTTGACAATGTTTCAGTTCAGGTTTATGAATGTGTTTTCTTTTGTTATGTTTTGTTGTTGTTATGTAGTTTCAGTGTATTTTCACATGTAGTCCTCTTTAAAAGAACCAAAATCAGTCCTCTAAGTGAACCAAGAGGTTAAAAAAACACTGCCCTTCTGTTTGAATGAGGACTACTATTTTCTTGCTGGTCCATTTTAGCAGTAATTAGGTCTCAATCCACTTTGATTTCACAGCATCGTCTTTCATTGGAACTCAGGCCAATTAACTGCTTTGCACATTGATTGAGCATGTGACATGTAGGCAAGCTCAGAGAGAGAGAGTCAGGACAGAGGGGTTCCAATGACAAGGGGACTGGGAGTGCTTTGCGCACACATTGCACCCAAGAAGCTCGGGTGCACCCTGGTGTATTGGTCATTGTCATTATGAGTTAAAATTTTTGGTCAGCTGAACATTTTCAACGGTGCCAAATTTCCTCAATTGAATTGATGTCATTGGTAGCATATTTACTTGGCAGGCTATATTCTGGACATTGTAGATATTCCCTGTTGAAGATGTTAACAACTCACACACAATTTATCTGAATACTTGTATCAATTATTCTCCAGTCTAATTCTAGACTCAAAATGTAATAGCTTTACTGTTTAAGTTAATGTTACTCCACCCTTCTGTGTTGTACCTTTATTTCAGCCCCAAAGCTATGCCACACTCTAGTGGTACAACCACATAATAACATGCAGCTGATCTAGATCAAATTGTACAGCATTTACTTACTATTTTGCTTCTTACAAAAATAATTGGGTTGTATAATATATATGATAATTTTTTTGTGGCTAACATTGTTAACTGGTCTTTCCATTGAGTTATGAACAATTTGTAGTTGTTTACCTTACCTTAAACTTTAACCTAACTACCCAGGTTATTGCTTATAGGTTATAAGAAGCCTCTGTTTTCAAATGTTTCTTATGTTCTATCTATATATAGCTTTTAAATAATTAATTAAAATATTTGCAGCTTTGAAAAACCCTCATGTTATTTCATATGAGCCATAAGGGAATATCATTGTGAGAGAGCTTACAAATTATAAATGAAGGTGTGAAACAGCATGCTCTTGAGTTGCCCAAAAAAGCCTACTCACTGATGTGAAAGCCTTTTATGTCCTTTAATAAAGTGGGTTTTTTACATGAGGTGACCAATTCCCTGTGGTACTATCTGCTGACCTGTGCCTTGTTGAAATAAAGTGTTGTGGAAAGGAAAGTGTAATTTCTACTGTGTCGGTTTTTAGAAATATACTACATTTTACTACATAAGACTAAAACATTTGTCTCCCAAAATGTGTACCTACCTCATAAGTGCCCCCCTTTCTAAATGTTATGGTATGTATACCATATGATTATGACTTTAAGATTTATATACAATTTCCCTGTAAATGAATATTTTCCCAGAGCTATTTGGCTTTGAGCTGAATCATGATTTTGTAACCCAAAAGTGAAATTGATTATGAAACGGATTACTTGTCCCCTTCATATTTTAATAAATGAAAGAAAATAATGATATCAAAATGTCTCTTGTGAATGTCTTTATATAATATATTTATATAATTATTAAATTAAAACATCCATGCCACACTCTTTCATTTGATGCAAATATGTGGCTACTTTATTTGCCCATTGTGTGTAAACGTCACTTTTTGTGCACTACGCACTCACGTTTTGTGGCGCTAGGAAGTTCGTCACTGTTGGTGTTGGAGTTGAGGCTCTCGAGCTGTGTTTTCGGTTTATTTTGTGGTGCGGTTCGAATTTTGTTTGGGTTCAAATCAGGCTCGAAGCTGTTACTGAAAATATCCATATTGAAACACATATCACCGAGGTTATTGATCATATAAATTACTGCACGGAATCCGTTCAGTCAGCGCAACTTCAGTCGAGATGAGTGTGGAGGCGTACGGGCCGAGCTCTCAAACGCTCACCTTCCTGGACACCGAGGAAGCGGAGCTACTCGGAGCAGACACCCAGGGCTCGGAGTACGAGTTTACCGACTTTACTCTCCCTAGCCAGACGCAAACTCAAGGCCAAACCCAGAGTCAGTTGGACAATCAGGTTTGTATTCGTAATGTAAACATTTAGCGAGCCAAACATTGATATACGGTGCGGTGGAGGATGACTAGCTAACTAGCCTAGCTGTAAAACGTTTTGCTTGCCCGCCACCAACAACTGCGCGCACACAACCCAACGCCTGCTGCTACTACTACTAGCAGCTAGCTAAGTTATTATGCTAACAACAGTTAGGTAGCTAATTTAGCTGAAGTTAGTTAGGGTATTGGCTTACTGATCCTCACTAAACTTACATGGGCTGAGCTTTTTTATGAATTGCTGCTTGAACACATGGAGTCTGACTGTGTATCACAAAATGAGCACTTTACTGATTAGCTACCCTCCAAGGTATTAGCTACCCACGAGTGTAGTTTTCATACTAGACATTTACTCGTCAACTGCACATGATCTGTTAAAGGAAAAATAGTTCAGTTAAAGTTAGCTTTGAGATGGCTTTATTGATACAAGCTAACTTCCATAGTGTCATGGCAACGCTTTCTTGTTTTTGGCTTGGTTGCCGTGCTAATTAGTGCTCCTAATCTGCAGGTGAATGGCCCTGATGAAGCTCTCCATAACGGAGGGGTCGATGACTCTGTTGCCAAGACGAGCCAACTCCTTGCTGAGCTCAACTTTGAGGAGGATGAAGAAGACACCTATTACACCAAAGACCTTCCACTGCATGCATGCAGGTAGGAGAGAGCACAGCAGTGACATGATCCATCTTACCTTTATCCCAAAATGTTTTGTATTGCTAGACTATCATGGCCAAAGACAACACAGCATCACACATATTTGAGTTTGTGAAGAAAGTACTGTTGCCTAATTTACAGAAGTCTGTCTCTGTTATTGCTTTGTATACTCCCACTTCAAATTCTAAGTAGATAAACTGAGTAAAGGGATTGTGAACCTTTCACTATTGTATTTTTAGTTACTGCGGTATTCATGACCCTGCATGTGTGGTGTACTGCAACACCAGCAAGAAATGGTTCTGCAATGGACGTGGCAATACATCTGGAAGGTATGTACCAAGCTCATCATCTCATCTCATAAATTAACCTGTTTGCCAAGTTGTGTGTAATATGACATTGATTGTCATGCTCTGATTCAGCCACATTGTGAACCACCTTGTGAGAGCCAAATGCAAGGAGGTGACTTTACACAAAGATGGTCCGCTGGGGGAGACCGTGCTGGAGTGCTACAACTGTGGCTGTCGCAACGTCTTCCTCCTGGGCTTCATCCCTGCCAAAGCCGACTCTGTGGTGGTGCTGCTGTGCAGGTATGTACTAACAGAGACGATAGAAGTGATGCATTTGTATCCTGCTGATTTGTGTTAGCGATGCCCCTCCTGTTCTGCCCTGCTGTAAGCAGAAGTCATGTTAATGCAGAATCCTGCATTTTTCACACAGAAATACAATTAAGAAAGTGAACAAAAAATTGTGATGCATTCTGAAAATGCAGGTGTATTGACCACGACATTCAATTTCAAGTTTCTACTTCTTCTTTTTAATTTACAATAGCTTGCTGAATGTCTATTAGTCTAATTTGAACTCAGATGAAATCTACCAAAACGCGGATATGCAGGGTCTGCATTTAAAAAATTAACACTTTTGAAAGCTAATGCGACCCCTGCCATAAGTCTATGATGTTTACAATACGACTTGCACGCATTGCACTAAATGAAATCATGGAGTTAGCTGAATATGTTCTCAACATTTCCGGGTAAGCAGTGTGCATTCATTCCCCTGTTTGAAAACTTGTCCCTATTTGTCAATAGAATTGGTGTCGTGCGGTGTAGTTAGTGAGACGAAGATGGCACTAACAAACGACAACACTATGCTTCCTACCTCAGACATTTTGACTGTATACACAATACTATTACCTCTTCTGCTGATCACCACAGACAGCCATGTGCCAGCCAGAGCAGCCTGAAGGACATCAACTGGGACAGCTCCCAGTGGCAGCCCCTGATCCAGGACCGCTGCTTCCTGTCCTGGCTGGTGAAGATCCCCTCAGAGCAGGAGCAGCTGAGGGCCCGCCAGATCACTGCCCAGCAAATCAACAAGCTGGAGGAGCTCTGGAAGGTACTGAATGAATGACTAACGGGAAATAAGAGGATACAGATGTAACATGTACTATCATGACCTCATACCCCTCTGACGCACAATGTAGCTACATATTGATTATCGAAAGTAACGACAATGATGATTTCCTGACTGCTCTGAAAAAGCTGTTTCACACAGACCAAAAAGCTGTTAGTGTGAAAGGGGCATTAGGTATTGTAAACACACAACAAGGTGATAGATAAACTACAACCACTCAGCAGGTAGAGGTAACACTTTCTATAACGCAATATATTTCTGCTAACAAATTTACAGTTTGTCATTATGATGTTATTGCAAGTAACACTTGTTGATGTTTGAAATTCCATCACATTACTCTCCCGCACATTCATAAAGTTAGGTTGGATGGTTTTCCCCGCAACAGTTGCTGCATTTTTGGCTTGCATTATCATACTCTTATATAGTCATATGCACTCCAAAATACATTTTATAAACCATAATGTCATAATAACTGAAATTGAGCGTGTGAGACCTTTTTCAGTATTAGGTGATATTGAGAACAGGCAAAACAAAGAATTGCTTTAGGCATATTTACAATGTAAAAACAGAATATCTCAATGTAGTATTTATCATTGTGTTCTGTGTGCATACCCACCAACTGAGTCATGATTTTATAGAATATTCCAAAAAATATTTGACAGAATAATCAACTACAAAAATAGTTGCAGTCCTAGTTAATGAATTCAATGCAACGGTGGCGATAACCATTTCAAGTTTAGATGGGGATCAGTCTTGTAATGTTATTAGCAACAAATATGTACAAAACGCAAATTAATACTGAAATGTGTAACATTATCATGACAGTTATAGTAAATATGTACAAAGCTTTTATCCCCCCAAAAAACTGACTCCACACAATTGCAACTTGCTCATACATTTCTAAATTCAAATGTCATATTTCAGAAATTGGAGGTCCCAATGAATTAACACCCGAACCCCTTAAATAACTTTATGGGGAACAGTAAGGGGATATTATGTGGACATGAATGAGAGCTTAGATCTGTGTCCCCCTTTAGGACAACCCCACGGCCACTCTTGAGGACCTGGAGAAGCCTGGCGTTGACGAGGAGCCTCAGCACGTGCTGCTGCGCTACGAGGACGCATACCAGTACCAGAACATCTTTGGTCCCCTAGTCAAGTTGGAGGCCGACTACGATAAAAAGCTTAAAGAGTCCCAGGTAGGGGCTCAAATCCCTTCAACATACTTTATCCCTTTTAACATACAGGGTTAGTGGCATTTACTCAGACTAAGCCTAATACAATGGAGTCTCTTTTGAAAGGACTTCCTGGTCAAGGAGTACCATGTCTGTGCAACCCCATACTCTTGAACATAGATATGTACTGTTACTCTATTCAGACAATTTGGAAGGTCCCAGGTTCACTTATCTGACATGATTTTCCTGGATGAAATCATTGCATTGAAGCCTTGCTATAACCCATTCAAATAAGTTAAATCAGCAAGAAAAGGAAATTATACTTGAGCACAGTAGGGGGGGGTGGTGGTAAGTCAAGTTTTCTTTTATGTTAACTAGCAGTATGACTCATTTGTCCTAATTGTGTTGCCTTTGTTCTCATCTGAAATACTCCGCAGACCCAAGATAATATAACAGTCAGGTGGGACCTGGGGCTGAATAAAAAGCGGATTGCTTATTTCTCACTGCCCAAGACGGACTCAGGTGGTAATTCTTTCAACTTACTCTTTATCTCTCTAGCAGTGGTTCTGTTGTGCATAGAGAACCCCTGCATCCCATACCTTCATCCCCGGTGGTGTGTGTATTTGTTTTTGTTTGTGTTGTGTCTGTCTACTGTACGGTATTGTATTTTTAGCCACATTTTTAGCCATTATTCATATTTGTTGGCCTGAATTTGATCAGTGTGTTTTCTGACTTGTGTCTTTGTGGTGGGGTGTCACAGACATGCGGCTGATGCAGGGAGATGAGATCTGTCTCCGCTACAAAGGAGACCTGGCCCCACTCTGGAAAGGAATTGGCCACGTCATCAAAGTCCCTGACAGTATCCTTTGCCCTACCTGCTATGCGGTTCTTGTACCACCCTCTCTAAGTGGTCCCTTTTTAGCAGGATAGGAACCACCTCTCTCTATTTCTGTTTCCAAGACAGGCTCAAAGGAAAGTCATAGATTCACTTTCATTTTGCGTCAATTAACCAGCCAATTTGAGTTTCACTTCATATCACAAAAGCTCAGTAGGTTTTTATTGGTTGCCAATTAACCAACAGAAATCAGGGAGTTGAGCAAGCCACATTAATGGGTTGAAACGTTCAAAGCCTTGCGGTGAGTTAACTTTCATGTCCCCCCCATGCTGAACCGTCTTCTTTTAAAGCTAGACTCTGTAGCATTTGACTAATTCTAGCATGTACAAATGTCTCTTGAAGAAAACATTTCTGTACATAAGAACACTAATATTGCTTTTTACCTAACCTCAGTTGGATGAAACAATCATTTCTGAGTTTGAAATGCTATGAACATGAAAAATTATGAACTACCTTTACAAGCGCACTCTGGGCATTCCTTGAAACAATGGAGACAAGCTTTTTCACCATGACTCCTTTATTTCGGCTATCAGAAGAGGTTATATACCTTGTGTGAACCTCTATTTCATGGCTCTGGTTGTTTTAATCCATTTCTTTATCTTTCAAAACGCCCTCTCTTTCCCTCCACCAAAATTAGCCTGTTTGGCTTCATAGAAGCAGAATCAAATACATCTACAGTAGGCTTGTGTGTGTTGGAGCAAAATGGATTTCCTCAATTATATTATAGTGTAGCTATTATGACATCTAAAGAGCACGAGTGGCAGCCCTGGCCACTTTTCTGACAATCGCCATACAGGCTATTTTATTGACGATAATGGAAATGTTTTAATATCTAACTTATTATTATTATCACATTTCTGATAGGATTGTACCAAAGTACTAGGTAAGCATGTAAAAATCCAAGAAAGTTACGGAGTCTAGCTTTAATGTACGCTGCTTTAGAAACTACAGTCCTTCTGTAGTCCTTTTCTTCCTTCCTGACTATTGGCCTCGATTGAGCGAGGGAAAAAAAGGTTTCTGTCTCTTTTTGTCTATCATTCATTCCACGAGGAAAGGCTATTTTGCTGTACTTATTTCCTTAGCACCCTTTGTGAAAGACTATGGAGATGAGATTGCAATAGAATTGCGGAGCAGCGTCGGAGCACCTGTGGAGATACCCCACAACTTCCAAGTGGATTTTGTATGGAAGTCCACTTCCTTTGACAGGTATTCTAAGTCTATCCCCTTGAAATACATCACTTGAATTATTTAAGATCAAATGTGATGGCTCAAACTTTATTGCAATTTAAAAGGGATGTTCCACTTAATATTTTGTCCCCACGTGGTTACAGAATGCAGAGTGCCCTGAAGACCTTTGCTGTAGACGAGACGTCAGTATCAGGCTACATCTATCACAAGTTGTTGGGCCACGAGGTGGAGGACGTCATCATCAAGTGTCAGCTGCCCAAGCGCTTCACTGCCCAGGGCCTGCCCGACCTCAATCACTCTCAGGTCTGCTCCCCAAACACCTCACTGGAGGGAAATAAATAACATTTCAAAGCAAAGTACAACCGTTTGAAGAATTTGAGACTTGAAACACATTGAATTAAGTTTACTTCCTCTTATGATGGAATTTAAGTTACACAGAAAAGTTTCATGACTAGTTTTGCTAGTTTCATACTTAATCTTTGAAAAGTGGTGAATATTTAATATAGTTTTGCTTTGATATTGTTGAAATAGGTGTATGCAGTGAAGACTGTGCTGCAGAGACCCCTCAGTCTCATCCAGGGCCCTCCCGGCACAGGGAAAACAGTCACCTCTGCTACCATTGTGTACCACCTCGCTAGACAGGGCAATGGGTAAGACAGAAGAAAAATGTTGATTTTAATTGAATGATCAATTGATGTAAATCAATTTTAGTTATAACCCTTCGCATTGTGGTTCCTGCAGACCAGTGCTAGTGTGCGCTCCCAGCAACATTGCGGTAGACCAGCTGACTGAGAAGATCCACCAGACTGGGCTGAAGGTGGTGAGACTGTGCGCCAAGAGCCGAGAGGCCATTGACTCACCAGTGTCCTTCCTGGCGCTGCACAACCAAATCAGCAACATGGACAGGTAGGGCATGCTGGGAAATGCAGTTTCTACTAGCATTGTGAATTGGCTATGTTGTCACAGCAAACCGTACAACACTTATCATCTTCAATGGAATGGATTTACCCTGCCTCGTGTCCCATCCTCTCCCACTTACACTATCGATCATACTGGAAATGGTTTACTGATTTGATATACTGTGCTGTGAGTCCTGTATGAAGGCACTTTCTCTTTGAAGTCCCTGCACTTGAAATGGGGTGCCATAATGCTCAGAACATTTCACATTGACACTGTTGTGATGCATATCTCCTAGCTTCTTGATGTTGTATCTAGTGACAGTTTCACTTGAATTCAATTGGTTTCAGAGTACTCACTGCTCTGTGTCTCATGCCCCTCTCCAGTATGCCTGAACTGCAGAAGCTGCAGCAGCTGAAGGATGAGACCGGGGAGCTGTCGTCCGCAGATGAGAAGCGCTACCGGGCCCTGAAGCGCACTGCAGAGAGAGAGCTGCTAATGGTGGGAAAACTGGGAAAATTGGGAAAACTGTAGAGGGGAAATGGATGACAGTAGAAATTGGCATTGTGTGGACGGTAGATGCAGAGCCAGCTGCTAGACCGAGTGTGTTCACCTTTTTCATGACACTGATCTCACCATCTACGTGTTCTAAGAACACTAAACCCTTCCTGTCAATCTCTCTCCCCCCCCCCCCCCTACTCTCTTTCCCTGCACAGAATGCTGATGTGATCTGCTGTACCTGTGTGGGGGCAGGAGACCCCCGCCTGGCAAAGATGCAGTTCCGCTCCATTCTGATTGATGAGAGCACCCAAGCCACTGAGCCAGAGTGTATGGTCCCTGTGGTCCTAGGGGCCAAGCAGGTACACACACATGCATCACAATGTGGGATTGGCAATGTAATTGTATTGTTCTTCATACAAATGTACTATTACTTGGTAAATGTTGATTGAATTCCCCCAGTGGTTTTTGCATGCACATCTTGTCATTTACATGCATTAAAACAAAACATCTTCAGATATCTAGAACTCCACAAAATTTAAGAAAATACTAATACATGTAAGGAATGTATTGGTAACTAATCGTGATCGTCACTCCATTGTTAAAACACACCTCTTCTCCCCTCCTCAGCTCATCCTGGTTGGAGACCATTGCCAGCTGGGTCCAGTGGTGATGTGTAAGAAGGCAGCTAAAGCCGGCCTGTCCCAGTCTCTGTTTGAGCGTCTGGTGGTACTAGGCATCCGGCCCATCCGCCTGCAGGTGCAGTACCGTATGCACCCGGCCCTCAGCGCCTTCCCCTCCAACATCTTCTACGAGGGCTCCCTGCAGAACGGAGTCACGGCTGGTGAGTTAGAACGGAGGCTCTTTAACAAAAATGAAATGGGTTTTTTACCCAAATCAATTCACTTCAATAAGCTTTCTATTGTACTAGTTGTGGCAGTTGATAATAGCCTCCAATATGGGTCATTTCAAGCAATATGTCAGTCCAGCAGCAGGGTGTGAAGTGAAATATTGAAGATTCCTTGTTTCTCCTCCACAGCGGACCGTATCAAGAAAGGATTTGACTTCCAGTGGCCGCAACCAGACAAGCCCATGTACTTCTACGTGACTCAAGGACAGGAGGAAATCGCTAGCTCTGGAACATCCTATCTGAACAGGTACGACAACATTCAACCCCAGTATAGTAGAGACACAGACAGTACTTAAGTGTTGTATTGTCATTAAAATGTTCAATTGTACCGTGTTTCATAACGGCTGTGCTCAGACTTAGTATTAAAATAAATTCTCTTCAAGGGCATTAAAGGGTTTATTCATTCATTTATTTGTTAATTCAGTTTTGTAATGAATGACATCTCATTATTTTATTTTGTTTATGACTTGGAATGTTGGTTCTCTCCAGAACTGAGGCAGCAAATGTGGAGAAGATCACCACAAGGTTACTGAAGGCTGGAGCCAAGCCTGACCAGATAGGCATTATCACCCCCTACGAAGGTCAGAGGTCTTACCTAGTGCAGTACATGCAGTTCAGTGGCTCCCTCCACACCAAGCTCTATCAGGTAAAGCAATAGAGCAGAACATATTGCTCTAAAAAGTTGTATTGTGTGAAATTAAGGCAAGCAATCAATACCAAACTTAATTGTATATAATTTTTCATACCGAAACCACAAAACATTTCTGTCCTCTCTTGCTCCAGGAAGTTGAGATCGCCAGCGTAGACGCTTTCCAGGGCAGGGAGAAAGACTTCATCATCCTGTCCTGCGTGCGCGCCAACGAACACCAGGGCATCGGCTTCCTCAACGATCCACGACGTCTCAATGTAGCACTAACGAGAGCAAAGTACTGTCCAATACCTTGATTATTACTGTCTTCATTTGCAATACAGGTTTTATCTTTGTAATTACATCAAATAAAAACAGTCCCTATTCCGCTTTTGCAACAACTAAAATGTAATACTTTACTAGATTGTTACAAGTCACAACATATTGATCCAGTGTTATTACACATAAATAAGGGCAACTCATGAAAAGCGTATCCAAACTGATAATTGTAAAGGCTGTGATGGTTGAGCAGTTGTGATGGGCATAACTTACTTATTTAAGCTTTAGTTTGTACTCCTAACGGAACATAGGCCATTGATGAATTCATTGGCATTGGCTTCGATGATTGGCATTGGTGTGGCACATAAGATGCCTACAACACTATTCTTAAGGTGCTCTTAAGATCCTCATGTCTTGAAGTTATCACACCTTTACCATGCTTATGTATGATGTGTGTATTTTGTTTGCAGGTACGGAGTGATCATTGTTGGCAACCCCAAGGCTCTGTCCAAGCAGCCCCTGTGGAACCACCTGCTCAACTACTACAAGGAGCAGAAGGTGCTGGTGGAGGGTCCCCTCAACAACCTGAGAGAGAGCCTCATGCAGTTCAGCAAGCCGCGCAAGCTGGTCAACACCATCAATCCTGTGAGTTCCAATATTCCTCCTCAGTTTAGTGTTCCATCAGAATTATAGGTTTCCCCTGCCTGTGTAAAAGGAAAATGAGCCTCTTGTCGAACTCATAACTTTGACATTGCCAGGATTATTTATGGTCTAATCAGCTGTGATCTGATAATGCCCTCACTAATCTGTAATCAGAGCAAGACTAGAGTCCAGTCCCCTCAGATATCCCTGGTACAACACGACTGAGGGAACTGTGATTGGCTTACTAACTGATGATGGTTGTTTCCTAGGGAGGACGTTTCATGAGCACCGCCATGTATGACGCCCGTGAGGCCCTCATCCCTGGGTCTGCCTATGACCGCAGCAGTGCAGGTATGTGGAAGAGCCTCCCTTTTTAATTACAAAGTAGTGTCAGAATTTCCTATTTTTGTGTGCGTACATGGGTTATGACCTGTGATCCAGACATTGCCCCATCAGGCTGGGAATTGAATCCCCAGGCCTCCTGTTGTCATGTTCTTTACCTCCCCTCTCTTTCCTTAAATGAACAATATATGGACATTAACTTTCTTGTATGACAGACACAACAGGGGTGTCAAAGATACGGCCCACGTAAATTCTATAAGAAAGTATTGCTTGCATAATGTCTCTTCAATCCCCATCACCCCCTCCCCTGATTGGAGGACATGGAAAAAAAAAAGTCAAAAAAAAGTTTGACTCCTACTTACAGCTATTTATTATACTTGATAAGGTCTGTAATATAAAGAAAATTCTTGTAATGGACTTAGAAGTATATTGGCTAATGAATTATTAATTCTATTTTTTTTTAGTTCAAACCTTCAGATGCCCACAGATGTACCCATCTTGAAAATAAGGCATTTGTTTGAGTAGGCTACTGTAACACTGTGATATTGAGCTCTGGAAATTAGACATTGAGTGTAGGCTGAGTATAGGCTACTGTAAGTCAAGTCAAATACCTTGCTTTTTTGGAGCGTAGCATTCAGCTTTTTCCTTCAGGTTTTCCATTGTCTTCAGTGTTGCAAGCAAGCATAGGCAACAACAGCAAAATAGTCAGAAAAGACGACGCACATTAGAACAAGCAACCATTCTTCAGGCATGCGGGGGGAGGGTCCTTGGAATGTAAAATCCAATGGAATTGGAAGCACATTCTCCCATTCCTCCGTCCAGTTCAATCTAAACCAGGTTGGTTAATCTAAAATTCTCCAGACCTCCAAAGGAGGTGTGAGAATAATGTGATTTGGAGGTATGGCTACGGGAGACGGCTACTGTAATATGGAGTATTGTAATAATGTGAACTGCAGTGGTTAGTTAGTTTTACTAATAAATGTGTTCTTTTTTTTATTTTTATTTTGCCCTGAGAGGTTGCATTTGGTCCACCCCAGCTCTACAACAATGTGACATGTTTTTCTGAATCCGCAGGGCGTCCATCCAACATGTACTTCCAAACCCATGACCAGATAGGTATGATCGGGGCTGGGCCCAGCCACCTGGCCGCCATGAACATCCCTATTCCCTTCAACTTGGTTATGCCCCCCATGCCTCCGCCAGGCTATTTGGGCCAGACCAATGGCCCTGCTGCGGGTGAGCACAAAAAATACATTAGCTGTTTCAATGGCTGTTTATAATATTGGCTGTCTCCAAGTAAGCAAAACAGTTATACATTTGCACTGGGTGTGATCTACATGTGATACAAGTGTTGTCACTACTTTGCCCTGTTTACTTATATTACTATATTATAAGTATTCCCTATATTGTGAAGCATAATGCTGCTTTTATTATGTTTTTTGTGTGTGATACTGTTTTGTTATGTCAGAAAGGGCTGGGGGATATGCTTAGTTAGACCATGTTATCAATCTTCAATAATATAGAATATATGACACAGTTTTCATTTGAGAGGAGATCTGATAGTCTTGCCCCCTTTGCCACTACAGGTCGTGGCGCACTGAAGGGCAAAGCCGGGCGCGGTGGCGGAAGGCAGAGAGGCCGCGGCATGGGGAACCATGGCAGCGGGCAGGGCAATGGGCCTAGCAGCCAGGCTAGCCAGGATGGGGCTTCCCAGCCGTTCTCCCAGGGGCCTCTCACCCAGGGCTACAACTCCATGAGCCAGCCCTCGCAGATGAGCCAGCCTGGCCTCTCCCAGCCTGAACTGTCCCAGGTAACAACACCAACCCTTGCTACAAAGTCAAACCATAGCCCTTTCTTCTCTATTGCCTAATACGAAATAATTTTACTTCTAGATACCTCTCCTCGATTTGAATAGATGGGATGGGTGTAAGTAGTATGATTATAGCCTCACTTAACTCTCATATATGCTGTATGGGGGTTCATATGGCTTAAACCCTCCAAACCTTTCAGATTCAGGAGAGGTGTCTTTGGGTAGGGGTTGGTTTTGGACTGGAGGGGAAAATCATTAAAAGATAAAATTATTTTTATCTTGGATGTAATCTGATGGTTTTTTTCTTATTTTGTTTCAAAAGGACAGTTACTTAGGCGACGAGTTTAAGTCCCAGATAGACGTGGCTCTGTCCCAAGACTCGACTTACCAGGGTGAACGTGCATACCAACATGGTGGAGTGACTGGACTGTCACAGTACTAGAGTGTAAGTGTTCTGCCTTCTAGATATCTATTCGATCATTGAGTGCTGAAGAACATTGCATTTCCGTACACCAGTTTGAGTGTCATATATATTTATATACATTTATTTATTTCCCCAGGTTGTTGGAAGAAGAGCTAGGCTTGAGCTGAGCTTAGTTCGTCAGCATTTTAATCCGGGTAATAATAAAAACAAAAAATGGATACCTGTTTTCCTCTGCTACAACTGAAGCACCACTGTGGGAGAGCAACAGGAGAGAGAAAACCAACCAATCACGAGAGAAAAAGCGCGAGAAAGAATGGAAGGCCAGGTAGAGAGAGAGAGACCGAGAGAGCGAGTGGGAGTGAGTGACCACTGCCGGCACATGGGGATGTGAAAGAGGAGAAGCCGGCGGCGGCAGGTGGTCGAGCTGCAGCAGTGACGACGGAGACCTTGGTCTCACATGGAAAGCGAAATGAAATGAGGCACAACTCCCAATGAAAGACTCCCACCCACACCCTCCCTCCACAACCCCATCCCCACCACCTCCCCTCTCCTCCATCCATGTGCCTCTGAGAGAATGATCAGTTGGCTGAGCCCTTGCTCTTTGAGCAGTGAATGGGAAGGACAAGCTCTCAAGCTATTTGGGGTGCTCATTCCTGAAAGCAGAGGGAAAAAAAGGGGGGTTGTGGAATGCTTTTAAGCAGGCAACATTTGAAATCTTCACCTCAAAGTTGATCGGTTGTCAAACCTATGATATCCAGACTTGTTTGATTTGATTCATGTGGAAGAAGAAGAGTGGTGACGGTCATCTCTAGGACTCAAATCTCGTCAAGTGACCCTAACAGCCTCCAAGGAACAGACAACACTTCATGCTGTCGTTCAACTTTGAGTTGAAAAGGTTTCTGATATTAAATAACTTTGAATTGAAATGCCTTTGATTGCCTTTGGAACCATTGGCTCTTTCAACAGGTCTTCAAAAAGAAAGGTGGTTGAGTAGAAGTCTATGGTGGAGTGGCATGGGGATTTCAGAGGAAAGTTTCTCAAGACGTGAGCTGTGGATCAGAAAAGATCCGTAATCATGAGACAATTTTTTTGAGGTACCTTTCGCAGAGCACAAAAGGCAAAAAAATATTGTATCAAAAATGACCAGCATTGAAGAATATTACCTCAATGTTTTTTGAAGCTGCAGCAAAAGCTTTTTGATCTTTTGAAAGCAAGGGTGATGGTGAGATGGCCCATTGTGCTATTGGGCTAAGAATTGTTGTCGTTTTAAACTCTTTGTATGCTTAGATTGGCAACTGCTTTGAAGGGAGGCTTTACTGGGGGAGAGGAGAGGATAGGAGAGGAGGTGCATGATGCAAATCCCCACTTAAAGTGAAGAGAGATCTGAAAGGAAAATGGATATAACTTGTATAGCCTACATGTGATTTTGTGTCATTAGTTAGAGCCAGAGGTAGGTGTGTAAAATACAGAACAGGTAAGGAGTGGAAAAGGAAGGTGGCTGTGAGAAGGATATGCAGTATGGATTGAATATGCCCTTCATGGATAGAATACCAGAATCAGACTTATTTTTATTTGATCTGTGGAGTGAATTCACATTCTACAGGTCTGAAACGTATTTGGCTACATTAGTAGTATTTAGGCTAGTTTTGAAACCCAAGGTATTTGAAACTATAATTTCACACCAGTGAAAATAGCACTGGTACTGATTTCATACAAGGTGATCAAAAGGGATTTCTCGCATGAAAGGATGTATCTGAAAGAGTATCTGAATCAGTGCCTATACCCTCAATTATGAGCAAGCAGGTGTTAAAGCTTTTACAAATATGAATGTAGGTGAAACCAACCAATGCCAGCATATATACCAACCTCAGATAATACTGCTTACAGCAACCAGTGGGCTATTCTCAATATTGGACCCTGAGTCAAAATTGTACGTTTTTTTATGGTTTCTGAAAGGACAGACCAATGTAAGCCACCTTCCTTCTCTTGAGGAAACCAGGCAAACCAGAAGGGAACTTTTGTGAACTTTTATTTTGTAAATGTTTTTAATTTAGGCTTTCCTGTCGTTTGATCCATTGTAGATGTTTGCTTCAGATTCCTTTGGCTCCCAACCCCCCCCAACGCTTTCTTCCCTCCCCTTTGTGAATTGTGAAGTAATTGATATCAACCCTTAAGTACTTCTTATTTCCCTCTGTGGAACGATTTGCTTCTGTTTGTGCCATTATTTCTTTAGGCTTATAGACTGCAACATGTATTTTACCAGTCTACATGGTTTCTGTAGCTATTTGGGATGGAATGTTTTTTTCTACTTCTTTTGTCCCAAGTTTTAAATTGGTCCTCAAATCAACTGTCCATGAGTGTTTTTTGGGGAATTATTCTTGTCTATCAGTTTTAGTAATTGTTATTTGGATGCTTAGAGCACCACATCAGAATGTATTCATTTTAGCATACCACCACCTTTTTTTTCTGGGGCCCATTAGTTTTTGTTACTTAGGTCATCACTTAATTTCAGCAAACCCAAAACACACATTGTATGACAATCATGCTTTCAAATACAATAGGCATGGTTGAAACTTACTCAAATAGTGTGTTTGATCAACATTGTGGATTTTCTTTGTGTTTTCATTTTTTCCTGTGCAATGAATTTGTTTTACATTTAATTTCAGCCCTTTTCACCAATCCTCCAACATGTTTTACTGTGTATGACACAACTTCCTGCTGTGAACATAGCCTTTATATTTCCTTTCAGCAAATTATTGTCCTTACATTGAAAGGAATTATGGTAGCCATGCTGTCATGAACCTCTGTTACGTGGCCCCCACAGAGCTGCAAACTACAGATTAAGCTAGACTCCATAACTTTCTCTGCTCTTTGGTACAATCCTGTCATATATTAGATATGAAAATAAGTTTGCAATGCTACCCTCCTTATGTACAGAGATATTTTAATTCAAGAGACATTTGTAGATGCTGAAATGAGCCAAATCTTAGGGAGTCTAGCTTAAGAGGGCATTGTAAAATGCCAGTACAACATATACTGCAGGAATCAATTAATAACTGGCATATTCATCTTTGTGGACTAAATCATTTTTCACTCATACTTTCTGATTGCACCCCCCTATAAACCAATGAATATTTCAATGAAGAAAGTATAAACCTCATGGATTTGACATCTTTTTACCGTATGGTGTGAACACACCAGGAATGAGGAGTGTCTTATTTGCCGTGAAGATTAATCAAGAAACTCACCTCGTGATTCAATTCTTGTAAAACTGAAAATATCAATAAAGGTTGCTTCCATGTCACAATTTGAGCAAGTGATTTTTTTAAGAGCAAAATACATTTGTATTGTCATTTATTTGTAAATGTACACAAAGCTATACATTTTACACCATAATATTGCACAATAGGTATCAACTTGCTCATATATACATGATTAATATATGTACAGTATGGTATTATGTGGACTTCTCTGACTTTTTCTTCTGAATGTGTTTTTTCTTCATCACTTTCTTTTTCAGCATCCCCTGTTGCTTCTTCTGGATTGTTTCTTGAATCCTCTTCTTGAATTTCTTCTTCTCACTCCTAATCTTCTCAAGCTCAGCCTTTCTCTTCTGCTCCAGGTCAGGGTCCTTTGATAGGAGAATCACAATAATGCCATAATTCAGCTGAAAAGCTAGCCTGGGTGCTACACGACTACCTCTACTTTAGCCAATTAATAATTATTAGCCAAACAAAAAGTGCAATATAAATCTAACCCATTACGTTATACATACATACTTACTTACTTACACACTCACACACAAAACGTTTGGACACACCTCATTCAATGGTTTTTCTTTATTTTTATTACTTTCTACATTGTAGATTAATACTGAAGACCTTCATGTCTTAAAGTAATGATGGACTGTCGTTTCTCTTTACGTAGTTGAGTAGTTCTTGCCATAATATGGATTAGAACAGTAGTCGAATAGGGCTATTCACTGTATATTCACTGTAGAGAACTGTGTAGCAACCCTACCTCGGCATAACACAACTGATGGTCTCAAACAAAAACAAAACAAGAAAACCATTCCAGGTGACTACCTCATGAAGCTAATTGATAGAATGCCAAGAGTGTGCAAAGCTGTCATCAAAGCAAAAGGTGGCTACTTGGAAGAATCTAAATTCTAAAACATTCTGGTTTAACACTTTTTTGTTTACTACATAATTCCATATGTGTTCCTTTGATGTCTTCAATATTAATCTACAATGTAGAAAATAATAAAAAAATAAAGAAAAAACATTGAATGAGAAGGTGTGTCCAAACTTTTGACTGGTATATATATATATATATATATATATATATATATATATATATATATATATATATATATATACACACACACACACTAAAACCATGCAAGGGGAAGCATTTTATTCACCTCATGCTGCTATCACTGCCATTACTTTGACAAAAAAGCTTTTTTTTTATTTTATTTTTTTATAAATTTATTTGTATTAATAATTTGCAGTCTCTGAGTGTTGCTTCCTGCCTCTCTTGAGAGAATATAACAATTTGATTTCATGTGATTTTTATAGTTTGGATCATGTGCTGTACTTACTTTCCCCTCCAATATCATCTGTTTTCTCTTATTGGTCTCCTTTTTGTCATCAAAGTCTGTTGCCTCTAGTTTCTACAAACAAGGAATAGTGAGAAACACTCATGTCACAGCTGTAATATATAAATAAGATCTTCAAAGGATATGCTAAACAACCACATGTTCAAGTGGGAATTATCTGCATATAAATGAAATAAGTATTCATACAATTTCACACTCCCGTCTGGCCACGTTGACTTGAGTGAGGATCTTCAAAACCTCTTTCTCCTCTACAGGGTACTCCTTCAGCTTAGCTTCTAAACAAGAAATAATAACAATACCAAATTGATACAGTTTTCCGAGCCTAAACACTCATGGGATAGATTAAAAGTAGCCCGGCTAAAATATGCTGCCACATGTCTCGACTGAGTTTCACCCTCAAAACAAACAAATCAGTCTATAATTTTCAATTTTTTTCTCCAGCTGTTAGTTATATTTCTTTGAAACTACCTAAGGACTTTTGTGGCTGAAGGTGCAGCATTTATTTCGTTTGGAAATGTGCATGAAAACTAGCATAGATTGTTCAGTGAACCAGCCAGCTGGGCTAATGACATTTCACACATCAGTTGAGGGAATAGCATCACATAGAAATGACACCAGGCAATGGATAGCCACCACAAGCAATTGCTAATACAGCAATTAATTCCATACTGTTTAGCATAACTGAATTAAAGTGCTTGTTGGTGCACTGTAGAGTTAGCTGTGATTGCTACCAGGAATCCTGAACCACTTCCCAATATGAACTTCAAAAGTAATTATGGTAGGAAACACATATATACTAACGGATAAGCCCCTCGATGGAATGGACCAAGTGGATGTCGTACTGTGTCACCAGTGTGATTGAGACACCATGCCTCCCTGCAGAGGAACAAAGAAAAGTGGTTAAGACTGTTGGCATACAATAGTAGCCTGTGATAACAGACACAACCCAAAATGTAATATTACCTGCTCTGGCAGTTCTGCCTACTCGGTGGATATAGATCTTTGGAAGACCTGGAGTGTTGTGGTTGATGACAACCTGTACCGTTGGAATATCTAGACCCCTGACAATGTTAAAATGAAACCACACATTTTAGAAAATAGTTACTGAAGGGTAAGTTTTGGACTGTCATTTTTCAAACTGAAGTCCAAGGAAGCCATTACCGGGTAAGTCAACATTTTACCTGGCAGCGACATCAGTTGCAACTAAGATTTTGAAGACACTGGACTTGAACATTGCAAGGTTGGCAAAACGTTGTTTCTAGGAGAAAGATAAGAACCATGTAATTTAATTCCTTCCTGGGACCTTATACAGCCTCTCTAATCCTCATGGTGTAGATATGCTAAGTAGTAGGATTTGCAATTCCAGGGCTTTAACTTTAGTAAATTGTACACATTTCCATAACTACTTAGTATTACATTCACGTGGCAAATGTCATCATGTAGGGTACAGATTGTTACAACATGTCCTATTGTAAGATTTAGACTATTAGGAGACATGCTAATCAGGCCAACCATTTGGAACTGGTTTTCACAACATCCTGTGATAAAGTTAAGTTTGACAAGAACTATCAAACCAAATAACATACTGGTTGATACGACATGAAGATGTTAATGCTTTGTCTACTGCTTCAGACTGGGTGGTAGATCAAACTGTAAAACTCAGTTCTTGGTTCATACCACACAGCTGGACCCAGAGTATGAACTTGCTCTGCTGCCTGATATACAAGTAAAAGACTCCTTAAACACAGAAGTTGTAACTGGCCTTTTATTTTCTTACACCTATTTACCCAGCAATGACTCTAGCTGGTAGCACTTTACTTTGAGAAAACTGAGTGCTATTACCCCATAAAAAGTTTACCTGTTTCATCATTGAGTGCAAGGAGATTGTAGGGAATCTAAATTCACGCAGCATCATTGTGAGAATCTGGCAACTCCTGTCGGAAGAATGCAGTGCATCGTCAAGCATTTCAATATTTTAAGTCATACCAATTAATTTTGTCAGAAGCATTTATTGCAATGTCTAACTGTGACAACTGTTATATCTTTGACATGTAACTAATTTGTATCCCTTATACTGATGGTCTAAATCTCCTGACACAGCTAAATGTTTGTATGAATCTTTTGTCATCATCATAATGTCCACATTTTTGAGTGAATAGTCCGAAGGCCACCCTCTCCTATCGTGTTGCCTCTGGCTAGAACTAGGCAGCGGCCATTTTGGGGTTTATTATTTACATAAATGCTTGTACGTTCACATTATATGGTTATAATGTTGTATACATTTTGTAAATAATGAGCCCAAGAATAACCGCTACCTAGCTCAAAGCCATAATAGTGCTCTATCTTAAGCCTTTAGGAGAAGAAGAAGCCTTTGGCCTAGAAGGGGTTCTTACTTGCAGGTGTTGGTGAAGATAATGATGGACCAGTCGTCATGCTCATCTTGGAACTTCTGGATCAGGTGCACTAGGTAAGCATCTTTCACCTTCTCTGGTGTTAGAATGTACCTTTGGTCCAACTCGTCTACAGTGCGGACCCTGAGAGAGAGAATAGAAGTGTCACACAAACCTGAACTACAGATGATGATCTTTCAGTACGCATGAGATGTAGTGTGTTGAAATGTGTCACTAACTGCATAGAGCAGACTCCAAATGACATGCAGTACAAACAGTAGGCAGTATGAGCAATCGGAGACAGCCGCTGTATCATAATCTGTGCCATGTAATGTAATCATTAGCAGTTTGCTTACTCAGACTTGCTCTCCCAGAAAAAGGGCTCGTTCATGGCGATGGTCTTTAGCTCCTGCAGTGTGTCTGTGAGGGTGGCGCTGAAGAGCAGTGTCTGGCGTTTGGCTGGCACTGCCCCCAGGATCACTTCCAGGTCCTTGGTGAAGTCTGTGCAGCCCTGCTCAAGTAACCGGTCAGCCTCGTCCAATATCTAACACAGACACACTGATTCGGCTCAAAATCTACTGATTTACATTTGAAGACTGTTTTTATACATTAGAATGCATGCAAATAACAATGACACTAAAAGAATTGAGGTGAGAAATCCTCAAATACACATTTTTCACAGAAAAATACTCACAAGAAACTGGATCTTCTTGAGGCTGAAGGTGTTGGAGCTCCGGATGTGATCTGCTAGTCTTCCTGGGGTGGCTACAACAATGTGGGGCTTATTCGATAGCTCCAAGGCCTGTGCAATCATATCTGTTAAAAAACATTACCAAAACATTAGATCATGTTGAACAAATGAGTGAAAGAATGACATGGGAGTAACTGTGTTTGTGTACATTACCCATTCCACCAACAATGATGCAGTCCCGCAAGCCCATTGGTTTTCCCAGGACTCTGAACTGTTCAGCTATCTGGTAAGCCAATTCCCTGCACAGACAATTACTGTTCATATACATTTGTTGTTCAAATTATAAATAGAAGACTTTATGAATGGCTTACTTATTAAGTTGTCACTGTGCTTTTGTGAACAAACTCTGGGGGGGACTTGAGATATAACAACTTTAGATTTCCATTTGTTTACCAGACACAAGTAGTTAGCTAGCTGTCTGTGAGGATTGGAGATTGACTGACCTTGTAGGTGTGAGCACCAAGCAGAAGATACCATATGGGTCCTCCGACAATTTCTGAAGCACTGGTAGAACAAAAGCAGCAGTCTTTCCACTGCCAGTCTTGGCACAGCCCATACAATCCTGACCTGGAGGACAGAGTGGCAAAATGATATCACATCAAAGACCAAGGCATCAGTAGTGAATCTACAGTGCCTTCGGAAAGTATTCAGACCCCTTCACTTTATATAAAAAAATAAAAAAAAAAGAAAATAATAATAATAATTTGCCGTATATTGAGCAACAGTCTATGGGGTAAAATCCATTACACAACAAATTGGGTTCAAGAAGAGCTAGCTGGCTACCTACCTTCCAGAATTGGTGGCATACAGTTTTCTTGGACTGGAGTTGGTCTACTGATCCCCATTTGTTTACATTGTTGAATCAGCCAATCTGACAGCCCGAGAGAGGAGAAATCCGACATTTTACGTTTTACTAACGTTTCCTGTTACTGAATATATAATTTACTGTGTGGTGTATGTCCAAAAATCGTCTATATTATTCTCTGAAATACAAGAGAGTCCTCGTGGTGATTCATAACTGATGCCTTTTGTTGACGTCATTGAACTAGCACTCTGTCTGTCGCATACACATGACGCGACTGGTCCATTCTTTGACTTGACTGTACCAAAATGCCTGAATATAAGGTTTTCCATATAGGCTAACTGTACATCTTCAGCTTCTTGTTATTTAGGGCCAACTATCACTATTTTCAGATATCAGATATTGCATCAAAATACCAGTTTTCAGAAATTCTGAATACAAATGTTAATTCATTATTCATTGGCCATTCACCTGAGCATGTGCATAAATTGACTCAGGGCGGAAACACATCTTGAAATTGACGTATATTGCTGTGTGCAAGAATGATGTTGTACAGTGCAGCCTCAGATTTGGGTAGACTATAATAAAAGAGCATTAGATGCTCTTGTGTCAACAAGTTATAGAGATAGGCCTACTAAACCACCATGCAGTACATGCAATTATGTAATTTAAAGGGGCAATCTGGAATTGGTACATCAATTTGACAGTGGTTACATTTCTCAAACCATATTCCTCAGTTGTTCAAACAAAAAGGTTGCGGGGTGACTGCTTTTTTGTTGTTTGAATCCCAGATTGCCCCTTTAATGGATAAAACAAAGTTCTTGGTGAATTGTGTATTATTTCAAACTCCTTTTTTGATGTTCTATGTAGCTTGAACAGGTGTTTCAGAATTGATTGCACTTGGGTGAGCCATTCTTTTAATTCTAAGAAGTTATTCTACCAAGCAATGTTTGTTTATGGGTGGTTTGTTTTATACTTGCACTATAGTTTTTCATTGTTGAAATTAATATGTTTAACCTTTTATCTCATCTTTTGGTGTTTGGTTTTCTCTATGCACCAGTGCTCTTCCTCTCTATATAGTCATGAGATACTGTCTATCTGAGATATAGTCTTGTATTTTACCCAATTCCTTTAATGGTTAAAAAATAAAATAATAATACATACTTGGTGTACATGCTATGATATTTTTTATCATAATTTATATAGATTTATATGGATGTCAGCCAATCCCACCTCTCTCAGTAGACCACCCTCTCTTGATTTCCTAGTGCCATATATTTTTAAATTGTGCTGTGATGTCTCACATAGTTCCTGAATCTTTCTAAATGTAGAGCTTGCACTAAAAATGTATAATCGTTTAATGGCATTATAAGAGACAATATATGAGTGTTTGATTTGCCTGCAATGGTGTACTTTCATCCAGTGCCTTTACTTTAGCTGTATCAATTCAAGTATATTCTCACTGACAGCCTTTATTTAGTATGGTACAATTATGTATGGAATCTTTTCCACCTTTAGCATCAGCAATCGATGAAACTATATAATGTTCCACTAGCTGTAATACAGAATGAAGAGGTTGCCATGTATTTTTCCAATAGAAGCAGCACAGTATTGCTGCTGGACTATTTCAGCTTGTGGCCTTGTATTGCACATTGAGGTCAGGTCAGAGATGCTGGACTCAAGAGACATTTCTTTGAAGGAGCCATCAGTGTCTCTGTATGATCCAGCCTGCCTGCCACATATGATTTGTGTCTTTACGGTAAGGGCTGAGAATTATGCATGCAGTGCACAAAGATATAGCCTTCTCGCCTGTAAATTGCCCTTGACCAGGTGAGGTTTCATTTTTGTTGTACTGTACATGGAGCAGTTTTGTGTTACAAATGGATGTATTCCCCGCTGACTTCTGCACAGCACAGAAAATCACTCATCTGAATATTTCTCTGTAACAGGCCAGTGCACAACATGATTAGTGCACATGAGCTAAAATACAGAAGCTCTACATTCTGCATTGCTTTATATGTTGTCCCCCTCTGACGTATTTCTACATATTGATGTTTTGTGCCATCCCTTTGGGAAGTTAACTCCAAGACCAATACACAACAAATATAATTAAGTAGATTAAATGTTATATTTTTCAATCATATTTTGAACCCTCCATTTCACAATTGAAAGTGATTGCAGTTAAAATCATCTATTTTATATTAAACAAATTCAAAATTATCAAGGAAATAAAACATGAAATCCATCATTAGATACATTTTACTTTTTCAATGACTAGACTAGCTACACTCAGTACAATATATTTTTAAAGAAAGAAAAAAAACATATTCTGGCCGTGTTAATAATAGCTGTTATTTTCCTCACTTTGGAATTATAGTACTGAGGTCAGCAAAAGCATAGATCAAGCAGCATATGTGGTTGTACACCAATTAATTCATGTCTGATCTCAGGCAATCGTTTGAAATGCATCCCAATGCCATCATTCCAATCAAACCTCATTACTTACGGAAAGGGTACTTTCAAGTCGGCCTGCAGGCTATTACAATATTATATTTCACATTTTCAAATGGCATACAGTGGGTTAGACATTGTCATTCTATTGGCGAAATAGTTACCAGCAGGTGGTGTTAGAGAGGATTCAAATTTAGCAGGGAAAGGCGTCTTCAATGGGATACCAGATCAGAATTGGCAGAAGGCAGAGAGCAAAAGGGAACAACAAAGTGCAGATTGCAGATGGATTTCATTACCGTGAGCTGACAGTCGTCACGAGTAGAACACATTACCACTTTGTTGATTTTTCTTTAGTTTCCTCACATTCATTGAGGGTGGTTGAATAAAAAGGTGAAGTGTAATTAGAAAATTAGAAAGAGAGCGAAAGAGACGGGATTTGCTACGGACAAAGGAAAGCTACATTGTAACGGACAGAACTACTACAATAGGGAACTGATATGATCTCAAGTGAATTAATTTCCTTTGAAAGATATCGGTGCTTCATAAATGTAATGCATAATTTTTAAACATTTGACATTCGAGGCGATTGGTTAACCATTATTCATTCGGAAACGAAAGAAAGAGAACCGAAGGAAGGAAAGACATTTGGCTGTATCTTGAGATAAAACAGGAATTTATACCTAACAAGGACACCGAAATCTTTTGAACAATATGGGGTGAGTGCTGCCTTCCGAATCCTCAAATCTGACAAGTTGCGCTTGTACTGTAATCGTAATTTAAGGACAAAAAGTGAAGTTTTGGATGAGTTCAAAAGTGCTACGGTAATGTCTCTCGTTGTGGTGTATTTTGATATGGTCTTTCTGGTCTAATTTGGTCTGTGATGTTTGACCAAAATCTCTCGCCCCAATATTGGCCACATTACATTCATGCATTGATCCAACACCATTTTCTTCAATTACTTTCTATAAAGGCTTTGTCCAAAACTGTTGTTGCATTCATGTAAACACTGTTTACACTTAATTCCACTGTTGAAGTATAGATGTTATGTCGAAGAAAAAAGTGTTTTCCATGATATGTTTGATCTGCATAGGCAACTGCAACTGCAAAGACAACCTGACCTCATTTCAATGTCACCATTCTTGATATGAAAATGATGATGTCCCAGCCTGCAGTAATGACAAGTTCACCTTGATTGTTAAATTGTACATCTTTAATTATCAATGCATTGTACCAGTGTCACTGTTACGTCCACTTGCATGCATAGGCTGCACAGACAGATATAAACAAAGAAACAAAGTGAACAGTGTGCTGTCTGCATACATTGAAAGCTATGTTGTGATTATAATGCTGTTAGTGTGAAACAACCCCAGCCATTTCAGAACTTGATTCTCTTGTTTCTTTTTCAGATTAATTTGCATGTTTATCTTGGTACCAATCTTTATGCTTTTTGGAGGTACCACTTAATTTGACAATCAAGCTTTGCTCAAGGTAAACTAATTATATTTAAGAAGGAGCCTTTGGGGACAAATGTGTGCTTTAGTGTACATGCAACCAGACCAACCAGGCCAAGTCTTGCTGGTTAAAGATGCCCCCTGCATCAAAGAAACTATGTGCAGTATTAAATTCCCAGACTGCAACACACCACTTTGGAAAAGAAAAGTAACCCCATGTGGTTGGATTTAGCTCTGAAACAAACCTTCAACATCCTTGAAATGTTCCTCTTGTCAAACAAAGTTTCACTTTTTACCTTCTTACCACTTATCTTTTTCTACACAGCAAAGAAGCCTTCCCTGAGCAGTAATAATGTATCCACTACACAGAGAAAGGTATTATTGATACATGCTGTACATGTTGTGATTGCTCATCATCCATTTGCCCTGTCCACAAAAATGTGCCCCTCATCGACAAAAGTCATCCCCCCAGTTCCCCATTTTGTCATGTCCAGAGTATGCTATTATCATATTATATGCCGGTGATAAACATTGGGATTAGATCACCGATGTATTGAAGTACACATTGGATTTTTGATGAATGTCAGAATCTGCAGATTTGGTGTTATTCTTAACTGCATATTCAGCGGTTTTCCTGACTTTGTCCTCATAATGCTAATCATACTATGTCAACCATACCATCTATAAACCTTCTCTGGTGACTCTGCAGCTTTCATGCATCTACAGGCAACTCTTAGATTGTGTCAGAAGCAGTGTGCCAAATCCAGTTTTCACAAAAGATGAGTTTTTTTATGGGTAAAGTGCTTTATTGCTCAAGCTTGGAATGAGTGGGAAGAAATGTCTACTTTATCTGCTGTATACAGTATGCCATGAAGTACCGTAGTCTCACTTGCAGCCACCTACTAGCCAAGGAGAATTCCGCTTTTACAAGGAGCTTCTTAATGGCTGTCTTAGGGAAATTTGCTATTATTATTATTATTATTATTATTAATAATAATAATAATAATAATAATAATAATCAATAATTTATTTCAATAGTACTTTTCTAGACACCCAAAACACTGTACATTGTATGGAGGAGAACTCACTTCATCATTACTAATGTGTAGCACTCATTTGGTGATGCCACGAAAGCTCAGAAGTGAATCATGCCAATTAGGAACTGGGGTACAGTAGTTAGGTGGCCATGATAGTAACATGCCTACTGTTGTGATAAGTGCCATCTGAACAGAGCCACGGGGCCGGTTTCCCGGACATAGATTAAACCTAATCCTAGACGAAATTGGGTCTTCAATGGATATTTTCTATTGAAAGTGTGATTTATTGCAGTACTAGGATTAATCTGTGTCCAGTAAACCACCCCAGAGTCTCAATATTTGGTTTAACTCAATTAAAAGGATGGGACCCTACACAGGCCAGTGCCACAATCACTGCTCTGGGACATTGCGGTCCTCTTAGACCAGAGAGAGGAATGCCCCTCTGCTGGCCCTCCCAACACCACTTTCAGCAGTCCCCATCCAAGGATTGACCAAGGCAAAAAGGGTTCAAGGTATTATGGCTGCTGGCTATTTCAGTGGTATGGAATTTATGCTCTTCCTCAATTTATTTGTCAGACAGATACTGACCTTAAAGAGTACTGACCTTGAATTAAGTGCCCAGTGTGCCTAGTCCAGTATGCTGAAGTAACCCAAGAGAAAATAATTGTTCATGTAATATAAACAATAATTGTTTTTGGCAAGAATTTGATCAAGTCTTTTTAAAGGTAGACTCTGGGATATGATGTCAATAGGACAAGAGCGGGGCAGAGCGGGACCAGGGATAATTTCAAAACAGACTATTCAATCCTAGATGCATATCATGACGGTGCACATGCACCGACGTCTAACACATGCCTACTGTTGTTCACATCTTACTCCAAAATATCTTTGGTAAAAGTTGCTGTGACTTCCTGGCATGACATCATATCCCAAAGATGACTGATAATTACCTTCCCTAAATGCAAGCTCTATTGGATATAGTATGTTGAGTTGAGATGCTGAAATGTGGACTTGTAGTTGAGTAGCGATGAGTTAGCGTTTAGTTATGACTGTGCTATTTTGGTATTTAGTTGTGCAGTGTCATGTTGCTGAACTTGGCCGGACACTTTCGCTGGCTCAGGAATGTAGACGCTGGGCTTATTCGACTCTCGGGGGTCAAAGGATTGAAACCCCTTAAAGGAGAAGCACAATACAGTCAAAATAGTTCCCTTGGATAAAATAGTATTATATATATATATAGTATATATTCTCTATGAAAAGTCATATGTTTGGAATATTTCAGATTAGTCCCTTATGAATTATCCCCCTAATGCTCACAGCAGGGATGGCACAATTATTTTGCCTTAGGGCAAAGGTCAAACTCAGGTGGCCGAGCTTTGCCAGAAAAACAAGAAACACTTACACTTGCATGGATATGTGGTACAAAATGATGAGTGAAATTAGTGTCTTGATTGTCCCGCTCATAAGATCTTTTCAAGGATATTCTTTTGTGTATAACACAAAACTATTGGTACAAAGACTGTCATGTATTTTTCATATGGAAATGGATCCTTTGTTACATGCAGAGATATGTTTACTTTCCACCTGGGATATAGTATAAATCAATTGAACTACAGTAGCAAGCAATGTCTAAGGTGGCAAGTATTTCTGAGCCATTGCAGCCATAGAGGGAGCTTCCCTATTGGTAGTTTGAAGCATTTCTAAAGCTAAGTCATGGTATCTTCAGGCAGCTGGAAAGGACAGCTGATCCACATAGGGGGCCATTTTACAGATCAGTGGCTTTTGGGGAAGAATTAACTGTGGGAGCTTAAGCATGAGATGAAGAGACAACTGAGAGGGATTAGCCAGTGATGACACTCAATGACTCTCGGTGAACCCACACACCGGGCTGATATTTTATGCTTATATGATATGATCGCTACCTTTTTTTCATGATTAGCAAGACCGGTCAATTTGATGATTTTAATCTACCTTTTAATCTGATTACAAGCTCAATAAAAGGAATTGATGTCATCACAATTATTGAAGGTGCAAAATTAGGTGCAGGTGCACCATACAGAATAAGGTTTTTGCACAGGCTCACTAACAGTGGGAGCATTCCTCTAAACTGGACGTTTCTGTAGCAGGAGATTGTAGGTCTGTGGATTAAGGTCATTGATGGAGAGTTCAATCACAATGCTCTGTCATCCCTGCCTCATTTTCAATGAGAAGGTTGTCCATTAATCTAATTTGATCTTCCATTGTTGGATGCTCTTGAGGTAAAACCACTGGCTCAAAACTGATGGCTGGTCTGATGTCTGGACCAATGCCAGCGCTTAACCTAAATCATTTTGGACCTTCTCCATTTGCCTAAAAACGCCCTGATTCCCATAAAATGACAGACCAGGTACAATTAGTGGCAAAATTCAAAATACACCCATGTTTAATTCATTTTTGCCCTGAATTTATAGGATATGGGCGTGCATATACAATGGGAAAGGTGATGAAATATAGATAAGTAGTGATGTCAGCCTTTTCCAGTAGCCCCCTATCCAGTTGTCTGCTAGCTAGTGCAAGCTAGTCCCACTCAACTTGATAGCCAGTCCAACTCCTTACTGTCCTCTCTCATATCACAGCCTATACCCTATATCATCAATGCTAGCAGTCTCCTGTAATGTGTTACCTGGAGCTACTGTATACTGTACAGTAGCTATACATTGGTTTTCATTAATTAATTATATCGATACCGTTTTGTCATGCATTTCATGCATGGGTTAGTATTGTGTGTATGAACGTCTGTTGAGGGGGAGGGGAGGTGCGATGAATATGACCTTAAATAGAGTTACAATAATCTTTTCGGACAACCCCCTGATTTTAGACCTCGTGGAGAGAAGGGCGATGTTGCATTCAGAATGTCATTGCATATCCGTAACTCTAGGATACCTATGCAACAACACTGTAAGGTTGGTTTGAGATGGCAGCTTGAAAGCCAGTAGGGCGTTGTAGAACGTTGGAGGAGCGTTGGGTGCAGGGTTCAGTATAGTGTGTGGTTGGCTCTCTCTTTTCCCCCAGGGTCTTCCTTGACCCTGCAGGGTTGAATGTGCCAGCTGGCTAGTCACAGTCCCTCAATGTGTGTCACCCTTCCTCCCCCTCCTTCGCTCCACGGCTATTTGCCCTTCCCTGCCGAGGCCTTGCTTTAGGCTCCCTACCCATTCCCTCCTAGCCAGGGCTCAAGGCCCTGTTCTCTCTCTCCCCACTCTCACATGGCACTCAACAGAATAGTCAAGAGGCTTCTCTAGTGTCACAGCATGAGACGTGGCCTCTTTAAAACCAAGCTCTGCTGGGCTCCTGCAGAACCTCTTCTTTAATGGGATACATACTGTGTGGTGTATCAATGCTGTTGGACTAATCTTCAGTCAGAATTTAATCCATGTTAATCTATGTGTATCATCTTAACCTGCAATTTGACTGATACATGATGAGCTGAAGGATTCAAGTCCAGTTGGCATTTCTCAACTGCACTAACATCAATTACGGTGTGAGGTGTGACATTGGGGAATTAATCAATGTTTTGACAGTTTGACAGATGATGATCAGTCAAACAGTCATTCCTTCTTGCCAGGAATGAATAAGATATGGTTTGGAATCTTGACTGTAATCAGATTGGTTTGTTGGTAATCTTTGATTAGATTTTAATGGATTTTTGTCAGAACCATTTAGATATCTGAACATGTAGTGAGATGAGACCTTCATTTTACAAATGCCTTAGAAGAAAAAAAGCTTCCAAACGTTTTTAACTGATTATGTACGATATTTGAAACCATTAGTGTACAAAATGTGTCCATTGGGGACAAGCCCATGGGGTACCTCTGATTATGAAGCTTGATGCCAGGAGCTGTGTAGTGACCATGGTTAACAGTGTAGGCAGATTAGACCCTTTATAGAGTCAGATAAACGTCCGGGGGGTCTCTACTCCTATATCTTGTGTGGCATGGCTCCAGTAAGTCTGGGAGCAAGGGGCCCCATGCAGCTAGGATTTACCACTCTGTACTTCAGCTCTTCGGAGGTAAGAATCAAGAAACAAGTCCTGAGTAGCCACAATATTTGAGTCCGGTATGTATTGCTAGCAAACAAGAGACAAGAGCGTAACAGCAGCCCAGCGTAGATCCGGGGGTCCGTTCAGCACAAGTCTGAAGAGACGATTATCAGGGTTGTCTTTTATACAGTTTAAACATAATGGTAGGTGCCGCCAAGGCTATCGGCTGATGGGCTTGTGTTTACGTGAGAGAGGGCGGGAGAGAATGAACAATGGGGAGACTCTCTTACTGATCAATCGGCGCTTTCTTACTGATCAATCGGCATTCAACATTTCACACCTATCTGCAAGATATGTCTGTTCCCCCATTACTGCGCTCCCTCACCACTCCCTCCGAAATCACCGCTGTTCATATGGTAAATTATACAGTGGTTCTCAGAACAATGGCTATAGAACTTTAGAGGTGTGGCAAGAGAAAATGTAATCACAGTATTTACACAAGTTGTATCAGTCATATGAAAGTGTATAACCTGAAAACAGTTCTATCAATGTATTTTCCATAACAGTTACACCCCAGCTAAAGTTCATCATGACAGGTTTATTGGTTTAATGTTTGTTTTTGCACACCCTGAGCACACTCTGTATCATGCTAATATTTATGTTCCACCTCCATGGCTTTGGCTGTGGTGTATAGCCTCATTATCTTTTGAGAACAGTAAGCCCAACTTTAACACATGTGGTGCTGGTTGGTTTGCATGCAAGTGTGATGAAGGTAGACATTTAACAAATACTAGCAAGGGTTCTATCATTCTGTATGCAATGTACATATTACAAAGATTCCTTACGCTACATACTGTATGCTGTGCTAATTAATGTCAATATCTAATTGAATAGCAGTGAGAACAGTACATTGCATACATATTGTACGATATAAACACTATTAGTTGTGTAACTATGTTCACTTAAATGCATTTGAATCTCCCCAGCATCTAATTTTAATGGATGTATCTGGCGTTTTAACTTTCTCTTTTCTTCAGAGAAATATCATTATTTGTTGCTGTAGGAAATCTCCAACTAAACTAATAATCCATAGACATAGGTTCATTTCACAGATGGCATGTCCTAATTCCACTACAACATCCACAGGCTTTACAAAAACAAACAAAATACCATACATTTTGAAAATGGGAATACAGTATCTGAGCAGTAAGGGCCTTTGCAGATTATTTTCTTGTCATAATCGCCTTGTTTTCCAAACCATTGTATGGTAGTTTGCCCTTCAAAATCCTGAATGGTATGTTTGCTCTGTCCACTCATTTCGGAGATAACCATCTACAGGAATAAAAAGGAATCTGAGAACTTCTCCCAATTTAGGGCTAACATAGTTTGTGGCACCAATGGATTAATGTACCCAAAACCAAACATATATATTATGTCCTTCATTTCTCCTTGTTGTTGTTGTTGTTGAAGGGACTGAGTGACAACAAAGCAGCAATGTTAAACACCCCCCTGTGTTTTGCCTCTTAAGGGAGCAGCCCATCTTCAGTGCCAGAGCGCATGTCTTCCAGATTGACCCGGCCACAAAGAGGAACTGGCTCCCTGCCAGCAAGCATGCTGTCACTGTCTCTTTTTTCTACGATGCCAACAGGAGTGTATACCGCATCATCAGTGTCGGGGGCACTAAGGTGAGAGCTGAGAAACACACTCCCACTGGTTTCTGCTTCTCACAGTATCTTCATTGTCCTCGTCGTTCACAAAGAGTAATGGAACACCAGACTCTCAGTTGACGAGCACCATTAGTAAGACCTGTGTCAAGTCTGTGAGCGGTAGTTAGCTGGTGTCTAGTGTTGTGAAGGGTAAGCAGTGCCCCTGCTTCCTGCTAGTCTTTCATTATTGTTGAGCTGGCCAGCTTTCTGCTAATGAGCTTCCCAAAGAAAAGGATGCAACATTATAGTCCTGCCCTGTCCTACATAAAATAGTGCCCTCAATGGCAGTGTTTAAAACCCACACTGTTACTCTTTTTGCTGAGATGATCAGATGTACTTGAGCAAGTGGATGTTTTTTTTAACTTTCTTTGATTATATGATGAGAATTCAAAGCGTGTCTCATGCCCTCGCTAAGTGAAAGGTTAAAAACAGGAAGTATTTGATATTTGATATACAATTTTGAACATTACATATCATTTTTTGTCTGACTCGGTGATGTTTTTTTATTGTGAATTCTATATCAGTACCTGATAATCTGCATAACACCTAGCATACTGGTATAGTGCGTTATAACTCATTATTGGCATGTACAATGCCTTATGATGTCTTTATGATATATCACAAGATGTCTGTCTATAAGGCTTTTTTTCAGCTGATGGAAAATGGCTGATAATAACTCTATGAGATCATTTAATACATTATAGTGCAGTCGTACATGCTTGATACAAATCTATGAATGCATTATGAACACATTATAACTGTATGCTCCATGTAAACCCCCCTGTAAAACTAAATAATAATTCAGTAATGTTTGAAAGGTGTTGCCTTATGGTGCTTGCTGTTGCTGATTACATTAAAACTGCTCATTTTAATCAAATGTCTTTGTCACCACAGGCCATCATTAATAGCACCATCACACCCAACATGACCTTCACTAAAACATCACAGAAGTTTGGCCAGTGGGCTGACAGTCGTGCCAACACTGTGTATGGCTTAGGCTTTGGCACGGAGCAACAGCTTCAGCAGGTAAGTCACAGCCAGTGTTACTGAAAGTTCACAGAGGACCAACTTTAGCAGAATCAGAAAACTTTATTGTCATACAACAAATGGTTGAACTGGATTCTTTTTGAGTTACACATGAGACAAAAAACATTTTATACATATTCAGAACCTGATAGAGCACACAGTTCACACCATAGAATACCCAAAAATGAATGCCACAGAATGGTATGAAGTGTGTGGGTACAAAAGTGCATTCATTTCTCACTTTTCTGTCTGTAGTTTTCTGACCAGTTCAAAGAGGTGAAGGAGGCAGCACGTCTTGCACGCGAGAAATCCCAAGAGAAATTTGAATTGACCAACCCTGCACTGAACATTGCCGCCCCACAGGTGAGTTACGATACTGCAGCTGCTCTTTTACCCTGCGAGCTAAGCTGGGAGGGAGAGAGGTAGTACAGATAAGCATAAGGCTTAACAGTGATACCTTTAGGAGCATGTGGCCATACATACATCTATTTTAAACACATGGAATATGCTATGGGGATTAGATGAATGCTCTGTTTGACCATTCTATTATTTTCCCAGTTGGTTAATGTTGTTAAAGGATTTCATGCATGAAAAATGGGGAAATTAAAAAAAGCTTGTTTCAAGGTAAATTAAGTGACTGTAATGCCTACATACAGAGAGAGAGAGAGAGAGAGAGAGGAATCTCTAAAAGGAGCAGTTTTTTAAGGCTTGTCTAGGCCAGGGCACTGTTGAAATGGCCGATTGGTGATTTCTGGATAGAATTGTCAGTTGAGGGACAGTGTGAAATTGAAAGTCAGAGATGAGTCCCCCTGCAGTACAGTTCCCCACTCCCCCAAAGGCTCATTTACTTTTCGAATACTTTTAAACCATTTGTCGTATCAATAATGGCAGCTTGAGATGGTGTAGGAGTCTGCGATGGGGCCATGCAATTTATACAGAAAGCAAACAATGTAAATGCAAACTGATTGCATTTTGGAACGCATTGTTATACAGCTTATTGTTAAATCAATCTCTCTTCCAATTAACTTTAATGGATATTTCTGCGAAGTAATTGCAATCCATTGTTTAATAAGTGCTGGGACAATTTGGTTATTGTATCATGCTTTGAATGAGGGCAGAGAGGTTGTGTGTGCAGCAAAAGCACCAACAAGAAGCCATTGAACACAAGTGGCTACCAAGAGTAGGGCAGTCATTTCTTTCTTAGAATGGAGCTAGTCACAGGGATGTGGTTCTCCGTTCTGCTGCCTGCCTGAGTCTTTGTAACTGTATAATAATCTTGCTGTTTAGCACATTTAGATAAACAAGTGACATTTTTTAAAGACATTGTTTTTGTTGATATGACGTTTTATGATTCACTATTAACAATTGTTTGTATATTGATAACATTTCTATGATTTATTTTATAGTGCATGGAAGTATTGTATTGTTATCTTTACTAGATAAAACTGTTTCATGTCAACTGTATTATATTTAACTGTTGGGTTTATTTTGCTGGGATCACATTTTTTCAAATCCACTAACTATGGCCCTGTGTCTGAAAGGCACCAAGCAGAAACAATTGTTTGGCTCTTGTGGGAATGTGTCATGTCATTGCATGGGGTCACCAAGGAAACTGGCTGTCATGCAGAACATTTCTTTGTACAGTTGACTGACCCATTCCTCTCTCCATCTGGATAGTACACCACTCATCCTAACACACACAGAGCACCTGGATATGGCTGGCTGGCTGGCTGGCTGGCTGGCTGGCTGGCAGGCAGGCAGGCAGGCAGGCAGGCAGGCAGGCAGGCAGGCAGGCGGCTGTTGAAAAAATTATACCATTTTATGCTGAGTCTCATATCTGTCATATCGATATGTCTCATATCTGGCCAATCAATGACATAAATTGATCAATGAAATACCAGAGACCAGAAAACCAGCAGTACTTTGGCCATTGAGAGATGGAATTGAACAGCCCTGTCTTACATACATAACCCCAGGTCAATAATGGCTTGGAAGGGCACAACCCACCTGTTCCTCTCAAGCGGTGTAGCTGGCCCCAGGAGTACAGTACAGTACAGTACAGTACCACTCATTGGTGTCACTACCGCTGCACTAAGGTGTGCAACACAATAACCTAAAGGTCCTGTGTTGCTCAGCGCCCAGTTTTATTTATACCAGAGAGCATTAGTGGAGGAGCCACTTTAGACTCCTGAGATGCACCCACGGTGTGATATGGGTGTAGCTTCACCTTGAAAGGAGCTGCTATCTTCCCTGTGATTAAGTACCATACATGGCACATATAAGGGCAGTGCAAGTCATCTATATTTGATATGACCTCAAAGTTTAAAAAGTCACAAATAAAACCGATGTGCATCCATCAGAGACCTAAATATGCCTCTGATGCAAGGCCTTATCAATTCATAATAATGTGGTTTCAGGGTCTCATGAAACCAAGGGTGTACGAATAGGAAAGCTATAAAGCCAGGAACACAGGTCTGACAAAGTCATTGATAAATAAGTAAACAGCGTTTATGTAATTTGGCTGCGGTGATGCGCTGCCGTAACTCTGAGAGCTACCTAGAGAGAAAATATAATCTAATGAAGTTTGAATCCCCGGGTCATACCTCTGTGCTACATTTATGGTATCTTAAAGTGATGACACTGACTACTTCTGTTTCTTCAGTGCACTGAGGGCAGAAAACCATCCTTAACACTGAAATATTGCTGATGGATTGTATATTTTTGATCTGCTGTGTTTTCATGACAATACACTCGCTCTTCTTACTCATTCTCTTTTCTCTCCCCACCATATGGGTGCCGTGTGCCACGCTGCGGTTGATGTGTTCTGGGATTACTCCTCTCCCAGCTTTCTCAAGTAAGTGCCATGTGTATTACACCTCTGCTGTAGGAGAACCCACCACACCTTCATTCCAAAGGCATTATCCCTACCATCTCCACATGGCTTACACTACAACATGTTTATGGGCATCGGGAGTTCAGGACCTCTTGTCCTAGAATACCCCCTAGTGTTAGCTGAGCCATTCTGCTCAATAGTGCAGAGAAAGTATTCAACCCCTTGCATTTTCAGATTTTGTTGAAGACATTTTTACATTTAAGCTAATTTAGCAGTGCCCCAACAAAGGGGGTGAAAATGTATGCAATCAGGTCTTATTGTAGAATTTTCTTTCACTTTGAAAGTGTCCAGTAAAGTGTGTGAGACAACCCTTATTTAATGTATTTCAGTTTCAGACTCGAGAAAAAGAGAAAATTGTGCAGGGAGGTTGCACTGTTATAGTAGGAAAAGAGCAGATCTTGGAACAGGCTCTCTGTATGGGCAAATACTCAAATACTTAAAGGGAAAGATTCCACATGAGAGGTCTCTTTTGAATTTCCTTGAATTAGCCATGCATATACATGCGCAGTATGTCGGTTTTAAAGGGATGCATCACTATCTTATATTCCTACTCACTCCAATTGGAATGCATTAGTCAATGACTGGGGGAAAATGTTGGAAATGTGTAATCCCATTATAACTTAAACATGATCCACATTATAAATAATTCAGGGTTTCTGTGCTCCCTAGCCATTGACTTTGGTGTGGAGTTTTAGCTTTCTTAGCTTTGATTTCTCTTGCTCTTTCCTTTTGGACCTAACACTCCTCTTTTCAATGCTGGCATTACTCTTTTTAAAAAAAAGAAATTATCAATGCATCCTCCATATCATACTGTAAGGATGGGAAGAAAGCGCCCGGGCTGTAGAAATAGAACAACTTTCTTGGGGGAATACACATGGGCTGACTCTGAGAAGGAATGAATAATACACACTTTTCTGAGTGCAAGGGGTGTAATGCTTCAGAGATGCACTCTGTGCTTGTCAAGCTCAAGTTTGGTTTTCTATCTGGCCACAGAGGGGGAAGAAAAGAGATGTGGTTTTTTTAGAGAGCTGGATTTTGGAACTTCCACTCCCTATGTTGAGAATCGTGGTTTAACAAACCTCTGTCCAATTTAGCTGTAGCTCATTTTTGCCAACAAAAAAGGGACATCAAAGAATGTCTGTAAGACAGAGTAGAATTGAGCCTGTCTCTCAGTTCTATAGTCTATGTTAGTCATATCGCCTTTAACTCCTCTGTTACAAAATGTGAAATCTGCAGAACAACAAAGCTGTGCTCATGTTAACTCTGCTTTGTTCATGTACACAGAACTGCCTTCCAGTATACACTGGCAAGCAAATAAAAGGTGGAATAGTAGCTAACTTTGACATGTTAAAATTAATACCATATGCTTCTCCATGCTCCACAAAGTAATGTGTTTACTAGCTGTGTTCTACACATGGTTGGATGTTCAACTTGTGAACCTGTGCCGCTGATATGGAAGCTGAGGAAGAACATTACTGCTGTTGGCATACAGAGTTGTGCTCCTGCTCCCTGCCCTTTTGTTTTGATGATTCGTCTGGATCAGTGGAGGCTGGTCGAAGTAGAAATCGGAGGACGGGCTCGAGGTGTGTTTCATGTGTGTAATGTTTGATACCATTCCTCATTCCATACATTACAATGAGACTGTCCTCCGATTTCTACCTCCACCAGCCTCCACTGGTCTGGATGTATAGCAACACAGTTTTTATCTTAAGGCTGTCTTTTTGAGCTAGCAAAACAGCTAGGTTACATCCATTTGTCTGTGTCAAGTAAACAGAAACAGTAGGCCTGCATTATTGTTCTTGTGGTGTCTTGTTACTCTATGGATGAGCTGTATGATTTCTGTCACAGCATTTTCACAATACCATTTCATTGAATCAGTCATGCATTGCACAGGCAAGTAGTTATGACAAATGAAATACGCTCTGTGAAAGGCATAGTCATCTCGCCCCCATTCAGATCACAATAAATGATTAGAATTTAATAGAAACACAGGGTTTTGCTCCATTCCCATTGCAGTATTCATGGTCTTGCAATTCTCCTAACAAGTGAAGCAACTTGTCAAGACAAGACAAGAATCTCTGTGCCATTGCTGCTATTGCATTGACAATTTCCGTTTGTTCAAAAAGACATTTTCCTGATGCCTCGTTTGAACTGAACTTGAACTACAGGGTATGCAGGCTTTTGTCCCAGCCCAGCTCTAACACATTCCATTCTACTAATCAGCTGCTCAACAGGACCTTGATTAGTCTAATCAGGTGTGTTGGTGCTGGGCTAGTACCAAAGCCTGCACACCCCGTTGCTCTCCAGATCTCCAACTACATGACGCATAATTGTAGTGAAGTTCACCTTGATTCCAGTCAAGTAAGAGGACTTGGATCAGAGTTGAAAGATGCCCCATTTATTTGATGTCCGTCCTGTCTCTGAGCTGTCCCTTGTGGTCATCCAGGAGCTATCAGAGGACCGCCACTCCCCACCACTGCTGACTGTCAACGGCCCAGGGGAGGACAAGCTGTTCCGCAGCAAGAGCGCTGACATGGAGCTGACGTCAGAGAAGGAACGCATTAAAAAGATGCTCTCTGAAGGGTAATATTATAGAATAGTACTCAAGTAATACTCACACACACTCAAATGTTCCAAATTTCCATGTCATAATGAATAGATGGAATCAAATAAAATATGAAAGTTGTTCTCTCTCTACAGGGTTTATTATCTGTGACATGATTCTCTAACTCCGGTCCTGCTGAGAAACTTGTGAAGGCTTTTGTTCTAGCCCAACACTAACATGCCTTATTCAACTAATTGTAGTCCTGACTCAAGACAATGAACAGTTGTTTTTTTAAATAGGAGTGTTAGTGGGCTGGCACAAAAGCCTGTAGCACTTCCCCAGGACCAGAGATAAAGAATCCTATTCTGTGACATCACTTGCTGCTAGCTTTTATTCACCTAAAAGTCTAAATCTCAAAATTAGCATACACCAAAGTGACATTTCGTGTGGCATTTTATTGTCTCCCACTGTCTGTCATGCAACTGTTGGGTTGCCTAGTCACGAAGCACAGTGTCTTCTGACAGAATGTGTGCATTCCCCATCACCTGATTTCTGGGGCACCGCTCGCGCTAATTTACCGAAGTTCACTGGCTTGAGAGCGAGTAAAGGCTTAAATGCGACAGATAGGCAGATAGGCCTAATGTACTGTACAACCGTTTTAAAGAACAGGATACAATGCCTAAGTGAACGGAACAGCAGATGCATCCAGCGCTCACTTTTGTGGTCATACAATGGGATGAAGTGACCAGGCGACTGTCTAACACAATTTAACTCACCACAACATTAGAGAAGTGAGTGCATGACAAGAGATGAGCAGATTAGTGTGCTGTGAACCATTAGACAAGTCATGTTCTGTAGATATGCTATGGGCTAAATTAAATCAAACCTGCATAATGGTATTTACGCAGTGGCTCCTTCTCCCATGGTCAAACTAAATAACAAAAATGAATAGTGTACAAAACTAATACTATTAGGTAGACTCAAGAAGTGTGTGACTGTAATCATCAGTTAGTAAGCAAAGACACTGCACACACTTTTCTATGGCAAGTTTGATTTAATTCCTGCATGGAAATGTAATAGCCAAATCAAGTCATGGCCCAAAGCTCTAGTTTATTCTCCTATTGTGGAGGCTGTGTGAGTGGGAGGTTTGAACCCACTGACAGGTGGACACTGACTGTATGAGGCTGAGTCATATGTAGTTAAAAACATTGTCATTAATGAGGATAGCACAGAGCCTGCCCTCCACCCTGCCCAAGTACACAAAAACACACTTATTACATCCAATTTAATTTGCCCCTCTTAAGATGGTCCTATTATTGCATATAATGAGGGTTTTCATGTTTTTGTGTGTGCCTGTTGCTATGGTGATAGTCGTCTTACACAGGTGGTTTAATACAGTATGGAGGGTGTTGTTGCATTTTACCTTAGAACTTAGAGCCGACATGTCAGTTCTAGTGTTCTTATATTTTTGTGGGACGGGTACTTTACTGATTGCCTTTCTCTTATTTGAAAAATATCCAAAGATCCTCTGTAGAATGGTGCTTGTGATTGGTCTAATGGTGCACATTGTCTTCTGACTGGTTTGAGACAATTGTTTTATGACATCTCATTGTTTTTTCTCCAGGTCAATATGCGAGATTAACCTGGAAGCGGAGCTGTTCACCCTGCAGGACAGCAATGCTAAACTTGTGGCAGCGCTGCACGAGGCCAACACCAGTGTGGACCAGTGGAAGAAACAGCTGGCCGAGTATCAGGAGGAGACAGAGAGACTCCGAGATCAAGTAAGAGCTGATATACAGTAGTTAATGACCATTAGTGATATCCTGGCTGTCTGCATTCAAGAATTAATGTTTTAAGGTTGTACATAATTATTTAATAATTCTGAGGACACATATGATGACATCTCCTTGAACCACAGATGGTGAATATAGTTAAAAACAGCCAGCAACATGACCAATGGTTCACTATTGAAGAATGCATTATATCTAAGTAAACACAAAAAAAAAATCTTCATAGAGTTTGTTATTAAAGAGAGAACTTTCAGACCTGCAGATGCTGCTGGTTTGATACAATATTTTTTCCTAAGGAAATCACTGTTGACATGCCTTGATCATTTGAGGGTGAAATTCTTTTGCATAAATTTAACTTGGTTTGAAAAAGAGAAATGTGCCCTTGGTCAAGCTTAATGAGGTTCTTTCATGTGGCAGATTAAAGTACCACTGCAACAAATGGCTGTCAACAGTCTTATTTTAGCTCCCAGGCACTGAGGGGAACATCATCCATCTCAATCCAACCGAAGGTTATTCCCCTTCTCTCAACCAGGTGGTTGGAAGTAGACCATGTCTCCAGGGCTTGGCGGGACAGGAGGCAGTTTCAGGACAGGACACCCTATATTTCCCCCCTGCCCTAGTTTGGAAGGAAAAGACAAATCACCAGAGAAAGAGCAGGAAAGCCATTGGCTAGGATTTTCTCCATGCCACTGTTCAAAATAAGCCCCTCTCCAGGCTCTCAAAGATCCAGACACTTTTCGTTGTACTGAAGAGCTCTTGTGGTTTATTTTAGGGGTATTTCTGACACTGCAGAGAGGCACTGGTCCCTGAACTGGTCTCTCAGATCTTGCCTTGCATTTCTGACAATAGCAGAGTTGCAAAATGAACTACAGTCCTCTACACATATGGGGTGAGCACACTGTTTTAGGAACACAATTGGTAAGTTATCTGCTATTGCTAACAATAGCTTTACAAGCCTTTTCAGTTCATTTCCCCCCAATCTACCCTTCACCCAGTCAATTTCATGATAACTTGGACATGGAATTGGAATTTAAAAAGCTCCATTATTACATTTGGGGTTAGAGCTTCTTCAACTCACCAATTGGTTTGTGTTGTCTGCTCTTTTTGGCGGTTAGAAGGGCAGTTGCACTAGCAATACAGTAGCTGCATGAATCCCTAGGGGGATGGCTGTCACATACATGTATGGATTTGATAGGATAAAGTTGGGTCATATGGGAGTGCCTGATCCCCTACAGCAGCTTTCCTAAGCCTGGATGGGTAGCATGCCATGGAATCTTAAAGCACCACTTTGAAATTCCTTCTGAAGATGAGAAGGAGATACAAAAGGAGACATGATAATTCTGGCGTCTGGGCACAATTCTATGCACATTTTTTGTTAGGTTTGAATAACACATTGTTTTGTTATTGTTCTAAGATTTTAACCATGTTGTTGTTTGCTGTTAAGTGAAGAGGGGTGAATGATTTGTCCTCACTTGAAAGAACTGTCACTCAATACATTAGCGTGGTATTCCAAACATTATGAGTCACAATTTATATGCTGAACACATGAAAGTAGGTTAAGTGAAAGTGTCTAAATCCCTATACTTTAATGTCAAATCCCTCCAGGAATTAAAAAAAGGTTGCAATGGGTGATAGTCACCTTTAAGACTTGGCATTAAAAACAGTTTTTCATTGTTGGCCATCAGGCATGAGCCACTGTTTATCTATAGTTTTTGTGTGTTTGACTGACTGAGATTCAAACTCAGGTGTTCCTTGTGAATGAAATGCGAAAGCTCACTTACATTGCATTCGGATTGCATTTTTCCTCATCAATCTACACATAATACCCCATAATGACAAAGCCAAACCAGGTTTTTAGAAATGTTTGATAGTTTATTAAAAATAAAAAACTGAAATATCATATGGTATTGTCTGTAGATTGATAAGAGATCCATTTTAGAATAAGGCTGTAACATAACAAAATGTGGAAAAAGTTAAGGGGTCTGAATACTTTCCGAATGCACTGTAGCTAAAGCCTCAGCATTAGCTTAGGGAGCTAACGCATGTCTTCAAGTCTCCAGAAAAATTACTCAGCCCCTTTGACTTTCTGGGTCACGGCAGAAGTGTGATCGACCAGGGTTCGAACACGGGCCTCCCACGCACACATTTCTTAAGCTAAAACCTAAGAATTAGCCTGGTGAGCATACACATTTCTTCACGTTTCAGACAAGGTTACTCATCACACGTGTCTGGTCACGAACCACCTCCGCTTTATGTGTACCCAAGGAATTAGAATAGTTAGTTTTTTGTTGCAATCAGTATTGTGCTGTATTATATTATTTAATCATATAGTGTTTGTTTTTTTTGATTGGGTGAATGAGGGTTTCTAATATTTGGTGAGTGACAGAGGAGTGTTTGTGCATGTGAGTGTGTTCATGTATCTGACTTTGTAACCAATGTTCCTGGCTGTGGGTATTTGCAGGTGGCAGAGCTGGAGGCTCAGAGTGGGCGGCCTGGTCCCAGTGACTCTGGCAGGGATGAGTTGAACCAATCCTTGGAGGAGCTGGAAGCCTTGCTTAAAGCTAAAGATGAGGTAAGACCAGGGGTTCAGTCATTCAACCAGGGATAGTTTTACAGTAAACTCAGCATCTTGACTAAAATTTAATAAAAAGTGGTTGTTTCCCAGCTGTGTTTTCAGAGCACTTCCTACCTGAATAGTGAATGCCCTTGAAGAGGTATTTTGCATACTGTGTAATGCACCTTCAGTTCAGAGGAAATTACTTTCTGTATATTTGTATTAGATGGATTTAATCCTGACATTATGAAATGACTGTCACTCAACCTTTTACATGTAGATTGGAGAGAATATTTGACAAACTTGCTTCTACTGTATATTCATAGCATGATTGTGCAATATTGTGAAAACCCAAAGGATTCTGGAGATAAATGGATCTAGAATGGAGATAGATAGGTCTGTTTGTTCATGACAGTGTGATATTTATTCATTCTCTCATTCCTCCATTTAAAGAGGTCTACAAAAGAGTCAACTGCCAATGAAATGGCCAATTATTGTCTCTCTGGTGTTTGAACTTCCTGTGACATCCAGTGATCTATATACAGGGCCTACAGTGGATTGGATACTGTCCTTCAGATGTAAATCCTCCCACTTCACTATAAGAATCTGAAATCTCCACAGCTCACAGCCTAAACAAGTAACACTTCAGTCAGGTGTGACTCACAAGGTCACTCCTGAGCCCTTGAGAGCAATTTTCAGTAACATCAAGGTTACCCATAAAATGTCCTAAACTCAGTCAAAACAAACTACAGCTACAGTGTAAGAGATTACACTGCATATTCTTTAAAATAAATAGATGTTCTTTGGAGAAAAGAGAAGAGAAAATAATAAATATAGTATGAATAGAGTGTCCTGAAGAACATATTACTCTGGTATGTTTGTTCTTTTTAGGAAATCCACAATCTACAGAGCAAGAAATCTGATTTCCATGAGTTGGAGAGGGAGAGAGAGGAAGCTGTTAAGAGACTTCAGGTACGGTTCCAGGGGTGTGCAAAAATAAAATGCAGAGATAAAACTATATATCATCATACAGACTATCAGTCATCAGAAATATACATGATTTGCAGTCGTCCATGTCACTTAGACCTTTTTCATCCGTCGGTTTTAGGATCTGGAGACGCGGAACACAGAACTGGAGCAGCGGGTCCAGAGTGCTGAACAGAGCCTGGCCTCCTCCCAGGAGGAGCAGGAGCAAACTGAGAGTGAGGTCCAGCGGGTCATCGACATCCTGGACATTAAGATCTACGACTTGAATGACCTGCGACAGAGCCTGTCCCAGCTAATCGACAAATAGCCTCCACAACACAAGGGATGCATCTCAATTGTTTTAAGTGGCTTCCTCCCTTTGTCTCCTTTCCTTAATCTTTAACTGATTTTGAAAACACTAAGGTAATGTCAGTGCAGATGAAGCAAAGGAGACAAGGACAGGAAGTCACCTTACGCTATTGAGATGCACCTAGTGAAAGAATTTTTGAGGGGGATGGACAAGAAAGGGAGTGAAGCTTGCCCAGAGCAACAACGTTAGTTCAAGCACATTTTTGCAGTGAATGAGTGACACCTTGGATTCACCTTCCACAGCGGTACACAAAAAAGACAGTTCAATCATTGTTTTGTAGGTGATGGGTGAGAGCATTACAGTGTTGTTTTTTTATTCATACCTCACAAAGAGAACTTAGCCAATCTTTACACCATGTTCATGTATATGTTCTGTTTGATTCGGTCAACCTGACTAGGTTACCTTGAATTTAAAACATATTTTTTTTATTAAATCCGGACCTACGCAACAATGTAGGAACCTGATTATTATGAGGTGCCATTTGTAAAGTTGAACAATATGTATAAATCTGACTAGATTTATAAATCTGGTTAAAATAAATAAATAAATAAATAAAATCTACAAGAAAAGAGGACAGATTAATTAATCTTGTCAGATTTATTTAAATCTGGGGATAACTGGCCTGTCAAAAAGGATGAATCTACTTTACAAACAGCACCGCATAGATTATTGTTTACTTAATTTTATCAATTGTCAAATACTTTTATGATTTTTTTGTATTGTATTACACTAACAGATGCCATAACAATGAGTTTTCCAAGAGGAAGGTGCATCTTGAGTTGCAGAAGACTTATCACTAAGGGTACATAATGAAAAAAAAACTGCATGAGCTCAGCACAGCGACTTGCCAAGAAATGTGCGTATGGGTGGAATCCTAACTAGAGATCAACATGCGTAACTCGAATCATCACACAAATTCCCCATTGACATCAATTTACGTGAATGTCTGAGTTACGCATGCGGACCTTGAGTAAGGAATCTGCCCTAGTGCAACCTTTAATGAATAGAAGTAAAAGCACAAGCAGTATTATTATTATTATTATTAGTGAACAGGTACGATTTTTTAACGTGTCAATGCCTAGCGAAATTGGTGTCTGAACTTTCACCAATGAAAATAGAGACCCTTTGCTTCTGATCTAGGCAAATAAGGTGCAATTATTGTTGAATTAGCAATACCTTGCAGGAATAAATGACAAGTACTTTTTAGATAATGTAATCACCAAAGCCTATTCTTGCTCATTTTGACAAAAAAATGCATTTCTGTTTAACAATGTTATGATTTGCCTTTGGCATCACATTTATATTACATCAAATTGTATTTGTACTACCTAACAGTGTGATGGACTGTCAAGTAATGACATGAGGATAATATTTAAGTGCCACCCATTGTATATGTCATGTCTATATTCTCTTTGTTTTGAGGGTGTGTATGGTCAGATCCATGTTGCGGTTTTACATTTTACCTGCCCATCTCCAGCCTTTAGAAGAGCAAGACATAGTTGGTGTCATTAAAGGTGATCATGCATATAACTGGAGTCAAAATACAAATGCAGTACCAAAGATGCACTTACTTTTCTTAACCACATGACTGGAAGAAGCACACTCATATTCTGTATGAAACTGGACTCCACTTCTATCAGGTAGTCATTTTAGATCATGGAAATATTTGCAATTACAGTTGTCTTGAATTCTTGTGTAACAATTCAGTAAAAATAGTGTAAGATCTGTAGTGTTATAATAGCCCTATGTGGCTTATGTGACACATCTGAGTAACTAACCACTAATACTTAAAATACCTCAGCAACTTGCTTTCTCAACTAATCCAAGTCAGTATTAGAGGTCAATTCAAATACCTATACAAAAAAAATACAGCCTTCTGTCTTTCCTTGAAGTAATCATCAATTGAATTTACGAGAGCAAGATTTCTATATCTTTCATACTGGATGAGTGAAAACATCTTGAAGGCATTTTCAAGTATTTCAACAGGGCCTTAGTAGCACTGGACTGTACAAACTTGCCTGATTTTACATATCTTTCTTCATAGGAACTCATATAGGACTCGTGTTGTGTGGGATCAGACAATATTGTGGAACTGTCAAGTTCAAGTATTTGTATACGGTTCTTAATCATTAAAACTTTCTAATGTGAAAATGGTGGTCTTATCATTACTGAGAAATGGTTAATATAGTTTAAAAAAAATAAGAATGATCCTTTAATTAGCCAGTTCTCTCTTCCAAATGTCACCAGCAATATCTTGTGAAATAGAGTAACCAATTAACAACTGCATTCGGATACATCTTTAAAATTCATGTGTTGCGTTACATTTAATTTTCTCATTAGTTCCCCATAGTTTGGGTTTCTGGATATTTGATTATCAGTAATAAATCTTTTTAATTTGGGCAACATGTCCGATTTAGTTTTATACTCTCAAACCCGTTTTTCCATTCCTGTTACGAAAATCCTGTTCACTGCATTGAATGTGCTTTCATCAGGATATGGTGAATGAAGAAAATATTCCCTTCTCACATGACTTGGAATAGAAGAGTGAGTTGACAGGGTCTGAGTTCAAGTGCCTCACATACATTTAGTATTTGAACTTTTCTATGACCCTCTGAGCTGATTAAAACATACTTATTGTTCAATTCTGTGGAGGCCTACCCTCTGATTTAAAGCCAGTCTAAGATTTGCAGTAATTTCAAATTATGAAATATACCCCATTGATTTGAATGAGCATAACTTGTAAGTACCAGCACAACCATCATACCTTATCATAACCGGAAACATTTAGGGTCTATTACAATCCATTGTTAATGATTTACTCAGCCTAGGAGACATGTAAACAAATGTATAGCATTAAATTATGTTTTTAAAAACTGCTCATGTGAAATGTCACTGCTTGAGAACCAAGATGTCAGGACTGATTTGCCTGTGAAAATGCATAGGATGCACTTGCTCCATTTTTGTTGGTACAGATTACATAAACTAACAGTGGCTCACATTGGTGGAATTATGCACCTCTTACAGAATATGGCTTTGATAACCTGGCACATTAGGACAAACAAAATCAATGTCAGCCAAAGGCTTTTTTATTTTTTTACCATTTATTGAACAGATTACAATAGTTTTGAATCTCGCCCACGGAAAGCACCAATCCAACCATTTACTTCAGCTTCTTCTTGGGGCGCAGGTTGTTGGTGTGTCCACACTTCTTCTTGCGGCAGTTGACAGCACGAGGATGGAGACGTGCGTAGCACCTGCAACATAAAACAGGATCAATTAAAACTGTCCAATTTGGAGTGTCTATGTTGGAACTTAGTGCAATTGAGGGGACTGACAGTTAATCAATACCATCACAATTAACAATACAAAAACAAGGCCTCCAAATTTTGAAAAATAGTAATGAGGGCAGTCCTCATTCCGATTTCCTCTAATGTCAATGTATTCAGTTGCTTACTTGCGGCAGATCATCTTGTCACAATTGTACTTCTGGGCAAGCTGTCTCAGAGATGGCTCGATGATGCCTCCACGCAGACGTAGCACAAGATGCAGAGTGGACTCTGACAGGGGACAGCATCAGTTGAAGGTTAGTGCAGAGCATGCAAAGATTTCTCATGGGGTTCATCAAGCACAACCATTGCCATGACAGACACAATTTGATTGTAGTGTGTTCCCTTACCTTTCTGGATATTGTAGTCTGACAGTGTGCGCCCATCCTCAAGCTGTTTGCCAGCGAAGATCAGACGCTGCTGATCAGGAGGAATGCCTAAATTACAAAAAGTATGTTAGATATATAAATTTAACTCCTGACATGACAACTGCGTGCCTTCATGAGTTCTAAACTGAAAAGTCCACAGGGCATACTCTAAAGTGTACTACTGCTATGATTCCATTCCTACGTCATAGACATTGAAAATAATATATCTTGCCAACTTGCCTTCCTTATCCTGAATCTTTGCCTTGACATTTTCAATAGTGTCACTGGGCTCCACCTCAAGGGTGATAGTCTTCCCCGTCAACGTCTTCACGAAGATCTGCATCTTTGCGGGCTGTAAAGAGAAATTGACACATTAGCTAGCAAGTCAGCTAACCATGCATTGAATTGAATAACGTTACAAGGAAGTTGATCTGAGACATGCGCGTATTAACATAACTAGCTACAATACTATTTAATCTTTTCTTTCAGCAAATTGTTTTTGTCTTTAAACATATCAAAATTGGCACTCAACTACAAGCAAGCAGTGGCTGTAGCTAGCTGGCTATCAGTTAGCTAAAACCACTTCACTCAGCAAGGCCTGCTCTTGATCTGCCACATGCGCTGGAACTTGTGTTTCAACTATCATATTTAGTTTTTCCTCGTCTCTAATGTTACATCCAAAAGGTTTCATGGTACTCAATGTGGTAGCGGACAGACTCTAGTGTTTCTATGACATTATAAATATCTATTTTAGACGATTTCACTGAAAATGTTATGGACAAAAACGTGTACCCACCCGGCCGTTAGCTGAGGCTAAACGAAAAGGGGCTGAAAGAGGCGGAAGTTATATTACATCACGTCCTCCTCTGCCTCAGCAAGGAGATTGCCGTTTAAAGTAGACGAAACTAACCAAGTAGGCATATGCTACTTAAGTTTAGAATCTAGGCAAACATATTAAATAAACCTATAATGTATCAAGTAAATTACTCTTAATTTTTCACTCACTGAATAATTCACAGTAAATTCAAAGCCATTCACAGCCAACTCAAAACCAGCCACTTACTTTGACCGGGTGCTAGCAGGTAATTTAATTTTACTGCCATCTGCTGTTGTAAGTGTTCAACTGCGTGACTATAACTCCCCTTATGAGGTCACTACCTTACCTGTCAGGTGTGAGCAGTGCATACATGTTCCTAATAACAATCTTTGCCCAATGGCTGTCACACAGTACAGCTACAAATACTTCTTGATTTCTTGATCTTGATTCCATAATCTCTGTATGTCATATCTCTGATTAGCTGTATCACACCTGAATAAAACATATGTATGAGGATAGAATATAGTTTATATATCAACGCAGTTATGGAGCTGCCTAAGCAACCCCATGCCAGATATTTTGGAACCATGGTGACAAATGTTTCAAAACAACAAGCCATGTGTTGCATTGCTATACTGTGCAATGTGAGAATGTAAATTGATATAGTAAAGTCATCCACAAACCTGTTAAATTATACATAAAAAACACTTGAGGCAGGGACTCATGTCTGCTACAACTATTCAAGTGATGCTCTTGACTATGGAATGGGTAAGTGACTTTCATTGTCTCCCTTACATTACATTGCTTTCCCTTTGCAACTGACCTCAAACACACACAAAAGCACAAATAATCCTAATGGTTCAGAACAATAGAAATGGAATAGGAATGGTTTGAATCAATTGAATGGGTGAAAATGGGGATGTGTGTTCTGTCGTACTGAATGGTTGATAGGAAATAGGAGGTGGTACTTTAGTAGGTACTATGTTAAAATATGTTTTCATTTGTTTGTGAGATGTTAGGCTACTGTTCCATTCTACTGTTCCATGGTGATGGTTTGTTTTGCTCATATTTCATGTCATAGGCAACAGCATTGTGACATCACCCTCTTTTGCATGTTCTCACAGTTTCCATGGTGAGGCCACTGCAGTGGGCACTTTTTTCCATACATCTGAATAAGGGAGGTTGTTAGCCCTGACAGCAGAGATAAAGTAATGTAAACAGGGACACAACAAAGAGAGTAGTAAGAAAGGTGCTACTCAATGGCTGCTGTAAGCACACTAATTCAAGCTCCGCTCACTGGAAAGGACTTTCTCCGGTCTTCACACATCCCATTTTGGAGTAGTGATAATAGCGATGGACCTGACCAGACTTTTAAGACCACCTTCCAGAAGGACTTCACCTCCTACGCCACCTTTCCCAAGAGGGGCGCCATTCCTCGCCCTACCCCTGCCCAGGTTGAACACAAGGACCTTGGCTGGATCAAAGATTATCTAACGGAAGCAGTCAAGTCCTACTCCTACCACCCCAGGATAGAGATCAGTCGCACCCCTGCTTGGACCAAGCTTTGCACCAACTTCAAGATGCATACGGACCCCAGGCTTGTCAACTTCTTCACCACCCAGATGGATGGCTTCCAGCACCTGTCCTCAACCCACACTGCCCCTGGCCTCATCCGACCCGTCATGGCCATCAAGAAGAACCAGCAGGAGGAAAAGCTGCCAGAAACCACGCATAAGGCTATGTTCACTCCATACAATGTCTCTCCCATTGTAAAAGCTAAGGTCAAACATCTAGGTCAGTTTGGCTTTGTTATGTCTTTATGACAGTCCCATATGGTGGTGCATATCTTTGATGTCATTCTCAGCTTTTGGGTTTGTGAAATTATATTGATTTACGCATGCACATCTAGGCAATCTATCTAGTCACATGTGGTCTCAGGTTGTCAAATGTACAGTAATAGCTCTGAAGGAGGGGTTCACCAGGTTCACAACTCATACACTAGTTTTGAATTAACTTTTCTGCCAGGGTGTGCGCTTCAGTGAACCATCCACAATCTTTAAAACAGATGCTTTGTTTTCACTGTAATGTGTAACCTTGGAATTTTAAGAGTACTGCAAGGCTACACGAAACACCACTGAGAGAATCTTGTTTCTAGGTCAAATGATTATTGTCCCCCACGATAAAATCGGGGAGGGGACTATGATTCGGTCTCTGTCCGTTCGTATGTCACAAAATTCTGTCCGTTTCGGATGTCACATGACACCTCCGACACCACTGGGACAATTGGGATAGAATTTGGGTGAATGATACGTCTTGCCATACAAATAGATTTATATTTACAAAATCACACGTATTGGCCACATTTTGACGAAACTGGTGAAAGATGCGTCTTGCCATATAGATTGTTATAGAGTTTTGAGGTGACGCAATTTATCATTACATAGGTCATAATAGGGGCAAAGTGGAGATTTAGTAGCCTAATGCAGTAGGCAATGTTCGTTGTGGAAGAGTAAAACGTTTATGAATAAACATCTTGCTTCATTCACAGGCATCTCCCATCACTCTTTATGGAGAGGCGCTACATCATTTGTGGTGGACAACATGTTTACTGTACACTTGTTCTTCATAAATGTAGTTGCCTGTGAGAAATATATTGAGGTCAGATTGTGAAGTTGCCAATGTTCATGTGAGTCAGGAGGAGAACCCACCATCAAAGGGGACAGGGATGCTCACCACTTTGGCTCCCATCACATCGAGGTGTACCAAGGCCAGTGGAGCAACCCTTCTCAACCCATGGAGAAGGTAGCCTAGTATCCACTATGGCCATTTTACATTCACATTGACATTCATGTGTGTATTCTGAAATGTTTTTGTTTTCTGTTATTATAGGTCTGTATGATTTTTTCCTACGTTGATTGTTGCCATTAAGGCCTAAACTGGTCTTTGATAAGACACTGTCGAAATTAGACGAAATGTAAGTGTTTTGGCCTCAGTGTTTACTGAAAGTGTCTTTGTTTGTTGTCCTCCACGATGAAATAGAGGAGGGGACTATGGATCGGTCTCTGTCCGTTCATATGTCACACGCTTTATCTCCCACACCACTGGGACAATTTTGACGAAATTTGCGTGATTGATGCGTCGTGCAATACAGATGCAGCATTATCAAAATTACACTGATTGGCCCAATGTTGCTAAAACTATGGTGAAAGATGCATCTTGCCATAGAGATTGTGTAGGAGTTTCGAGGTGACACCGATTCATCTTGTGACGGCTAAATGCCATAGTAGCATGCAAAGAGGAGAGCGCACCTCAGAGCGCAACTTTAGGCCAATTGACTGTTTTGAAATAATATAATTTGTGGGGGACATGTTTACTGTACACTTATTTGTTATTTGTTTGTTTATTCTTTGTCTGCTGTGTAACAGCATTTCCACTCCTCTGTAACCATGGGAGACCCAAAGAAGGTACTGGAAACAGAAACCACCCATGATGTGTCTTTCAGCCACCCCGGCATCCATAGGTAGGTTATGCGACTTTACAGTATGTGTGTCAAAATGATCACCTCAGCATCTTGTAAACATGCCACATTTTCCTGTCATAGTAGGAAGTCCTTGACCAAATCATAACATTCAGTTATTTGTATCTGTCTAATATTTAATTGACACAGTCCAGTCAATGTGAAGGAACGTTTGAAGGTCAATCTTGGGGATTTCTCTGAAAACAAATGGACAACTACAATGTCGGATGCGTTTTGTGAGGCTAAGTCAGGTGTGTAGGCCTAAACCAAGGTTATTCATACATACTCAGAATCTGTTGAGAAAAGCTCAATTGTGTACTATATTATGGTCTACAACTGACTGACAATCCCTTAAGGCAAGCTTAAGTTAACAAGCTATTTATTGCAATACTGAATTATTTATAGGTCTATATTTCAACACCTTTGTGAAACACATTTTGATTGAGCATGCTTTTATTAGACTGCAATTTGTAACAAGTGCAATTGAGGCAGCCCATATAGAATGCTGTATTGTTTAATTTCCAAATGCTCCCCAGTGTGCCAGTTCTCCTGCTTGGCTAATTCCCTTTAATGGGCATGTTCCCCAGCCCCAGTGCTCCTGGTACAGAGGATAAAGACCCTCAGCTCTGTCCCCAGAGGGGACACTGATCTTGGACATAACCGTGAGAGTATGATGGCTACCACCAACGGCTTTTTCTTTTCTGAGGTGAAACTGAAACCTGTGAATTGACCTATCTATGGGATTTCAGTAAAGTCTACCAGGGAAGGCTGGTAGAGGCAGAAATTGGAAGACGGGGAGGAATGGTATCAAATATACATGGAATGGAATGTGTTTGATACCATTCCTCATTCCATTCCATGCTACCTCCACCAGCCTCCAAGAATGTTGCAGAAAGAGAGGGCAATAGAGAGAAAGAAAATAAAAGAGAGAAAGGAAAATGGCCATAACCTCTGTGGGCTAAGGTTAGGGTTAGGGTTTCTTGCTGCACAAGCCTACCTATTATATTCTATGTAGCTAGAATATAATGCAAAACATTACAGATATTGGTTGAAACCATACTGGTCAATGGTCTTTTGAACTTAAAATAAGTGTGTGATATTTTTGCGTCATACCTTCAGTGGCCCAACAGTTTTGGTGCCATTTTTACCCTACTTTTTTGGGACTTCCATACCCTTACCAACCTATTTGGACCCCCCCCCCCCCCCCCCCACACCCCCCCGCCCCCTTCCCACCTCCCACCAGGGAAACCACAGGGAGCGGCCAGTGCACGTGAGTGGGGCCAACATGAGGACCAGGAGCAACGTGGAGCTGGGCAGACCCAGTCTGGGAGGCTTGTTCTACAACACGGCTGCCCAGGAGCACTACCCCAGGAGGGATCGGGACCAAGCCAGACCATTCACCCACCTGCCTGGCCATGTGCTGGCTGGCCAAGGTGAGAGACAGAGAGAGCTTTGTAGCACTAAGATAATCTTTCGTCCATAGCCTACAATGGACTTGAGATTATCCTACTGCTATGTTCCTTGTAACATAATCAGAGTATGACATGATTCTTGGTGTGATGTAACATTGCTTCAATCTTGCTTCCATTGCTTGCATATCCCTTGCTAACATTGATTGGGTCTAGATGTGCTAACATTTTTGGCATGCGAATGATAGTCATTGGAGTAGGCTAAAGCACATACAGATCTGGAGCAGATACAGATACCAAATAAAACCATTAGATATAAAATTGTGTGTGCTCCAAACATACTGTGGTCATGGAGGTGTTCCGTTATGACGTTGTTATGATTCTCAGAGCCTGGAACAGCCTTGACTACAGTTCAAAGGGACTACCTCCCACTGAACAGCAAGAGACAGGACCTTAGCCCAAGACAGCTTCACCAGGTAGAGGATTTACACACTCTGCATTATTGTTGGTTTGTGTACAGAAGTTCTGTACCATTGAAAACCAACATCAATGGAGGCCAATTGCATCTCTCTAATTGCCTGTCAATGAACACCAGAAAGCAGTGTTGCAAGTTATTCAACATGTAAAAAGTTTCATTTTGTCCCTCAAGCTTAGAGTGTCATATGTCAATTCTTCAGTCAGAAGTCAGAATAGAGGGCTTTTTTGCAAAACATTTCACTATCCATATTAGTAGAGCATTTCCATGTTAATTTAAACACACATAGCATATGAGATGTCTTCTTTTTAAAATGCTTCTCAGATGTGGGCTGCTTCTGTCAGCACTGAGATAATGCAGACATCTCAGTATAGAGAACTAGTTGAAACTAAGACACCGGTTAATGTACACACAAGCTCTTTGACTCTTTCATGTGCACGCATCAGCAAGTCTGTCTCTAGCCTGTCTCAATCAGGCTTCTCTGTCTGTCTGTCTGTCTGTCTGTCTGTCTGTCTGTCTGTCTGTCTGTCTGTCTGTCTGTCTGTCTGTCTGTCTGTCTGTCTGTCTGTCTGTCTGTCTGTCTGTCTGTCTGTCTGTCTGTCTGTCTGTCTGTCTGTCTGTCTGTCCTGCCTGTCCATAGATCAAAGCCAGCCACATTACTGCTCCCTACAATCAACAACACTTCAGCACATCCCATAAGGAGGCTTTTGGACCGAAACCTCTCTCCAGGAACTGCTTGGACAACCCCCCTCGACAACATGTCAGCCACATGCCTTTTTAAAGACATATCAGTTGTCTTATTCTAACTCAATAAATACAACATTTAGTATCATTTAGAAGGTGTTTCATGATATGTTGGGGAAATGTGTCAAAATGTGACTTTTGTACCAGATACAGTATCTTTCTGTTAAAGTGTGTAGGCTTAGGTTAAAGGAGCAGTTCTTACCTAGACACTATGGAGCAACTGCTGGCCTCATATGTTGACTGTTATGCATTTACTATCCACACATGATAAAATAAATGTTGAAATGAAGGAATCAGGGCACCTTTTGGTGTCTCTCTCTGTCACGTCACCCCTGTGATTTGCATGTGTGTAGAGGAACTGTGGAAGAAACTAATCTCATCAAACTAAGATAAAAAAAAAAAAAAAGACCCAGATGTTTGCAGACCAGGCTTGAGTGAGAAATATCAAAGCCATATGTATGCCTTGCAATGGGATTTTCCTAGTTAAATAAAAAAAGTCTCTGGCTCTATCTGTCCATAGGACTGCATAGAGGAGGATGCTAGCTGACTGAATGCACCAAAGACTGGCAGTTTACCAAGATAGGTCAGTGTTTTGTATCCTGACTAATGTGAACTTGTATTGTTATTTATTCATTTTTCATTTAAAAAAACATCTCATCAGAACAGGGAGAAGTCGAAGGTCAGGGCCTATTGAAGTTAATTTGACAGTAGCCTACCGTTGCCACCAGGCGGCGGTTGTTCCATGACTAAGGGCAGCCTTGGCCAATAGGGTGTAATTGCAGACAGCAATTTGGGGCGTTGCAAGTGTCGCGTGCACACCACATGGAGGCGGTGCTGCACCCTCGCATACTTTCAGGAAACAAAGAAGTAAACAACTTTGTTTTTTGAGACACGATTTTAGCCCTGATATTGCAATCAAGGGGAACTTTAACAAAATGTTCCAAAGATATGCATACACTTGTGCATGCATTTAATGGGTTTCAAGTGACATGCATGTATGCAAATAGGTTTTTAAGTTATAATTGAACTGTACGGCTACTATTGTCTTTAACATCATCATCATCATCATAATGTTTGCCATGCAGTCAAAAACAGTGAAACGAAGTCTAACACAAAGTTTCATTATGGTACAACCGATGCATGCACTGCAACAAATGTATAGAAAGTAAAACAAAAAAATGAAATAAATACCTTTGCACAATAGCACAGTGTGTAACTATTTTGTTACTCAAAAAGTTTTACTAGGAGGACCTTTGTAGTTCTGGGGCATGCTCAGTAAGCCTGTTTTCGTCTAAGAACCTGTAACCATCAATCACCAGGCACTGTTTTCCCCGTTCTCTATCCACACCCAGGGAAGATGTTTATTAACATGGGCCTTGCATAACAAATTCGGAGCGCCCGCCCCTTTCACATCGTGCAAAAGGAGCTGTGGCAGTGTTCAGTCCTACAGCTGTGTTTTGCAAGTGTTGCGAGAAGGATATCAAGAGACTACTGAAACTCTCAGAGTTCTTTCACAACTTGAACACGGAGCAAGAAAATTATTAGAGAAGTACCGACTTTGGAACTAACAAGTGTCAAGATGATTTTCGACAAATTGAAAAAGTTTTACATCGTCTTTGACTCTCCTGAAATCGACTCCCCTCCCGTCTTCAGCAGTGGGGATGTGGTGTCTGGGAAAGTTGTTTTGGAGCTTACAAGGGAAAGCAAAGTGGAGTCGTTGAAGTTGCACGCCGAAGGTTTTGCTAAAGTGCATTGGACTGAGTCTCGTTCGGCAGGATCCAGTACTGCTTACACTCAAAACTACAGCGACGAAGTGGAATATCTCAACCGGAGAGAAGTGCTTCTGCAAGCAGGTTAGTCATTCACTCCATTCGTGAATGAAAACCATCAGGTCTCGTTTCATGCTTTGCGACTGGAAAAAACAAGTACTCTATGAATTTTTACTCGAGGAAAATATATATATTTTTTCACTTCACCAATTTATCCGAGGCAAAAGTTAACTCAGGGTCTTCTCAAATTAAGGTTATCGAAGTTTTCATTTGATTTCACTTGGAGAAAGTTATTATAAACAAAACACTTGACCCTGTCAAAGGATTTGACAGTTTTGTGCACAGAAATTACTATGTAGGCCTACTCTAAATCTGAAGCCAGACCCAAACTATATGACATATTGTGAGAAAAACACTATAGGAAATCTGCTTATGCCACAGCCATTTTTAGGTTCTGTTGTTTGACAAAAACGTTCTCAGCACAATGAAAGGGAACCACCCCTTAGTGCAAGCAGAGAAGGCCATGTGATTGTGCTCTTGTATTTGTGGTGACAAAGGAAACTGCATTGATAATAGCAATATAGACCATAGTTTCTCTTTCATTTGTATTGGTTATTAGTACAGTCATTTTATATATATGACTATATATATTTCTATTAGGCTGGTGCAATCTAATTTCCCCTGTGGTGATTAATTTAAGTATTATCTTATCTTCGTACATTGAAACACAACAAAATCATGAATTCATTAGGCAATGAATGAATTACAACTTTCATCAAATGATAAATTTTTGTCCTATTCATTCTTCCTCAGATAACGGAGAGCTAACCATCCTTTCTGCTGGAAGACATGCATTTCCATTCAGTTTCCAGTTGCCTGAAGAGTAAGTATCCTTTTTTCAAATCTAATGTCTTGATTACTGGGCTAGAGGGTGAGAGGGGTGTGTATTGTCATGTTAATTAAAGTGAAACTTACAACATGGAGCTATTGATATTGGCCTATTTTGCCTACATGTATTACTGAGAAACTGAGTTTCAACTAACTGTCAATGTGTTTTGGTCAATCAGAACACTGGTGACATCATTTGAAGGCAAGCATGGAAGCATCCGCTACTGGGTGAAGGTGAAGCTGCATCGGCCCTGGACTACAGTGAAGAAGATCAAGAAGGAGTTCACAGTCATCGAGCCCATTGACATAAACACACCAGCCTTACTGGTAAGCATAGAGAGAATGGCTATAATGTGTACACTATTCTGGCTGTAGTATGGCTTTCAAGTATACAATATCTTGAGATCCCAAGTCACTCATGCATTAAACATGTTTTATTTCAGGCCCCCCAGGCTGGCACTAAAGACAAGATGGCACGGGTGTGGTACCGCAACTTTGGACAAGTGTCCATAACTGCTAAGATCGATCGCAAAGGTTACACACCAGGTAAGAACCAACCATTTATTCGTAAGAACCCTTTAAATTGAAGATCTTGTTACTCTACATAACTATGAAAATACATAATCTCACAGCCTCTCTTCTTTATCTTCCAGGTGAGGTGATTCCTGTCTTTGCGGAGTTTGACAACTCCACCTCACGCTCAGTGGTGCCCAAGGCCTACATCACGCAGACACAGACATTCATTGCCCGGGGAACCATGAAGCAGAAGCGGGCGGTGGTTGCCACGCTGTGTGGGGATGTGGTGGGCGCCAGCCGCAGAGAGATATGGCATGGACGTGCCATTAAGATCCCACCCGTAGGGCCCTCAATTCTGCAGTGCCGGATCATCAAAGTTGAATACATGCTCAGGGTGAGTCCACTCTCCAGTCAGTATGCACTATACACTCTTAAAGCATTAATAGCACTTCATTACATGTACTTTCATGAGTATTACGAATATTTTGCATGATAATCTAAGCAGAGGTCAAATATTAGTGCCTAAGTAAGACTGTGTTACTGTAATTTTAAAAGCCCTCTCCCCCCCATCCCTCCAGGTATGTGTAGATGTCCCTGGGACCTCCAAGCTCTCCCTGGAGCTGCCCCTGGTCATGGGCACCATCCCCCTCCATCCCTTCGGCAGTCGCACTTCCAGTGTCAGTAGCCAGTACAGTGTGAACCTGGAGTGGCTCCGCATGGCCATCCCCGAGCAGCCTGAGCGTAAGTCTCTGTCTCACTGTAGCATGGCTCAGCGGTGTCATCCAGGCGTCGATACTGAGACCTATGGAAATGTGTGACCTAAGGAGAAACGGATGACTAATGTGTCTAATCTCTTACAGCTCCTCCTGACTACAGTGCTGTGGTGTCTGACGAGGAGGCTGAGCAGAATCTAATGGCCCATAGGCCCGAGGAGGACCTTAGTGGAATCCTGGAGCGCCCCCTCATGGCCTTTGTCCAAGAGTTCCGCTTCCGACCTCCTCCAATGTACAGCGAGGTGAGCTAGCATCCTCAGCCCTGCCCTCAGTTGGATTGCGCTGAAACTGAAATCTCTCATCAAATACTTGAGTCTAAGGTCCACTGTACCTTTTATTTTTTAAGCTTATACCTTTTTTTCTCTCATGCCCACAGGTCGACCCGAACCCTCAACCCCTCAACATGAGACCTCGTTGCATGACATGTTGAAACATGAGCCCCACCTGAGCGTCACTCGACGACCTGACTTAAACGAAGCAAGAGATTTGTCTTCTCCTGGATTACTCTCTCCGAAACTGGCACCCAGTCCCAAGACGTGGCTCCTGTTGTGGAGGGGGATTAGAGCGCCATTGAAAGGTTGGAAGAGGTGAAGGAGCTAACAGGACCTGTTGATGTGGGGGGAAGTCCTTTTAAAAAGAAAGAGGGACATGTTACGTTCAAGCAAAAGGAAATAACTTCTCCCATGGTTCCTGTTCCCCAAGTGATTCAGGCTCCGCATGAGGATGCTGAGCCGCAATGCCCCCAATCAATGATTCCCACACAAGAAATGTTTGCGTTTTAAGAAGTTTGGGAAATATTGGGGGAAGGATCACTTGATGTTTGTAAGAGGGAGAGTTGGAGTTGCAGATGATATTTAAGCCTTAAAGAATGCGTTGTGATATGTTCAGTGTTCATCAGCTCGCAAATTATCAGCTGGTACGGTGTGAAGAGAAACCTGCAACTGTCATCTGTAATACCCAACTCCCCCTTGCCTGGTAACATAGATGTCAGAACCTACATTATGTATTATGACTCAGACATGGTCCATGACTATTTCTACTATTAGTCAAGTAGATATTCAAGTAAACGCATATCTGAGATGTCATGGTTGGAAGCCGAATAATCGAGTCAGCAGGTTTAGATATTTAGTGAATGTTACATGTTACTACAGGTACAATATGGGTAACAATATGCAAAAGGGAAAACCATAAGCCTATAATATCTGCAAATTATATGACATTTTGCATCAAACTTTATGATGCAGTAGCAGTCCTCTGTAGAGGGGAGATGTTCAATGTATTCTGAAAGTTAATGGATGGAAAATAGTTGAATTATTTGCATGTGGATGAATTCAAGAGAAAAGTTGGTAGTGTGTTAATGCAAGGCCTACAGCACAAAGACGTTGTACACACAAATGTTAATGGACATGATCTTGTCTCAGAAAATGGCAGATGGCACTGGTTGTTATGACCCTTCATAACAGTGATAAAAGGATGAGAAGTTTGTGTTTGAAGCTGCAGAAGGCTCAAATGATTAGGCTAGCTTTAGGAGCTGCTATATAAGAGGAGAAGGAGGAAATATCTGAGCCATATCGTTTGTGCATTTAACCCAGATGCCTGGCTATGCCTTGATGTTTTAGAGCAGTCTGAACCTCCATGGAACATTTGCTCAGTGTTACATTAAGCCTTAAGTTGGAGATGCCACTTTAAAGTGTACAAAAGAACATTCCAAAAATGATGACCGAGGATCTTTCCTCATTTCCAAATAGTCAAAAGAGTAGCAACTTCAGGTCAGCAATGCAACTTTGATGTTGTGCGCAATGCACATTTGAAACTTAATGTATTTTATACAAATGCCATTATTGATTCACAGAACTTGCCAGTTTTTGTAATATTTTTTTTCAAATAAAAAACAAAAGATGAAATGGACATTTGGCTTTGTGCTTTCTGAATGGTTCTAATTTCTGCGATATCATGATGTATCTGGAAAGACAAATATTGTTATGATACATCATGTATAACTATTTAAATGTATACTCAAAAATAGAGGACTTCCCAAGGCATAACACTTCCCTTACTCAGAGTCAGCACATGAAAACATTAATTACAATCTGTGAAGTGGTAGTGGTGTGTATTTTTACATTGTACAAATGCATGATTTTGCTTTTCTGACTATTCTGGCAGTCTTTGCCAGATAATCTTACAGAACTTTGAGTCTTGCAAAAATATTTTGAACATACAAGTACAGGATAAATGTGCATCTGAATTCTCAAAACTATTTAAAAATATATTTTTACTACTACCGAGTATGTAAATGCCCATGTGTTATATACAGCTTCACATACTGTATAGTATACCTGAATAATAAGTGAATGGTTCTCAGTGTGGAAGATGCTGTCTGTCAATACTTTACCTTACAATTCATCAATATTATACGCACTTGTTGTTTTAATAATGGCCTTTAGACCAAAAAAGTTTGTATCGACTTTTTGGAGGTGGCTGTGTGGTGTTTACATTATACTGTGCAGTAAGTTCCTTAACTGCCATTAGTCCTACTATGTGTAGTAAGAGTGGTATGATTTGACAATCACAATTTATGCCATTCAACCATAACAGATTACACATTCATAAGAGTTGTCATACTGTATAGGTTCAAATCACCAACATCAGCAAGAAATTACCAAAATAGAACATTTAGGGCTGATTTCACAGACCTCAGTGGCAATTTGGCATTGAAAGTGTGAATTAGTCCAAGACTAGGCTTAGGTCTGTGAAACCGGCCCTTAATGCCTCACAAAACCTTAAGGCAGGTCCTGACAGGTGAGGTGGTGGCATGCCACATACAGTGTAGCAACAAATTGCACATTTTGTGTAGTTACAAATTGTAAGGTGGTTTCATGGCACGTACAGCAAACAAATGCATTGACTCCATCCCTTACTGAGTGTCTGTGTGCCCGGTGTGTGAAGAGCAGGGGGATTCTCTCTCCTGAACCATGTCTGTTGCGATGCAAATTCCTCCCGGTGTAATTTTGGGGAATGATCGTAGGAAACAAGCCTGCCTTGTGTTTTTTATGTTGACTAATTCTCAACACAATAAAGTCATCTGTATTGGGTGTTTAACAGAACAAAATAAGGGGATATTTACTGACTTACTGTAAAGACTGACTCAGACCTGAGATTTCTTCTTTTGGTGTTGACTGGTTTTGTTTTACGGCTGTTGGTTAGTCATAGTTGTGTGTTAGCTGCGTGATCATGTTGTGTATCAGAACTACTGCTGACCAGATATGCTGTCCAGACATTGTATAGCATAACACCTTGGCTGATAACAGTATAGCAGACAGACTGGCCCAACCTCATGGTCAAGGTTCCTGCCGCTAACAGCACCCCTCAGGCTCGGCTTGAGCCACCTCATCATCTGGCACATCATAACTCAGGTGACCTTGTTGGGTCCGGTATGATACCCAAACCAGCTAACGTGCTACCATTTGGCTAGGTCCACAGCTCAAGATGAACTAATATCAAGATGGATACTCTTGTATATCTACCATAGAAAGCATCCTATAAAAAACAGGCGTTGAATTACAGAAGGAGTGGCATATAAGGCCATCTCGTGCCTCTGACTAATGTGCACGAGACATGAAAATAAGCAAAGAAGACAAGAACATGTTTTTGCAAGGGAGGCTGTGATTTGAAGTGGGGAGTTTAAAAGAATAGGGAAGTATCAAGAAGTGAGTGACAGTGTTAGGCCAAATCTCTTTGTGGTGTATGTCTGTCTTGGGGTTGATGTCAGAGGAACAGATGATGTTCTTACTGATAAGAGAGGATGCTTTTTCCTAGCAGGCTCAGATTGGGCCCATAGCTAATGGGCAAAAGGCCCCTTTTGTATTAGGTCAGATGAGGCCTTCTTTTCCCATATGAAAGTTATAATAGCAACACATGAATGCATAAACATGTCAAACACTGTATAGCACATCCACTGTCTGCGGTTAAGAATGAATGAACTCCCCAATATTATCCCTGGACATCCAGTTTGTCATTGTGTTGCAAAAAAGAAGCGTTGAAAAATGTAAATGTTGTCAAGCTATTATTGCTCCCCCCTGCTCTCTCTATACACTTTGAATGTAACAGGAAGCCAGCAGGCACAATCAGGAGGCTTAGCAGACTGGCACGTAGTCCAGGGGAGACGTCTCCCAGCAAGGCTGTCAAGGTTGCCGGGAGGAAGTTGCTTGTCCTGTTTTTATTTTTAACTTTCGTAATCCAAATTGGCTCCTGTCCAAATCATCACAACAACATCTCAGAATGATATGCCGCCAAACATTTGTCTCCTGACGTTCCACCGGGGCATTGGAAGACATATCATGGGAGAAGTTTTGATCACATTTAGAGTCTTGTTGTTGTTGTACTTCATTTGGAATGTTGGAGTCTGCGTGCAGAACTGTCCACAATCAAAAGTTTTGTCTCTAGCCAGAGAGCAAAAGTTGATGTGCCTCTGCTCTATGTAACCTACTGGATACAAAGATGCATTGTGCCTTTAAAAGTGAATGGTTATTCTATTTAAGGGGCCCAGGGTGCTGCTTACCAGCATGCCAGTATGTTGTAGCAAATTATGTTCTCAATTGTAACCACACTGAAGATGGCATGCATCACAGACTGATCATAGAAAGAGCTGTGTAACACGTAGTTAAGACACTTGATGATAAGGAAAAAAGGGGGTTATTCAGTATTTTGAAGGGGTTTCAACTGGACAAGCCTACTGTATCCCAATACTGTAGAAGGTAAACTACCATTATATTCCTCCTTTGATTTTCTTTATGGCACTTATCATTTTCTACTGTAAAAGCCTGTAAAATATGAGGACTGAGGAACAAAGAGGAAGGAATATTAATTCTTGTATAATGCTGTAGACAAGTGCTGACTAGCTGTCCAGTTCCACCCTCCACCCCCCACCCTTCACCCCCCACCCCCCAACACGTTTTTAGCAGCCCCTCGATACTGTAGTACGCCGCATGACACCCACATGCCTCTTGTGTTTCGCCCGTTGAAGGTACAGTGATGTCAGGACGTCAGAGTTAGGAGCATGTGAGGGCCTTGTTGACTTCACAGATGGGGGGGATCAGCTTGCGTGCGACCCAGCCCCCCCAAAGGGCTTCATGGAAATCAGTGTAACTTCAGAGGAGGGCTCGTCAGACAAGAAGTCCATTATAGCAGTAGTGCTCTGGTGTCCAGTAGCCTAGTCCTAAACTGTTCCCTAAAATATTCCTGGGATATGGGAAACAACATTCTGGACACTTTTAGGACCCCCTTGTTTACGCCAATAACTGCTCTCCTCCTCTTGATTACTTTATCTGGGGTCATCTCTCTCCAAACAGATTTCAGCATGCTGGAACATATTAGGCTTATTGTTTATTGCACTTCTTGCTATCTGTCCTCCATTGTTTCCGAGGACTGCGGTGCTCTTTGTTCAGTGCTCTGTCACAAGACAATGAAAGGTCGATAGCCCCAAAACAGATGATGTCAGAGGTGGATGATGAATTTATAACAGCAGAATATGGGGTATCAGCTGCAGCATGCACAGTCTCAGTGCATTCATTGTAACATTTTAGACAATTAGTTAGAGCTATAGAGTTCTTCCTGAATATAGAGTTTTTCTTGACCATGTGACCTGACTGGGAAAAACACTGGGCCCTAGTCAGCGCCTGTAACAGGTCACATGGCCAGGAAACACTCAGGGCCTTGTCTATCAACTAGGCCTATGATAAGATGCTTTTTCAGACCATGGTATAATGTCAACCATATCATTGAGATGAAGACTAATCAGCAAAAACATTTGACACGTTTGTTGAGTAAAGACGCAAAGAGGATGTATTCAAATAGTGCAAATGTATTCCCTCTGTGTTACATGCGTCAAACGCATATTCAAGTTATTTTCCCTCCCGCACAACGGTGAGGCATGCACGTGGCTGTGTTATTTCGTCTGGGGCTGGCTGCTCGCAAGGTCTAGAGGGGGACTGCAAAGTTATGCCTACATAATGTGACGAACACATGAAAGGAGTGCAAAGGAATGTATTTTCTTCGGATGAAAGTAAGATTAGCACATAGTTTTTTCAGACTCGAAAAAGAAAACAATTGGTGGTAAGCTGATGAGACAAGTTAGTTTGGACTTGCTCAATGGACTTGCTTTCGAAGCAAAAGGAACACCATGTCCATGAAAACAAAGCAGATGAAACCCAACCAAGACAGACACTCGTGATACTTACCCTTATGAAGAATCATATTAAATATCCTGAATTATAATGTTGTTGAAATGTACACAAAGACATTTTTTGTTGACCCAATTTAGCCTAAAATTGGGTTACATAGGCTATAGCAGTCAAAAGTAAGGCTATCCTTTGATGTTTGTTCTTACTGCATGTTGACATCAGCTTACTACATCAAACATAGAATAAAACAAATGACATCAAGTGTAATCCATAATTACTATTTGTAGGATCCAAATGGGCATTTTTCCAAGCAAATATATTGAATTATCAAATGGGTTACTACTACTACCAAATACAGTTGTATGTCAGTGGATAAACAAGCTATTGACATGAACAGCATTATTGTTCTCTCATTATTGGGTTGGAACAGATGTAATTTGATCACTCATGCTGGGATTGGTTGCCCTACGTAACAGGATCCTTGTTTTGTCCCTGCTTCTGGATAAGCGATTCCTTCTCTGGCCGGTGGGAGGTGTAACTCTCTCCAGGGAGTCAGGTCAGGATTCCAACAGATGTTACCCACACAGTCAACTAGTGTTCTATTCTAGGCCATTTAAAAAGCAACAATCACAATTTGATTATCATTTCTCATCATGGTTATCATTATCATCATATTGATAGTCATCATGATCAACAAAAAGCCAATCTTTAGATTTAGAAGAAAACTAACAACTCTTCAAATGGAGACTTGAATCCAAGCATCTCAATTATTTTATCCCTATGCCTTAATTGACTCAATTTCTCTCTCTCTCTCTCTCTTTCACACACACACACACACACACACACACACACACACACACACACACACACACGCACATACACATGCACACACACATGCATCCACGCAGGCAGGCAGACACACGCACGGAAGCATGCACTTGCACGCACACACACAGGCTGCTGTCTCACACGGTCACACAATGAGATCTAAGGGATCTGTCAAATCTCGTCTGGCACACTATCTGACAGTCATTTCACTCTGGTATCCCACAAGGGTCAGATTGTGGTCAACTTTCCTTTGATGTTGTTTTGTCACCTTTGAGTTGTTTGAGTTACATAAGAGATCTGAGAAAGTGAACAAAAACGGCAATAAAACATCTCTCTGCGGGTTTGCCATTTTCGCCTCTGAAATGTCTTCCTTTTATTGTCCTCTCTGGGGAGGAAGGGCTGTCCTGCTCTCTGACGTCAGTCTGTATGAGTAAGTAAACAAAGACAAGCTGAGGGAAGAGCCCGATGTAAACAAGCCTGTTGTCAATGTCAATAAGATTTAGAGCATTGACAAGACCATGGAGAAGGTCAAGTATGTCAAGTAAGAAAGAGAGAGAGAGAGAGAGAGAGAGAGAGAGAGAGAAGAGAGAGAGAGAGAGAGAGAGAGAGAGAGAGAGAGAGAGAGAGAGAGAGAGAGAGAGAGAGTGAGATAGATAGATAGATGGCAGCAAGAGGGGAAGGTATGGGGTACTCTCAGTCATATCTGGTATATTTGGTATCATTTCCGGTGTACATGCATTTCCGGTGTATTTTTAAGCATAATTTATATAGATCTTGAGAATTCATTTAATCCCACCCCTCAGCACCTCAGCAGAATAGTTTTGCTAGGAGTATAATTATATTGATAAAGAACCCTCTCACAAACCACAAATAATGCCATGGCAGCCACACCTTGGACCATCAACATGTTTCTTTTATGCAAGGGCTGGGTGGAAGCTTCTGCAAATCACCATGAAGGGCAAAAACTGTTAGAAACATACTAATGAATGGTACCACCTCAGACTGAATGAAGAGGCCTGCTCTGGTTGTTTGTGTGTGTGTGTGTGTGTGTGTGTGTGTGTGTGTGTGTGTGTGTGTGTGTGTGTGTGTGTGTGTGTGTGTGTGTGTGTGTGTGTGTCTATTCCACTCAGAGACCAGAGGAGAAGAAGTGGGGTCTATCTGGGTCAGTGGGTTCCTTACATGTAGCCTCGCTCCCGCTGACCTTTCATTCATCAGCTGAGATGTCGTGGTACACTATTATTCACACACACCTTCACTCTCTGCCCAAGTAAGCTTCAACAGCTATTTTCATGTTGCCAAACTTCCAAACCCTTTGAAATGACTCTGGACTATGCAGAGAAAGGTATAACAAGCTTGAAACACACTGAGCAGTCTAGCCTTGTTATCTGGGTTGGGTTGATATAGATATCCACTGTTCTGGAACCTGCTGCTGTCTGAATTCCTCTGACTCCTTAAACAGATCCATTCACTCACACTTTGAATCTCTCCTTACTCTCATGTCGGGATGTGGGACTCCAGTATAATGATGAAACATCTACCCTTTTCTATCAAAAACTCACAATGACAGTATTGTTAAATTACAGTATCGACTTGTTTCTCAGACCTAAATAAAGGTCACTGCTGAGATTTATTACACAGTCATTGAAATCAATACAAAATATATTTTGGTTCCATGAACATGGCTTGAAATATACTTGGACTATGGCTCATTTTCATTCCAAAAAGTCTTCAGTCAGAAATTATGTTTTCCAAGGTGAATTAGGGTATGAAATCAGATTGTTGTCACACAGATTGTAAACCATAATGTTATCTATGCATCATCTGTCTATGATGACCAACCAGCCCTAAATGAGCAGTAAACATCAATATCAAAGCAAGGTCGTCATCTGGGTACACTTGAGTCTTAGAGAAACATGAGTGTTGTTCAACCACAGAGCCTGTTATGTTGAGCATCAATAGAGCAGAAAACAAAGGTGTTTTGTGCTTCTCAAATGGCCACTGGCTTGTGCCACTGGCTTGTGTGATACAGAGCTGACTCCAGCTGACTCATGGTTGGCCTGTGCATGCGCACTCTTAGCAGACCCCTATTCACAGGTCAGACCCACTTTAGGTGTGCCTGTGACTGTTTACATTTGCTACTGCAGGTGATGTGAAGCCTTTAGAACAACCCTATGGATCAGCCTGGGGCAATGATGTTTGATGCATGACATGTTGTATGTTTATTATCATGGCACAATTAATCTGTTGTTTAGATCGCAGGTCGGTGGGTTGTCTGTTTATGCATTGTGGCTTGTTTACTCCTTTTATGTGGAAAATCTTTATTCATTTTTAGTGACATAGTTGGCATTTATATTGTACCGTTCATCAGATCTAGAAACACAGTACAATATAGCCCTCATCATTCAACTGCAGAGTGTACATAGTTATACAACTGCCTTACTAGGTGACTTAGGCAGCCTTAGCTTCACATGAACTTTCCCTCAGCTGATCTTTATACCTCAGGGGCATGATTATCAATAGAACATGGCTGCATTGGAATTGAGTCAATTGTTGTGAATTTAAAGAGCCAAGAGCCTCACCTCAGACAAGTTCTTCACATACCCTGAGGTCAAATGTGGCTCTATGCTTAACAGAAACCGCTGGTTCTATTTTTAACTGTGATGAAAACACAATCTGAGTGTGTGTCTTCACTCTCATTGGCTCTCTTATCATCATGTGAGCGGATAAAGACACGTTTCTGTACATTATGTTCTAGTCAGATGGAGGATCAGGTTTAACCACTAGGTCTGCATGGCTGCCTCTCACACACTCCTCCCCCTTTGAGGGCTCAGCTAGAGGAAGTGCACATGTATTACGCCTCAACATTGCCATCAAGTCACAACTCTGGCTCTAGGCTACATTATTACCAATGTGAAACTCTTCTGGCCTAATAATGATTATCTGTAAATCAAATTATGTTAATTCACTTTCAGTCCAGGTATCTAATGTGATTCCAACTGAATATAGGATTTTTTCACCTGTCACCTGACTAAACATTCAAACATCAACAGCTTCTTCACAAGCTGTACTTGGCCTATTATACCACACTGGTCTGCCCACCATAGATAGAACTGTTTTGTTCTCAGTATTGACCTCCTTCAAAAGACCTAGTGTAGTACCCAGTACTACAGTAGTTTAGATGATATGCACAGTGCATAACATTCACAACATTAAGATAGCCTCGTCAGTCTACCTGAAGTCAGGTCATGTTCGAAGTCAGTTACACTGGTTCAAAATGTAATGATGCTTGTCCAAAGTTTGACTTGCTGTATGCTCATGTGGAGAGAATGGCAAGCTTCTGCTTGGCAGATGAGAACACTGTTGTGCCCAATTTTGCCCAGGTGTGCAACCACGGCGTGGGTCAGTTATATTGTGGAGAGGTGCAGGGGAGAAAGGATATAGCTGTAAGATGTTCTTCAGCCTTCTACTTTTCAAAATGGTTGACAGATGTAGATAGTGACTGCAGGAACGCTCAAAGGAGCACTCAATTTCATGGCTGTCATGGAGTCTTGAGATCGAGAGTGTCCATCACACGAAATTGAACCCATATGATGTATTTTACAATGAAATACTTATTTAAGTCTGCCTCAAACATATGTGTCATGTTATGTGGGCCTACATTTAGCATGGAATTAAATGAAAATGATAAAAGGAAAATAGAGGGGTGGGCAGCTTTTTGCCCTGAAATAATCAGAAAAACAATAGAAACCACAAATTGTTTGGAATGGAGAGACTGTATATGTTTGCCTTAGCCTAATGCTGTAATTTCTTTTACCAAGCGCTGGGCCCAATCCAAATCCTGCATGTAGAGTGATTGGTGCTGATTTCTTCATTGAAAAATGACAATATAAGTAATCAGTTAAAAGCAGTAGAGTGGGAAGAGGTCCAGAAGTTCAGAGAAAAGATGGGTGTTAAATAAATGTTGGCCGGCATCAGTAACATAATTCATGCATGACACTGATGAACCAGGATTGGAGGGTCTTTGCATGCACCTCTTGACAACAACTTATCACTATCTGTAGAAAGGCTGTGTGTAGGACTTGTATCTTATTTCAAGTAGCATTAGCACTCCATTCTGGGCTCTGTCTGTGGGAGTAAGTGGGCAGCTGTCATGTTTTTGGGCCCTCTTGCCTACACTTGCTGGCCCTGGGCCTGCCGAAAACAGCCAGCTTTCCACAGCCCAGCTTGTATAAATTAGGCTTTTAAAGGCCCCACAGGAGCCTTGCGCTATTTAGGTCAAAGCACTGTGCCCACATCATGTGTAGTCCACATAACCTGTGCTCCTCTACAGAGCTCTGAGCAAGGGAAGACTAGGGCAATTTGTTTATACAACAGGATTTCAAACGCATCGCTTCATAACAAATGAGCGGGGTGACATCTGTAGGTGTCCAATCTGGCTGCTCCCTCAGCAGTCATAGTAGGGGATGGCTACTTTATGTGTTCATTCCTCACAGCAAGGATTCATGATACTCTCACTGTTGTGAGAGCAGTTACCATGTTGTCATGTTTTAAAGAATCTGTATCTGTTTTTCCAATATTTCTCTCCAGGGGGATAGAATGTCAGCTGTTTGTTTGAGCTGCAGGCTGTTTTCGAGGAATTTGAGTCAACAAGCCCAAATTGGAAATGATACATTTGGCTGGTTTTAGCATGCAATTTTGAAAAGTAGAGGTCTGTGATCTCTGTGTCAGGAAAATGTATGTGAGAGCCAGTTGTTTAGAAGCAAAACTGAGAGAGCAGAAAAAAGTGACAGAAATTCTGAATTGTTGATTTATACGCAAATGTAGGAGATAACAACCCCTCAATAAACAGGTTTTGTGAAATTTGGAGTGAAGACGTGATTTAGGAGAACCTGTTACCGGGCAGAGGAGGTGAGACAGAGGGCTGGCCAAAAGCTCTCCTGCTTACAGCAAACTGCTACTTCTGAAGTCTGGCTGGTCCCGTGGCAAGGGGTAACAAAACAGGCTCTCCTCTCACCCCTGCTGCCCACCAACGTGAGCGTTGGCCCAGCCACCTCTCTGTCTCGTCCCTCACTTGAACCCCCATCTCTGTTTGTCTTTCTAGTGAAAAGAAAACTGAAACCCGTCAGGTTTGTTTTTCACGTTTTCATCTACACGGCTGCTTTTAAAGCCCAGGTGCTTGTGAAAAAGGGGTCATCTTTCTGAATAGCATAGAGAGAGAAAGTCAGCTGCTTAACCAATGCTGATAAGGGTAGAGCTTACTGTATTTTGACAAGCTATTTCATGTGATTTCTTTGTTGGTTTCCTACACGTTTTGCTTGTGAACTGGTTTGACATTCAGCCTTTTGCCACTCAAACCTACGTAATAGAAAGCTAGCATACTTTATGTAATGTTTGTCTGGATTCAGACATGCTTGTCTGTCACTTGACAAGATAGGAGATTTCTGAGTATTCGAATGTTGTCATGTTGTCCTATTGGCTCATGTTGTTCTACTGGTTTAAGGAATTAATCTATACCCATACTATATCCCTTATCACCTGGAGACCTAGCACTTATCAGACACACTCTCAAGATTGGATAGTCCTCGAGGTCCCACATGTCTCCTCTGAGCTGGGTAAAACTGCCTTTAGTCATTGTGCTCCTCGGGCATGGAATGACCTGCAGGATACTCTAAAACTTGCTTTAGTATTATTGGGCCATTTTAGGAACCTGATTGGATAGGATTCCTCAGTGTAGAAGTGGGTTAGGGTTAGTGTTAGATTGTTATAATTGATTGTTGTGTGTAAAAATAAAAAAATTGATTGTCTGTGTAAATTGTATCCTTTTAAAATCTTGATGTGTATGTATTTCGTTCGGACAGCAGAGACCCTGTCTTGGTTTAAGGTCACCCCCTGTGTTGGCCTAGACCCAAACCCTAGAGCTCATCACGCTCCCCAAACGTCCCCTTGGTGGCCCCGGGCCACCACGTCCCTCTGAGAATGACATGGCAGAGCCAGAGGCCTGACCTAGTAAAATCTATTGTGCTAGTCTCAGGCTAAGTCATAACTAAATAATGGGAAATTCTACTGGTGGATATGCTTGGCCCATCTATGAAGTTCCTTCATCTCTTCTTTGGGTCATTTAGAGGGATAATGTTTGTATGCTGTTGATATCAGAATTCCATGTCCTCTAAGAACTTAAGGTGCATTGTCTGGGACCCAATCATATTGCACTGCATTTTTGTTGCAATATAGCATCACCCCAGCAAACACAGCAATGTTGTTGCAACCTAGTGTCAACCTACTCCTTTTGGTAGTGACAGCCATGTCAGAAGATCGCCATTACATACCAATGAAATACTTTTACGGGTTGCGACAACGTAAGTGTGCAGCCTTTAGCCTACCAAGGGACAATCAGGTGTCAACCATGTGCAAAGTTGCCATTTGGCAGTCAATGTAGGATTTCCAAAGGTAGTAACAACGTGTTTGTGGGACCATATGGCTTCAAAGGAGATGGGAACTGCAGTGTTTAGCCTTTAGCATATTAACACAACAGGTTTAGTAGAATAATTTAATTGGAACTAAAATAGTTGCTTTTTCAGACCTGACCATTCTGTTAGCTTGCTGTTAGTCGCCAAATTCTATGCGAGACCTGAGAGCTGTACCCCATCAGTGAATGCCCCACGTGGGTCAAGACGGGAGGCTACCAATTGTCACAACTAGTCCTCAGTGGGCCTAATTTTTATCATCTTGATTCAGGTCTGTGATTTGGCATGACAAATTTCTGTTGTGTTGGCACCAGGATGACACCACAAGGCTTTGTTAACAGGGTAACCATTAGGTTACGTTGGTACCAACTTCACCACAAACTCACCACAGCCTAACTTCAAAGTTGAATACAACTCTCACTGAACACAAAGTCAAACTTCATGCTGTTGCATAACCAACCCTATGCAGTCACACAGCACTACATGCTGATAATATCTGACTGAAACAATGGCCAACGCTCCATATGCCCTATCTCACCCCACTAATTATGGTGGTTTCAAACACAGGACAAAAAAAGAGATTTTATGTTTATCCCACTGCATATCGTCATTCTAATCACAGAACCTGGCGTAAGAGGGAAGGCAATAGAGGCTGGGATCAGATAATCAGAGGCACTGGTGAGAGATAGGCCAGGTAGGGAGAAGCCAGGACTGGGGGTTATGTGGGGACTAAGGAGAAAGGACACAGTGTACCTAGAACCATGGGGCTCAGGAATGCCTCTCTTACAGAGGCCACATTGTGTGTCTTATCAGCCTGGGATCAGAACTGGTGAAGGCAACATCAGGAGCCTATCTGGGACCAGGGGTGTGACTGACGGACGTTGCCCCAGTACACAACCGGACCAGCTCTGTTGGTGCAGAGGAGCCATTCCATGGACATCTGTTTTGGTGAACTCATTCCTCAGGTGCACAGACACCCACACACACACGCACGCAAGCAGACACATGCATGCATACACACCCTCTCTCTTTCTCTCACACACACACACACACACACACACACACACACACACACACACACACACACACAGACACACACAGGGGCAGCAGGCGGAGAAACACTACGCCATCCTTAGTGTTTGTGAAGGCCGCTCAGCTCGTGCTGGGAAATCTTCCGGCAGGCTTGGCTAGCAACCATTCAATATGCTACTGCTACACTGAACACTGGTGAGCATATGCACTCCATTCATTCAAACTCATGGTTCTCCTTAACAGAAGGTTGAAATTACTTGATGCTCTATGGAAAATGCTTACAGTGCCTATGTACTCTCTTTGTAAACACACATAGCTAGAGAAACTCAGAAGAAACTCATCTGAAACCCGTCCGCTCTTGGTTGAGCAAAAAGCGGGTACCTCGGCATCGGCATCGCCACTGCAGCTTACTCTTCTGTAAAGCCCTTGACCCCACAACAGCCCCAGCTGTGGCAGGACCCCAGTCATTTAACTAGAATAACATATGGAGGATGCCTTTGTGTGAGAGTATGCATATGTGTGTGTGTGTGTGTGTGTGTGTGTGTGTGTGTGTGTGTGTGTGTGTGTGTGTGTGTGTGTGTGTGTGTGTGTGTGTGCGTGTTTGTGCCTTTATGTAGTTAACATGCTTTGGTGCATGTGTTTGCATGTCTGTGTTTGTGTGTGTGTATGTCTGTTGTTAATCTATGACTGTTTGTTTATGTGTCGTCTTGACTCCTCTCGTGCAGGACAACAGCTGCCGTGGGGAGGGGTCAGCTCTGAACAATAGCCAGCCATTTACTCAGTGCCAACTTTGGGCTTAAGAATAGGTTCAGAGTGCAAGGTGTGAAAAAGCAGGCACCAGGAACTCATCAGCCAGCCAGTGTCATTTGGCCTCAGGTTTAGAGACACAATAACAAAAGGGAATCAAAACCAAGCCTTCTCTGGCAGTGAGAGAGGCAGGCAGGCAACTGCATCTGAGAACACTCAACGTGACTGAGAAGAAGAACAACAGGCCAGACTGTGGTTTTACAGGAAACAGCTCTCTGTGTCAGAGCACCGGAGAGGCCCCTCCCGCAGCCAGCTGCTATTGGCTCTGCTGTTGTCAAGCACAGCTCAGGAGGGAACAAAGCCCTGACCAGCCAATCATGGGAGAGTAAGAATTTCCCTGACTTACCAACACCTCGTCTGAGGCTGAGGTGAAGTGTGTAGTGACATCATCAGCCTTTTAAACTGAAAACCACAAGAATTTAAATGGCCCAGAGGATGACAAAACACTCCCTCAAACAGACCTGTTGCTGTTCACTGCTTGAGTGACATTTGACCTAGTTTGATGCCTTTCAAAAGTAGACAACAACAAGGCAGGGACCTCTACCTCTATCCTACCTCTTCAAAATATTCACAAGTTGCACAGGCCATGATTATGATTATTATGATGAACTTCAACAACAACCAGACATCAACAAAGCTAGTAATTCACCATGATCCAAATTCAAGTATGAGATGTCTCCTCAATGTAGCTTCACTTTCAATGATTTAAACTGAAACCCTTTTCCTCTACACCATATGTCACAATGCTGCCACTCACCAAAGTCAGACAATAACAAGGAAAACTAAGGTATGATTACCTAGTCTTTGGATTGTTACCTTGTTAAGTGTAACCCATTTGGACTATTAATCGATAATGATTTATTGATATCTTAACCAATAACATACCCCATGGTTTGATAGCATTTGTGTTTGCTTAAAATCACAAAACATATATTTTCACCCCACCTCTCATCATATGCTACAATAGCTAACCTTTAAGGGTTGGTATGTTATAAAATGATACTTATTAGCTAGAGATGAGTTTTTATGAATAGCATTAGCTTGTCACATTAGCACTGACACACAAATACTTGGATGCGCACATGCATGCATGCACGCACACACACACACGCACACACACACACACACACACACACACACACACACACACACACACACACTCATGTATGTGGGCACGGTCTCCAGGCAAGTGTATAAGATGTGATTGAAAGAAATGCAAACCTCTGTGTGTGTGTGTGTGTGTGTGTGTGTGTGTGTGTGCTGCACGCACTATGATCCGTGTGGGTGTGTGGGTGTGTTTGGATGTGTTCTCTGTACACACTACAGCCCTCTCATACATATAGCACAGCATGGTGAACTCCTCAGCAGTGTTCTGGGAAACTATTATGAGGGTCACTCTCCAATCACTCCAACTGTGGAACTGATTGAAAGCAGGTGTTGGTCCAAGCCTAAATACCTCTGAGACCTGCCCGAGTGAAAACAGAGTGAGGCAATGCCTGAAGAGAACGAGCAGAATAACAGTATTAGCAAGTGTTTTTCATCCATGGTTATCCAAGCCAGGACATAAACACACTCTCCCTCTTCAGGGGAAGAAACACAACTGTTTCCTCCCCTGACTGCAAATGTGCAGGCCTACGGCGGGAGGAGCAATCGTATGTTTACATGTATTTTTACAGTGTATGTAATCTATGCTAATTTGGAGATGACATCTCAGATTCACATCTTGAACTCCATCGAGTCCTGAAATGATGGCAGTAAGTTTGAAGACTATGGGAAGTTGCTCTCTAAACCGCTAACAGCTCTCCAACAACAGGAAAGAACCATGTAAACTTGTGCCTCTACGGTCAAACTTTGTGGTTTCTTCACACCAATACACACATATACCAAGATGGTGCCTTGTTTAAGCTGAGAAGGGTAAAAACAAAGATAAAGAAGAAAGAATATGTAGATATAGACAAAGAATGTGCAAGTCTATACCCATCAGTGTAAACACAGAGCACAGACAGAGTGCAGAACGAGCACTGAGGGAGGAGAGAGAGGAGGAAGTGGAAGCATGTGTGTGTGTGCGTGCGTGCATTGGGGCTGTTGAGAGAAGGGGAGGACGTGTGGGGGCGGTGGTGGTGGTGCAGTACACAGCACTGGCTCACTCCGGTTTGGGCTGCTTTTAGCTGGCCCTATGCCACGGCGAGGTTGCAAGGTTAGCGCAGGGGTGGCAGCGGGGTTACTTAGCGCCTTGTCTGCCCTTTACCTGTCGGACGAAGTGCAGTGGCCTGGCACTGGCATCGACAGACACACCAGGTGTGTGTGTATGTTCATGTATGTGGGAACGTTGTGTCCATCCTGTTGGGAACACCCTGTAGGTGATGGGTCACAGCATTGAGGAACCTGCCACCACAGACACACACACACACACACACACACACACACACACACACACACACACACACACACACACACACATCTCACACACAGAGGATCACTATGTCCTATAGGCATACAATTCATTGGAGTCTTATTAGAGTTACCTTTAAGATTGTAAGAGTGTTGACCATTGTTAAAAGCGTTAAAATAGCCAGCCACATTTTTGTTTTGAACTTGTCATAATGTACAGTAATGGCATAGTTGAGTAGTCAATAAATAGTCTGAAAAAGTATTTAGCTTAGTCTTTCTTCTTAACAAACAATATTCTGTCCAAATCACAGATTTTACCCCCAAAAAGATAATCCATTCACAATATAGTCAAAATGTAGTCCATCTACTGTACGCATACACAATACACATCCGTGGATCTACATTTAGCCAAGGTCATTTGGCAGACACACATCCACCCAATGGCCCAGAGAAGCACCCTACACAATAGCCATATTGCCTTTTGTACACTGAAGAGATATACAGTACCAGTCGGACAGCAACCAAGCCTAAGCAGCCAGCAAGCCACTGAACAGGAGCCAGTTTCATCACTGTGTCTGGGAACACTGTGTGGAGGACCTTTGGAGGGGTTTCATCTGTCCGGCTGGCGGTCCCCCTCTCACGTGGGATTGTCTTGAGCTGTGAATGGAGAGATTGTGAGTGGGGGCTCCTCCAAAGGGGGGGTCACTCGCACAGCTGTTCAGCCCAAATACCAGGAGGAGCAACATTGAGTGTCGTTTGGGGACTGCTGTAAGACAGTGTTTTTTTTGTTTTTGTGTTTGCATTTGAAAGAGCAGTGCAAAGAACAGTGAGAAGACATGCATGCTGAGTTTTAAGTTGCTTTAGCGTGGAGCAGGGGTCAAATTCCCCTATCACTTGTATTATATTACAGTTACAGTAATTGAAGAGCCTTTGAAGGTCTTTTGAGTGAGAGCCTAACTCCATTCGTTTGTCCAGTTTCAAAGGAACAAGTAGTAACAAGTATTTGAGGTAACTTGTTATATTTCAAAATGGACATTGCTACATAAATCTATGTACATCTATGTAGCAATGATAAGTCAAACCAATGTGAATATGTTTCCTCAGAAATGCCGTCAGGGCTATACTTCATTTTGAACATCCCTGGTTACAATGTTGATATAGTCAGTCCAAAAGTGAACAGCAAAAGGGAACATTCCTTATCGTGGCAGAAAATGAAACATGTTGCTATTCTTCTCTGTCACTACAACTAATCAGATCAGAGCATATCTATACACATTCATCTTAAAAGGGAGGGGAAAAGGGTACTTTGAGAGCTTTTTCTGGGGGAAATAAATAAAATGCAGTTGTGCAATGGAAAAAATCGGCAATGTTTGCCGATATATGGCTCTTTGGTCACAGGTTATAAAACCTCTGAGTTGGCATTGAAGGGAGGCTCCAGAGTGGGGGCTATCCCACAGTGCAATGGGGTGATGAATACCTTCAGTGCGGAGAAGCTCTTGGCTGATTTATAGGGTGAGGCCAAAGGTTACGACCCCTCTCCCTTACACAGCCTCCTCCTGTGCCTTAATGCTGCATCCAATGACTGTGTTTACCCCTATTTTCTTGTGCCATATAAATGAGAAACAGAAGTAGCATACAACTTGTACTACCTCACCCCCTCCACCCCTAACCCTCCTCCCCAGCTCTCCTCAAAGAGTTTGGCAGCCAGTCTTATCCCATTCCTGGCCTATCATTGCCTCTTGTGTTGAAATGTAGCATCCCATCATATTTCTAGAGAGATGTATGTGTCTAAATGCAAATACTATAGAATACCCACATGCATGGATACTTCTGCACTTAAGCACCCATCTGCATTAAACTCATCTGCATTAAACTCAGGGCATGACAAATCTTTTTACCACACGTCCACATCATGCCCTGAGTTGACTGGAAGTGATTTCTCCGGTGATGACAGTGGTCAGTCTTAAAAAATGAAGGGAGGTGTTTTGGACCAGGCTGCCCTGCCTCCTAGAATAGTGACGGTGTCGTGGCGTGGCGTGGCTAATCTGAGGCTGGCTCTGAACGTGCTGTCCCTGTCTGAGGTGAGAGGCAGCTTGCTACGGCCTGACACTACCTGTCTGTCCATCCATACATCATCTGATCAGCCACTTTATCTGAGGGTATCATAATGTAAACATAGCTGTCACTGTATTAGTAGCATGTGCTAGGACGCTGATGCAAAGACATTACATTTTTGTTTTAGATTAACATTTATTACCATGTTACTCTTCCTTTTGTGTTCACAACTGATCCAAACATGTGCAATGATGGTCTTGATAAGAATGTAATTTGCTAGACTGGCTAATTACGTCAAGCATGACCTCCATGATCATGATGTCCTGATATAGATCTAGAACGTAAATGAGCCACGAATAGCCGCCAGATGACTCTCGAACCAAATGAAGTCACATCACGATGGCGGGTGGCGGGTGGCGGATGGCGGGTGACGGTGGCGGGTACTGCTCTCAACCCCCCTCATTCCAGCCAGTGACCCACATGGGAACGTATGGTCCCTCAGTGGAGGTATGTGTAAATATGTATTCATGTCAAGTAGGCATTCCTGACAATCTACCTATGACCACCCATGACACCTCCCCCTTATGTAACTGTGAAAAGAAAACACCTGTCCGTCCAGTCCCCACTGGAGTACCATCATCATCATCATCATCATCATCATCATCATCATCGCACTACCATGGAAGACATGGAGGGGATCCTCTTACGCTTCCTAAGAATGTGTACCCGCGTCCCCTTCCAGGAGACGGAATGTGACGGGGTGCTTGAGGAAAAGTTCATCCAGTCCTCGTCTGAGTCAGAGAGAGAGAGAGGAGAGAGAGAGGGAAGAGAGAGAAGGGGGTGGGGGCTGGAGGCTGGGGGGCTTCTGGAAAAGGCCTGAGAGTCGGCTCTCGCTGGTTCAGACCGGTTCCTGTGTTCCCCCTTCCCCTCTCAGACATGTAAAGACAGGCCTGGCCAGCAGCCAACATTAGTCACCATTCGGTCTTGAGAGAGAGAGATAGATAGATAGAGAGTGAGAGAGAGAGAGAGAGAGAGAGAGAGCAAGGCTACTCCCACTTAGGCTCACTGTTCACCAGAATGTTTCAGTTGAGCGCTGGACACAGAGAGCAGAAGTAGCATGTAGAAGCATGGCCTCAGACAGACAGACAGACAGACAGACAGACAGACAGACAGACAGACAGACAGACAGACAGACAGACAGACAGACAGACAGACAGACAGACAGGGTTTCTGGGATTGTTTGCAGAGATGAGAGGAGTGTGAGGTAAACATGTCTAGATATAGAGGTGAGGCAGCACATCCGCCCTAGGCTATATAAAGCATTAAGAACTGTCAAGTCTGAAGCCTTCTAAAACATTTATCCAACCAATTTAGAGCAATTATAACAGGTTTGACACGTCTCCCTCGTTAAACAAAAGATAGTTATTCTTTTATTTTTATTTTCTGCCTTAAAATCCTACACCTTCCACCTTCGGTTTTAATTTATGCATACAATTTTCAACAATTGGGATGATAATGTAGAAATATTAATACTCTGTATTTGTTTGTTAATTTTGGGGTTATTAATACTTGGGCATATCTAGTATTTCAGATGCCAGTGTGCTGGAAATGTCAAATGTTGTACAGTAACATGTGTCCAATTCAGTGTGCCAACTGAAGATAAACATAAAAAAGTTCATTAAGTTCAATGTGCCTCAGGTGCTGTTAGTCAGTGATGACTGACTACCAAACTGGTTTCAGTGCTGAGAAGCAAGTCAGGGCCTGTCTCTCTGTTCCTAACAGATAAAAGAAACAATCATAACAACCATAACAACCTTATGCTGAATCCCAAATCAAACCCTAGCCCCTACCACCTAAGCAGTCATGTAGATCTGAAGTGACTGGCTGTAAGCAATATGGTAACATTTCCACACAGGCTATCAGAAGGCAAGTCATAAATTATAGCTGAGAAGAGTTGTTTTACACTTTTAGTGACGTGACCTTTTTTGCAGAGCAAATGCATTTGATGATGTTATTGCATGTTATTGTGTAACAAATGTCACAAAACGTTTACTAATTTCTATTAGAATGAACCTCCTTTTGTTGGTCAGATACTTGGGGGGTGCACTTCCCTTGTAAATCTATGGTCAGGGGGTAATTTTTTACTGTAGGTTCTTCTTAAAGGAAAGAACAGGTCAGGCAAAGGGGTTTATCCCTACTCAGACTATTTCATAAGTGAGATTCATCGAATTGAGGCCAAGAGTTCTAAAATGGCCTAAAAAATATGGTCACCATCCTGCTTCGGACATCTTCCCTCTCCCCTTCAACAGACATGTTTCCTATAAATTCTGTTCCAATGCTACATAGTTGTTAAAGCTTTAGAGATGACTGGTATCTGTTTACCACATTCCTCTACCCAGGGCTCCCTCTATGGCAGAACAACATGTCTGGTGCTTCACATGCAGGGCTCAGCTGTCTGGGACACTCCCTAGGCTCTCCTACCCTTCCCCCTGAAGTGTGCACTAGTCCACTCACTCTCATGCATTCGAAGCATTAGCATGATTTAAACATGGGGCAGAGGGAGCTTCTACTATATTTCTTACACCGGTCCCATCACACACACATCAGAAGAAATATTGGCAGGTTCTGGATCGAAAGAGTTGTTCAATGCAAACAATTGGACATTTCAATATTTGGGTTTCCTATGAGATTTAAGATTCCTATGTGTGTTTTGTTGGGTTGGGTAAACATGATTGTTATCTTGTTTGCATGTACATAGTATGGTAACTTATTGAAAATTGCAATACAAATGTAATCATATCGAATATACATGTAATCATATAGAATATACCCCCTCCCCCCCCCCCGTCTGTCTGTCTGTCTGTCTGTCTGTCTGTCTGTCTGTCTGTCTGTCTGTCTGTTTGTCTGTTTGTCTCATGAACTCCAGACATAACGTCTTGGTATACCAACTAGCTATCACGTCGAAGGAAAACAGCCTTTCAAAAACATGGCATGACATTTCTATTTCTTTTAATCTCAGACCGGCCTCATCCGGATCCTTGCCGTCTTCTGGTTTCCATCCTCTCAGCACTTTATGTTAACGAGGCCACTGGCAAACCTACTCTGTAGTGCCTCCAGTAAGGCTGGCAATGCCCTGGGAAGGGGAAGGGGAAGGGGATGGAATGGGGGGGGGGGGGGGGGGGGGGGCTGTGTGCGTGTACATGTGCGTGACTTGCTGAATGTGTGTGTGCGTAAGTGCGTGTGTGGGTGTAGGGTGAGGAGGGGGTCGTAAAAGACTGCAGTGTCACACGGCTAAATAGTCCACATAGCTCCCTGTTTAGCTGGCTCTATTCCCCCCCCTTCTCCTCCCTGCTCTCTCTCTATCTACAACTCCCCTAGTCTAGCTACATGCCTCTACCATAATGGTTTGGGGAGGGGAGAGCAGAAAGGTGCTTGCTGAGTCAGAGCAACTGCTGCCTAAGCTTTCTGACCTCTTCCCCAGATCAGCCTGAAGCACAGACACTGACACTGATGTAGCGCAAGCTGTTTGTTGTCTTGTATCCTTAGTGGACGTGGAGATCGTCCACCCAAGAACATACTGTATCTAGAATCAGCTTGTCCCACTCAAATACTAACCTTAACCATTTGGAGGTAGATAATAAAACTGACCGCATCCAAAGCATTCGTCATCATGTTATTGTGAAACCCAGTTATGGCCACACTTGGTGTGATTTTGGTGTGAGATGGTGAGATTATGGTGAGATTACTTCCAAAAAAACGTTCCCCCGATGCAGCTCCTCCGTTACCCGTGTCACTTCCTGTTTTGGAACATCAAGTACTGTGTGGATTTTGTTCATTGCCTCTCAACTTGGACCTGGTCCACAGAAACCACACACGACATGCACGTTTCCCCATACTATCTCTCACTCAGCACTTCCTATTCGTATCTGTGTAGCAGTCCTCAACAAAGTGGCCCAGATTTGCTTACTTTTACTGACACAGCAAACAGCTTAGCTGAGCCCGGACACTGAGGTCATTGACTGATACTGGCTATTGCAGTAATATGGTGGATTGTTCTTTCAAATGTGATGAGGAGCTAGCGATGCCATTAATATAAGCAAAAGCACAACCAGGACAAAAGAAATTTGATATGGTTCTATTTAATGCAGTGAAGATGTTTGGAAATATGTAAGGGCATTGGCAAATGGTGCATAATAGCAAGGCAATAGCGTTTCTTTCATCCTTCATGCCCAAGGAACAACCCAGAATAACATACTTTTCGTCTGAATAACATTTTAGTTGTTCAAGAGGAAGTCAATGAAATTGATTATAGACACAGCATTCAACTCTCCAAGAATGGACTGAACGTTATGTGAATTATGAGACACTAAACAGATGAACAAAAGACATAAGATATATTAAGTAGTCAAAACAAGATACTGTCAAAATGCAATAAGTCACTTAGGGTGGAATCCTCATTCGAGATCTGCACACGTAACTCAAATCCTTGTGCAAATTTCTCATTACATCAATGCAAGATTTACATGAATGTTGCAAGATTTACGAGTTATGAGTGCGGATCTTGAGTAAGGATTCTACCCTAACAGACCCCTAGAGTGATATGAATTAAATTCTAAACATGCAACAATGTAAAGATATCATGACCATATCAACAACACAAACAAGATCTGCTGAGAGGATTAAGTTGAAACCAAACGCATGCATGCAGGCACGCACACACACACACACACACACACACACACACACACACACACACACAACCACCCACCCACCCATCCACCCACCCACCCACACACACACTATTGGAATTATATCAATTAAAGGGTATTTTAATGATTGAACAATGACATTGCCCAAGGGCATTTTTTAACCATACTTTAAGGAAGTATTCAGTTTCTTTAACAGCTTGTTGATGAGAGATATTTTTAAGAACAAGAGGCACATTGTACTAATTGAAATCCCTGAGTGAGTGAAGCAGGGATGCCCGATGTATGAACTTTGCTATCACTCAACATACAGTAAACACTACACTCCATGGTAAGTTGTCGGACTCCCTCTTGTGTCAACTCACAGTAATGACAGCCAGAATGTGTTTTTAATTCTGCACCTTCACCTCCCTTCTAATGGTGTGTCGCCTACTGTAGCATTGCTCAATGTCTCCTCATGTCGCATATACTTCCATTGAGAAGTATATATATATATATATATATATATATACTTCCATTGAGAAGTATATATATATATATATATACTTCCATTGTCTCTCAGAGTTGTCGTATGTGTAAGAGATATTCAGCCACTTTTGGATAACAATACAGGATAGTTCACTCACTGGCCCTGTCCAGAAACAACCTCTAATCCCTCAGCTTAGACAGAGATAGGTAGATCTAAAAAGGACTGAATAGGTAAAAGCAAGATGATGAAAATGTCACCTGGCCTGTAGAAGGCAAGGTGGAGCTACTACCATCTTGCTTACCTATCCAGTCCTCCAAGATCTACACAAGTGTCTAGGGCAATGATACTCAATCCTGGTCCTGGAGAACCTCAGTGGGTCCAGGTTTTTGTGACAGCCTAGTGCTATCACACCTGATTTAACTAATCAACTGATCTTCAAAACCTTGATTAACTGAATCAGTATCATTGCTGAACTGGAACAAAAGCCTGCAGCACTGTGGTTCTCCAGGACCAGTATTGAGTATCACTGGTCATAGGGGCCAGGGGTTGTTTCTGGACAGGGCCACTCACTCATCCCCCTAATTGCCTTAAATATTGTTTAATGTCTAATGTCATTGTCATTCCCCATCTTTATTGAGGATGAAAGTCAGCAAATAGTCCATGTGAAATTGGAACTACATCAATTGAAATCCCCACAAAGAGAAGGCTGTGTTCCCTTTCTATAAACCTTTCCTCCATGTCTGACTCCACACCAATAGCTATTATTGGGGTTCCAGTCCTTTGTAGACACATACCAGAGTCCTGTAGCTGTGTATGTGCCATCACTTTCCCAGGATGTCCAAACTACATAATTCCCTGGGGTTACCACTGTTTTGTTGATCCACCAGGTGATGTCCACAAGGTTTGTGAGTAAGCCACTGAGGACACACACCAGGGCAGGTGTGTGTGAGGTACCAGGATCACTGCCAATGGAAGAGAGGATGAGTACGGAGGGACTGGATGGGTTCGAACCTGTGGACAGAGAGAGAAAGTCTGAGCAACAATTTAACTCTGTTTCAAAAGAACAAATATTTCTTCAAATGTCAAAACATTTTGGGAAAATATGGCAGTGATAATTTCTTGATTCACACCTGATTCAGCTAGTCAAGGTCAGCAGATTATTATGAGCTAGTAGAATCAGGTGTGTTAGAGCTGGACCAAAGCGTACACAACCTCCAGGAAAAGGGTTGACCTCCTCCCGTGTATTTTAGGCCTAACGTAAATTTCACCTAGATGTTTTATTCAAATCCAGAACAATGGTAATTTTCCCAACTTTTTGTTTACCTTCCACAAAGAGTTGGATCCCCTCACCGAATACCACTTCCTGATGAGAGGGCTGTCCTCCATGTGCACAACTGTGGGAAACATGATCATTATCCTCAGACCACTGCAATAATACAGTTATTATAAGACAATATAGTCTGCATAGAAAGTTACATTACAATAAAATATTACCCCAGTAGTAGTAAACTGAGACACAGTCCTCCTGCTCTGTTCATTCTTGCTGAATGGTTTCAGTGGGTGCTCTCGAGAGGAGAAAAACATCAACTGCCTAAATCCCTTGGTGATCTCGTTGTCTTGTTGTCCTCCAGTGCCCCACGCAGCCCTCTTCTCTCTGAGTCGGGGTGCACTACAAGGAGGAAAGACCGACAGTATTTTGTCACCCTGTTTTGCATCCTATTGCAATGGACATTTGTGTGTTTATCTGAAATCCTTCTATGCAGAACTTATCCAAACTAGTTTGGCAAACCCACTGATGGAATTCCAGCTCTGGAACTTACAAGTATATCAATATTTTGAATTTAACTGACATATGTTTCTGTCTTTATCTCCTATGTAAAGGCTAGACTGGTGAAATACTTTAGCTGAAATAGAGGAAGTGCATAGAGGAAATGTTGTGAACAACATTATCTGGGTGGAACAGAAGTGTTTTCCCAAGGCACATATTGCCCCCCCTCTCTCAAAATGAACACAAGTAGATCAGCTCTTCAGTTATTAGGAGGACAGAAAAACAGGAAAGAACAGTTGGCATAAGTGGTCATGTTTGAAACAGATCTTGTTTCAAACAAGTACTTGTGCATGTGGCATATGTAGTTTTGGCCCCTTCTAGAGTATTAGGGGTATTTCTAACACTGAGGATCGTGTTGACCTATCTTTATGGCTTGTCATGCTCTGCAGTTGAGCATCATTTTAATATAGTTTTTCCACTAGGAATGTTTATTTTACCTATGGTATTAATAGAAACCTATACAAATAGGGGAGATTAATGTCTCACTGTAAAAAAAAAAGAAAAAGAAAAAGATGATAAATGGAACATAAATAAAATGTATTAGTACAACTATTTGTAATATATTTACTTGGAAGCAATTAGAACAGAGAAAATGAATAATATGAATAGTAAGAGTGGCACACTTTATCAGTGAATTACCAATTAGTATTGGGAAAATATCCACTTTTTACACCCTGACAAAACCGTATCGCCTCACATCCTGCTATGACATTATTGATTGGACAGGTGAAAGAAAGCAGGTAGGGCTTTCTTGGCCTGATCCACACATCATCTTCACCATCCAAGGACATTATCAATCACTGCAACATGCATCAGGTAGGCCTCATCAGATGCCCGACAAAAAGCTTTCGTCACATGGAGCAGCATAGCCACTTATTTAGGCAGTATACCGGTATGTGTTAAATAAGCTCAAATATCGATGTTGAACGGGTGAGTGGGGAGGTGCATGGGGCAGAATTTTGTCCACTAGTTGAAAGAATGAATTCCGGAAGCCCAATTGATCACTTTCACTTTCATTTCCAACGAAATTCCACGTCAGTTTAGAAGCCAATTGCGAACAACGCTTGCAGGTGTACCTGGTTGTACTGTAAATTAGCCGTCTCCTCTGGCTTCGATCAGCGAGCTACAGTTACACATTGAGATTGATAAAATCTTCAAGCAATCTGTTGTCAGTTCAGGTTTGTATTGTTTAAGATTGTGAAGCTTTCTTATCTCTTTTGGTAGAAATGTGACTACTGCTCTGGATGTCAACATTGTATTATTAAAGCTGCTTCATTAGTTTTTTGTTGTTTTGGTGTAATGTTGAGAGAGGGGGCTCGGGAATGGGAATGGCCACTTCACTCTTGATGCAAGGACTAATAAGTGCATGGTATTGTAATATAATTATAGTTTTAAACATATTTCAAAACTATACATGAAGCTTACAATGAAGTGAAACAACCTTATATGTTAAGTTATGATAAGGTAAGACAAAACTTATTAGGCATTTCTAAGTCATATTTTTCGAGAATCAATGGGTACATTTGCATAAATCTTGCATTGATGTCAATGGTAAACTTGCGCAATGATCTGAGTTATGCGCGTAGATCTTAAGTCAGGATTCCACTCACTTACTACTAGGCCTATGTCATAGACTGGTATCTTCAAATCACTGGGGGGGCTTTAATCAATAATCGGTGTATTGACAATTGAATTACAAGTAACTACATTTCTGAAATAAATTACTACTTTTCACTGGTTATAGGACAATCTGTTTAATTAATTATTTTAATATTTTTCTTATATTGGCAGAATGAATTCATTTACCCTCCCCAGTGCCAAGTTTAACTTTGGGACTGCTGTTCCTGTTCCTTTAACAAAGGAAAAGGATTTCAAATTGTCCGAAAAGATGACACCTGTGTTCGAACCAGTGTTCGGAATGAGAGGTAGGCAAAAATGAGTAGCCTATAATTCTTGTGAAACTACCTAATCATACAGCGTAATTTAGTGAGGATTTGGGCCATTTTTCGGTATATATATCTTAGCCTCAGTTATTTTCACTCATGCCGTTGTTTCACTCTGCACCCCAACATCAAGAATCGATTGGTAAGCTAGAGTCTCCATGGAGAGAGGTGGCATGGACAGAGGAGTGAGTATCACACCACCACTACACTCAAACCTTCAATAGTAGGCCTAATATGTTACTAACCACCTTGAATGTAATGAAATTGATTGGAAAATTACCATTTCATAACCATGTGAATTACATTATACTGTTTGTATGTACAGCCGTAAAGAGATGCTGATGGAGTACATCAGCTCTTATAAGCCTCATTGTGAGGCTGTGTCGCATGCTTCAATACTGCTGCTTGGGCCTGCCGGAGCCGGCAAGTCCAGCTTCATCAGCTCTGTTCAGTCCATCTTCAACGGGAGAGTTACCAACCGTGCCATGGTTGGCTCGTCCACCGCCGGCTTCAGTAAAAAGGTAGAGGCAGAAATGGAAAGACGTGAGTTTGTCAAGAAAGTATAGAGACAAATTGCGATCAAGTGTCATCATGGGTCTTGAACTCTAGTCCTGGAAAGCTGAAGCGTGTATTTTGTGCAAGTAAATACTCCAAATGTCAAATTCACTATTTTAAACCTGCTAATAACTAAATACTTTAATACATTGGTACTCTCTTTGGCCTCCTGTCCTAGCTCCAGTTTTTCCACATCCGTGGACAGAGTGCGGAGCAGCCCACTGCGCTGAGACTGTGTGATGTCATGGGTCTGGGTGAAGGGGAGACCACTGGACTGATGCTTCATGACGCTCTAGCCATCATCAAAGGCCATGCTCCTGAGGGACACAAGGTTTGTTAGGGGGAATGGACACAAGTGTAGTGAGCATATATACAATTCCAAAATGGTAAGTGCACCACCATGCCCTCTGATAGGCTTGACCATTTTGGGGGTAGGAGCAAGGGTAATGTAAATGTAAGTTGATTTGAATCTCATTCCCTTTAATCAACTGTATCTAATCTATAGTTTAGTCCTGAACTGCCAGTGAGATCAGAGACTGTGGGTTATGTGAAGAAGCCATCCCTCAAAGACAAAGTGCACTGTGTGGTCTTTGTGGTCGATGCCTCCAAGATCTCCACCTACTCCAAAAGCCTGAGCACCACCTTCCAACAGCTCCGAGAACACATCAGTGACCTGGGTGAGCACAAGTTACTTGTATTGATTGACTATCTCTAAAACAATATGCCATAAGTCCCTACATTTTACTTGGTCACATCAGGGGATCAAGAAAAACCCAGGGCCCTAGTTGAATACAAGAATTATTATGAAAGGAAATATTGGACAGTATACTGTATGCATACCATTTAATTCTTAAGGCCGCTCCATGGTCACTGCAAGAAGTGTTGCTATGTCATTTTACACAAGGGGGAATTTGTTCTTCTATCTAGGAGTGCATCAAGTGGCTCTGCTGACACACGTGGACCAGGTGTGTCAGGAAACTGCCTGTGACATCACCCAGGTGTACAAAAGCCGGATTGTACAGGAAAAGGTATTAAATGTCCCTCATTGATGTCTTACCTTGTCTTTACCAGTAGTTCTTCTATGTGTCAGTACATACATGACTGAGTCGTGTTTGTGTGTGTTTGTGTGTGTGTCTGTGTAGATGACCAAGGCTGGGGCCCTACTTGGCATGTCCACCTCCTACATTGTCCCAGTGAAGAACTACTCGTCTGAGCTGGACCTAGATGAGAACACTGACATCCTCTTGCTCAGTGCAGTGGATCACATCCTGCAATATGTGGACCTGTACTTCCAGGACAGTACAACTGAGCCTAAAATAAGTATTGTAACAGGGTGATGTAACCAGAGAATGTTTGTCATGTTTCTTCTTTATTTTCACATAAGTTACTTTGTTATTAAATAATTTGATTCCTTGAAGTGTTTCCTTGAATAAAAATTACTCAAACTTCTGTTAATGTTGAAAATTCATACACCAATTTTGTTTGTAGAGATTAGTAATAACCATCACCCTTACTGGTGAAAGCATAAGAAGTGCTGCTTAGGTAAACTGTACGTTATGCAGCAATCCAGATATCTCGAAAAATAAATTCGACTTTAGTAATACCGAAAAAAGTCTATTTATTAAGACATGTTTGTCCTGTTAATGGGCTAATATGTGTGTGATGTGTAAGAGATAATGAGCGTACTATATTTGGTTGTCATTTCACACATTTAGAAACTTAATCTTTAATATAGATGTTTCTGTCAGAGTTTTATTGATATTTACGGCTCTAAAAAAAATAATCAAAAAAGTATTATCTAGATTCCTTGCATCCCCTCCTCAAAAAGCATTTACATTTTAGAGAATGTCTGACTCAGAGGTCAGGATACAAGAGATTCGGCTTCAGTTTCGTTTCTCTGATCATGGAAATTGAAAGTGCTGGAAGCCGACTTGAGCAACGGAAGCCTTCGTGTGCAAATACGTTTGTAACATGTGTTCTGATCATTTTGTTTTGTTTGACAGATTTTTGCCTTGTCTGATTTTAATTTGGGAAATGAGGGGATTTGTACGAAACTTCGGGTTAAGCAAATGTGAGTGTCTCCGCTGGCTCATTTCCTTGTTCATGTTTCGGCTAAAAAACTAAAAAAACTACTGCATTTCAACCACACAGGTCCCTTGCTAGTTTCAGTGTCATGTAACTAAGACATTCGCTGGATAAAAACGTGAACATAATTGACAGATTCATTGTTTCAGTTAGAAATAGTTTGCATTGAGCAAGGGGAGGGAGAGAGGAGACACTATTCTGAATTGTCATTGCAATTCCCTTTGCAGTGAAAAGAAGGTGCAATCCTGCATATGGTACCTTTACCTTTTTGTGATTTATGCACTGTAAATCTACACCATAAATAGTACATTTATAATGCAACCAAGTTTGTCTTACTCTCATGGTTTTGATTAGGTAAATCTTCAAGTGTTTTTTATGTATTTTAAAGATTTGACCAAACCAGAATGAGCATTTGGATAGTGTAATATCAGTTTGTGCTCTTTACTGGGAAAAGTCCAACTCTGCCTGCTGTTCAAGGCCAGTATTCATGGCTACGCATCAGCTGCCTTTCACCAAAGATGTGTCCTACTTTCGCTGTAGGATTCAACTCTTCTGGGTTTGCCTTTGGAGGTTATTTTGGAAATATTTTGTCTCTTTCTACATAACAACCAAGCTCAAGTGTATACTGCCCCAGGAAACTTCTGCAACTTCAATGCTGAAGAAATGCATGGCAACAACCTCCAACCAACTGCATGGCAACAACCTCCAACTAACTGCATGGCAACAACCTCCAACTAACTGAGTGTGTTAGTGTACTAAGTGGAAGGCGAGTGGAGAATACATTTTCTTTTGCTGTATTTTTTGTGATTTGATTAACTTTGATGTTTCCATCTTACCATGAGAAATATTATATTCTCTTACAGAGGGTAGCAACACCACAGAAAAGCCAAGGAGGAAACAGAAAACAGAGTAAGCTTCACATCGAAATATTGTTACTCTGATGTGCCCATTTAATTATTGCATAATGCTTATGTTGATGACTTGAATATTGTGGCTGAATGGGAGACACAGCAACCACCTACAAACTTGCCTATCCTGTTTTTCTTCATGTATTTTGGGGGGAATTCATTAAATTCCCCTTTAACATTGTATTGCAGCATTAATTAGTACAGTATGGCTTGTATTCACGGTGTTCCAGTGCAGAGCAGTTTAGTAACAGGTAGCTATTGCTCCTACAGGACGAGAAAGGAGCTGATGGACTCGATTAAGCTATACAAGCCCATGCTTAGTTCAGTGGTGCAGGAGGTGAGTGAGTGCGCATATGGGAGTGCCCATGTCGTGTGTCATCCAGTTGAAGAACGACAACGAGGAGCTGGCTCTGGATCTGAGCTGTGACATCCTGCTCCTCAGTGCTGTGCTGCAGATGTTCCACTTCACCGACAACTACTTTGATGAAGTAAGCAACCAAGAGAAGCACGACATGAGGACGAGGTGTGCATCTTAAATCCAGTCTGAAAGAACCCCCGAACCTCCAAATAATGACCTATAGTTGTCGATATCATAAATGCTGCACAGATACTGTGTCAAAGTAGTCATGTCATGGGATGCATTGGCTCTATATTGTTTACATTTTAGTTGGTAGTCCACTCTTAGATGGTATGCGTCTTACAGAGTGTGACTTTAAAAGTGTCTGGCTTTCTCTATTCCATTCCCTTTTGTTGCATGATGTGAAAAATACTGGACTGGAAAAATGATCACCATTATTTAGAACTAGTTATCCATTCCTCTCGCAGCAACTACAATCAAGTGTAATGAAGAGAATTACAAATACCAATGTCAACTGTCTAATTCAAGGCCAGGTTTAGGCCTGTTTCTTGAATGTTTGTTGTGATGGTTAAAGCTCAGATTGTTAAGACTGTATATAGCAACCACTGTGTTTACACCTTGAAAGATGGCTCATAAGGACTGAAGAACATGCCAACTGATGTATGCTGCAAATTGTCATTCAATAAAAGCAACAACAAAAGTAAGTCAGTGGACAGAGAAACTGAAGTTTATTAATGTACATCAGACAGTTACTGTACAGAAAATACCATTAGTTAGACCATGTCACTGATTCACATGGGAATGAAAAGGAACATGGAGGGACGATCCCCAAGTTTATAACTCTAAAGCAGAAGAGCTGTTGAAGTACAGCATACTGTACAATATGGATCACACTCTGTAGTAAATCTGAAGTTATTTAGTTTGCATCATTGTAATTGTGTGGATTATAATTTGGCAGCTGTCTCCTCAACAATGAAAAGTAACGAAAGAAAGTAAGTTTGTTCTCAGGATAACTTTGTGAGTACAAATTAACATTTAAAATAGTGTTTAAGATATTGATGCAATGTTAGTGTACATAAAATACACAGAAGCTTTGGAACCTCGCAAAACTTGATATGACACTGGCTATAGCACTTAACCATAACAGATGAAACCATAACAGATGTGACACAAGTTTAAGAAAGACACATGACTGAATTACTGTCCATAAAAAACACCAATAAAACATGGCTGTGTTCTTAGATGGCTTCCTTTCATTGTTTCCTTTCCTTCATAATCACTGATTGATGTTGAGCCTGAATTGGCATCATATTGTCCAGTTCTTTCAGATCAGTGACCACAAAGGAGAGAAGGAAAGGAAGTGGGGATAAGACAATTGGGACATGGCCTAGATTCCTCTGCATTGTCCTTACCGACTTGCATCCTGCTCTTAAAATGGCGGACAGGACAGGTACTGTATGTCATGGCACAGGTGATGATTCTCTTTAGTGAGTATGCAATGTATTCAGATGGCTTTCTTCTCAATCTTTCATTTACAAACTGGGCTTTGACAAGAACAGTCACTGCTTAGTCAAAAAAAGGAAGGCAGTCATGTGAAGAAACCATTTCAACTGGAACTACTCAAGTTACAGTGCAGGACACACACATACAAGTACTCTACACGGTCTCGGTCTAAAGTCCAACGGGTTATTCCAACTCAAATTAGTGCTTCGATAATGGAGGTCAAAGCAGTGTTCTTGGCATGTGTATTGCAGTTATCTGCCCCAGACTCTAGTTTGAGAGGGCACAAACATGCGTTAACGGTACATCGCCCCAGGAACAGCATAATGAGTGGACATTTCTATGTAGAGAGACTTTTGATCAAATGCCCACTATATAGCCAGCTTGGACGGGTGTTTTGTCATGTTCAAATTGTTTGTCGCTCACTACAACATTTCTCAGTGCTTTATCGTGGCGTATGCAATGAAATTGTGCCATTTTATTGGGTAGTCGTCACATGTTGTGTGAATGGTTTGGTGAGTCTACGCAGAATAGCTGATGAATTGGCTTAAAGGTAAAGCATGTAGGTTTACGTGTTGCCCTATATGTCCACATTTTCTAATAGCGGCAAATATGTGCATATCCATGTCAACAAACAAAACATACTGCTCGAACTCCATAATAGATTTTATAAAAGAGCTTTCCACTGAACGTTCTTCATCATGCACTCTCATTCCTTGATCGCTACTGATCTATCATGGCCATTTAGCACTATTGTTAAAGCTCAAATGTAATTACTGGATCTTCAAATGGAGATTTGATCATTGTTAATGCAGAAACATAGCAAGGAATGCTCCAATTATTGCTGATAGTTAGCTGAATGGGAGGGTAGTCATTCCTAAAACATTATGGTTACCTCCTTCAAAGAACCCTCACAAGTGTGAGATTAGAGGATGCTTCACACTGAAGATGACAGCTATTCAACAGCTATTCACCATGACATTCACTTACTAAAGGTGTAGATGTGAAACTTGGAACTTGGTTTTCTGAATATGGTATAGAAGCAGGAATGGAACAGACAAGTTGGAATGTCACTTTGGCTCTCCGTCATTTGAACTAGACCAGACCTTACACACTGTGCTTAATTACGTCGACATCTACAAAGATGACATTCAAATTCCAAACAGTAAAAAAACAAATGAACAGAGCATTTTTTTTAAAGAACTGTACAAGATTAAAAATGATCAATAATTAGTTATACATATTTATATGACAACATTGTTTACGTAATATTACTATAAAGAAATACCTTTTTTTTTTTTTTTCTGAATGCAGTGTCCCCTTTCGGTAAGCTGTGCTAAAGATATGCTATGCTGAAGATGCTTGGTGCAGTTTCCTGTAGTTTTAAGCAGCAAACATGTAATCCTATAATGTGGATAATGAGCCGCTGCCAGTAGCTAATGCACTATCTTCGCAAGTCAGACCCAAGCCTGACAGAAGATCATCTACTTTAGATTTGAACCTAGTTCTCACTTATTGGCATGCCCTGCTAAGGCTATCACTCAGCAGTAAAAATGTACAGCCTCGAGGAGGAGCTGTTGTATTGAGTGTCAAGTGGCACCAACAATCACATTGGGTTATTACATTACTCAGGTATCCTCTCATTTCAAAGACATTAAGGTTTGGCTTTTTGTGAACTAGGAGGCCAGACAACAGCATAAATGAATATCCATCAACAACCAGACCTACCGCAGTCATTATCCACACAGTTTCAAACACCATGACTGAGTACACGTCTTCACAGGACCTTTTGTATGATCAAACCTGAAGTTACTAAGGTAGGTTGGTCCAGACAAGGAGTGGGTGGGGCTTGTGAGAGGACGAGGGAGTGTAGATAGACAGACATTCCCTTCTCTCTTCTCTAGTGTTCACAGGAGGGGTGGGATAAAGTAGGGCCCCCTCTTCCCCTGCTCCTCGACCCCTAAAAAGGGAATACTGCAATGTCTTGGGTGTAATCCCCTTAGAGTTCATGACCTCTCCTGTGCATACTGTATATTCCTTCTGTCCACCCAGGTTCTAGACCACCTTATCCTGGCTAGGTTGATCCTTGGGTGAGGAGGGGGGCTGGGAGCTGCTGGAGCTCTTCAGAGAGCCCAGGGTCTTGCTGAACCAAGAGTTTTTGGCCGCTTGGATCTCGTTCATCAGGACGCCCCTCTGATGCTCCAACTCCTGAGGTGGGACAAGATGGAAGTCATAAGAATTATGAATGGTCATCTTCACAATAGTCATAAATAATCAACACAAATCATGAACAGTCACCATTCATAATAACGCCATAATTGTAATAATCATTGCATTAATGAATAGTCATTATAGCTTGCATAGCCTTTGTTTTCTCTTAAAAATTGTAATATAATTTACGTGCCATTGTTTTGCATAAGTACAATTCTGTTTTGAATATTATATAGAGTGTCCTCTGTAATTATTGGGACAGTGAAGCATTTTTTCTTCTCTTGGCTCTACACTCCAAACTACAAACAAACAATTACTATAAAGGTTAAAGTATAGATTCTCAGGTTTTATTTGAGGGTATTCTTGTACAAATTGGTTTCACCATTTAGAAATAAGATAAAACTTTAAAATAACAAAACTTTTTATATATAGTCCCCCTTTTTTAGACCATGTATTGTGGTAGAATACAAGCACGCCTGAGAGAGAACATTCTGCTGTGTTCTTTATTGAGAAGGGGTGGATGTGTGTACAGTATGTGTATGTGCGTGTGTGTGTAAGCATGTCTGTTTCTCTGTGCTGTGGTATCTGACCTGGATCTTGCACTTGGCCTCTACTAGCTGGAGTTTGGTCTGGGCCAGCTCTAGTTCTAGCTCTCGTAGCTGGGCCTTCAGTGAGTCTTTCTCCTCATCCAGCTCACAGTCCCGGTTGTCTCTGCTAGGGGTAGGCATCTGGAGAGGACCTTCTTTACTGAACACCTCCCTGCAGCGCTCACACGCCATCACCTTGCTCTGGGCACACACAGTATATATACATACATTTATTTTTAAGTGCACTTGGGGAGCTTATGGAGTAACTCACAACTATTAATACATATCCTCCTTACGAATTACCTATCTTTACTAAATAACCAAGAGCCACGTTAATAAAGAAAACACTAACAAAGCAGTTTGAGTGCACTCTGGTTATGTGTGACATGGTATCATGTGAATTCTCTACACACCTTGACTATGTCCAGCTCCTCCTTAGTAGCGGCCTGCTGCTTCTCCAGCCTGGTGCTCAGCTGAGAGCAGATCTGGAGCAAAGAGCAGAACAACATGGTCACAGGTCAGCAGGTTCAGGAGGGTGCAACCTTATAAAAATGCCATGCATAGAGCTGAGATAAATCCTTACTCTATGGGCTGGTTTCCCTGACACAGATTAAGCCTAATCCTAGACTAAAACAAATCTTCAATGGAGATTTTCTATTGAAAATGTTCAGTCCAGGTGTTGTACTAACTAGTATTACATATACAACTAATATAAATGTTTGTGTATCCTACCTGTTTGTATTCAGCAATGATGGCTGTGGTTTTCTTGATCTCCGACTCGGCTTTCTCCAGCTCCCTCCTGAACACTTCTTTTAGCTGAATAGTGTAAAAGAGGGCATTGGGTAAAATCTGACACGACCCACAATACACTAGCTACAATATGCTAGGAAAGAGATTGGTCATTCGCCAGCAACGTACATAAAAGGCCCTGCTAATGACAATCAAGGCAGAACAACAAAATGAATAGTTGGTTTTGCCAATTGACATTCACAAAAGTGTAGTAAATAATCACCCATTCCCCTTTATAGTAAAATATACTGCCTATCAAATTCAGACACAATCCTAGAATAACTGTAGTCTCACTCTCACATAATCCTGCATATATTAGTTACAATGTGTCAAAGCAATGGTTGAACATTACCCCTGACAAGAGACAAATCTCTGTGAGAGGTACTACTACTACTACTATTAAATTATTATTATTATTAATCACAATCATTAATCATCGATGACAAAATAATAGGACAGTATCGTACCCTCAATCGAAGGCACTTCATCTAATACACCTATCTTAAAGACTATGTGCTTAGAACTGTAGTAACACAGATCCTTAAGCAACTGGTAATACTTATCATCATTATACAGACCTCATAGACATGGTCAGACATATCGTCACGTTACAATGGAGTTGAGTATGTGAGAGTGTGAGCTGTGTCACCTGTGCTGTCTCCTCGTCCTGCCTCCTCTTCTCCTCCTCCGTCTCCACCAGACGCTGTTTGGTGTTGAGCAGCTCCTTGTTCAGCACGTCCGCCTTGTCCTCTGCCTGGAAGACGTCATCACACGTTCATACATTCTGCGTCAACATACTATACAGCAGCAGCCCTTAGAAAGACTTGATGGCCCTGTGTAATCAAACATGGTCAAAGGGGTTTCTGGGGCAGTGTTTGGAATCGGGTGCTACATACTAGCGTCCTGTCCAGGGGCTGTACTTGAACATCAAGCTGCCTCACGCTCCTGCCTTATGAGCCGTTCTGGCTCTTGTGTTCCAGCTCACAAGGCTTACTTACTTGCATATAGCATGAATACGTACTTTAATTTCCCAGATTTTTTAAATTGCTAAGAATGGCATATGCCTTCTAAATAGTGTTATTACCCTAGGTCTAGGATGTTTAGTCATAAACGACTACACATCACATATCCCCAGAGGGCAGTGTTATACAGAAGTACCACCCTGTCAGGTGAACTGTCTGCCTGAAGGAAAGCAAAGGGAAGGGTGTAACCCTCGACGGTTGTGGCCTTAACGACACAGCAGTGTCAGCACACAACAAGTGCTGTTTTGGACATTAATGGACCAGTAGTTTTGTATATACCACCTCAACTTTGAACTAAAAGCTACTTAAGCTGGCTGACCCAGAGCCAACACTACAGGTTTGAGTACATATTGCGATGAGTAGCTGTGTAGCTGTTGGGGTTGCGGGTGGGGTTGAAAGGCTAAAGGTTAGAGGTGGCTAGCTACCTGGTCCAGGTCGTTCCTGAGGGCGATCTTGCTGGTGACCAGCTCGTGGGCCAGGTCATCATTCTCCTGCTCCAAACGCATGCTAGCCTCCTGCAACCGACGGTTCTCTCTCTGTAGACCACACACAAAAAGACACACACACACACCAAAATTAACTGTTTCATTTGATAAACTTGTATGCAATGTTACAATATCAAAATCAGACACACGGCACTGTAGCTGACAGATTTGCCAAAGCCTCACAAGCATAACATGGGTGCAATGGTGCATTTTTACCACCACACAAGAACATTTTCAACAGCATTTTGTTTGACCAGTTACAGTTCACTGACAATAAACCTCAGTATAAATGAATCTTTCATCAGTTAAAAAATCAAACATGGTGGTAAAACTTTTTTTTACCTTAATGCCTCACTCTCTTTATAATTGCTCTGCTGCACACACATACATACACACGGCACAGACAGCAGCCACACAGACAAGTACAATAAAACGTCTGCTCGTTACCAACCTCAAAACCTTGTTTTTGGAGGAGGTTCCTTTTTCCCTTTTAATCAAGGTCTTTATCATTTACAGAGAACCAATACAAATATGATTAAGAAGAACTAGGTTGAACTGCAGGCAGAATATTGACAGAAGCACTATACTTTTGCTGGTTATTACAGATCAACTAAAGAGACGGCCATACCATACACTTGACGAACTAACAGAATAGGTGTTTAGTGATTTGCAACATTAACCCTTGCTGGGTATGCTATGTGGATGGAATAACATTGCATTTTCTAATGCCAGATCTTTCGTGCCAATCTAGTACATTTTGCCTAATCCATAAAAAAGCCGCCAGTGGAGAATCCTAATTTAAATAGCAAATATTTTCTAAATTCAAATGATGTTAATTAGTATTTTAACTATTTGACACACATCCAGAGCTATTTACTTATATCTTAAGACATCTCCTTACTTGGAAAGATGAGCAGGACTCTTCTGGTCCCTCTCACACTGAAACTGTTATCCTGACTACTTTCCTTCTCTTTCAAATTCTCTCTCTGTCACATGCACACACATATTCTTAAAGTCCCCATTGTTGCCGTAAAGGAGGTCTTATGACTTGGTCTCTGCTGTCTGTTGTTCTGCAAGTGGTCTCACATGACAATATGCTTAGGATGTTCCAGTTGTCATAGAGACTGATGTGGGTCATGTTACTCTCCCTTCCTTTGGCTATGGTCTCTGCTGGTTGCTGGGGCTTCTGGGCCACTAATCGCATCGCGCACGCACCCAGACCCATGTCACATGGTGAGGTCTGATTTCACATTTCAAAGCTAGACAAGAGCACTGCCCTGTTTGCACAAAGACTGACAGACAGAAAGCATGGTAAGATGTTGAGCTAGGTGCAAACTTAAACTGTAGAGGTAGCTTACCTTGCACTTTTCTGTGGCCAATCCAGAGTTAGGGACCCAATAGTACACACACGCACACACGCAAACACAAACCCAACCCCCAACCCCCCCCCACACACACACTCTGTTGCTAAACATGATCTCCCTGGCCCATCTCTTCCACTATCACACCCCTTCCTCAGTCACTTCCCTTACCCTCTCTACTTCTGTTGGCACATGTGCTAAAAGGTTGAATGGTGTGATCGGTGCTTACACCAATTCAACCTCATCAGATCGATGATTACGTCAAGGAATGATGGAAAGAGGGAGGGAAGGAAGGAGGGAAGGGTTGATTTTAAATATTAGATGAGCGGCCTCACCTGAGCTACAGTGAGATAACAATATACTTTCATTACATTGATTTGGTTTATGTGTGAGAATACTGTACTGATGGAATGAGCTCAAGCTAAAAACGGCTAAAGATCTCCTCAAACAACCAGGATGCTTCTTTAAAAAATAAACTTTATTGTGATTTGTGTCAGTTAAGAAATCAGTGCCTTTGATATATCAAATATTTAAGAACAAAATAATACTTATCTAAATACAATTGTGTGTTCGTACAAAAATAACATTTAATATAAAAAAGTATAAACCCTTTTGAGAAAGGTTAAGACAAAAAATCAGTACAACTCCTTCTGTAAAATAGACAACAATGACCAACCAAAAAAAAAAACTTTAAAAAATGTAAATGTCAGTTTGTCCATCAAACACATAATACTAAAATCAATCGCACATTGTAAAATGATACTCAAAGTATTGGCTTATAATCATTGAGACATCAGTTTCATTCAAACATGCCACTGTCAGCTTCACTTTACTAAATGCGGATGTATTCGCTTTCAAATGTAACATAAACCTAGTAGCAAAGGGAAACGCCCTCATCTTGCACAGCCAATATTTTTCCACATAATTGACCAGCAAAAGTATATGATATGGCATTGACTCATAACAACAGTCCCTCTTTTTTTCTCTTGCTTTCTCCCATGAGGTTGTGTGACTTTGAAGGTCTGAAATGTTCAACGCAGCACTTTAAACAGACCTGAACTGAGATGGGAGGGAGAGAGAGAGAGACACTATGGGTGTGACTGGGGTCTACCTCCCAAATCTACAGTACTGTAGCCTTCCCCAAAAACGTGGGATGATGGGGAGGAAGGAAGATCAGTGTTTCTCCTTGATGTTGTTTTCATAGGCGGGACACAAAAAGCATGTGAAGCAATATCTAGTTCTGCTAACCAAGGCAAACCTTTTCTAATGTTGGCAAAATGATTTAAGTTTGTTAGGGCCCATCCTGCCTGAGTAATGATAAGGAGAAACACTGGCAATGTTTAGGTGGCTGCAACAGAGTATGTTGAAGCCCATGATACAAGGTCAGGTATTTATTCACCCTACCTAATGGTTTAGGTTTAGGATTGGCTAATTTGATCCTAGGCCTGTGATCAGAGGCAATTTGAACCTGGAGCAGCTGCATAGAGGGGCTTACTGGCTGGCTCTTACCTGGTAGCGGTCGATGGGGTCCTCCTGCTGCAGCTGGCTCTCTCTCAAGGACTGGTACTCCTTCTCAAACTTCTTCAGCTTCTTGGTGGGCACCTGGGGGTTGGGAGGAGATGTTAGTGTCAGTGAACAGGAGTTCACTTGAGGTGAGATTCTCAACCACTAGATGGTGACACAAACGAGACTAGAGTAGAATAGAGTGTCAACTGGTCCCATTCTGTTTCTCCAAATGTGGTTTGGTAAACTGTGAGCTAGGTGAGCCTGTGATATACTGTTTATTGTAAGTGTGTAGAGAATTATATTATTTGTTTTATCATCCAACTCCAAGCCATACATACAGAGGGGACAATGCAAAACCTTCAGTCAACCAAAACATGCTGTTAGCCCTGACACAAAATGGCTGCCATGGCTGCCATGGCTGAGAACTCAACCTTTAGGGCCTCCCCACACATCGTTGTTACCATTTCAATGGCAGCTGGCAATATCAAAGTCTCAACAATGGTATGTGGCTTCATAGCCTTTGCAACAAGATGGCTCACCTCAAAAGATACTTTCAAGGCTTGCTCACTGACAGTCATTGCCTTTCTGAAGTACACTTGCTGCTTATTCAGCTCAACATATTTGTCGTTGTTTTCAGTTATGCTAGTAAATCCATACTGAAGGAAGGTTATCATATTTTCTCTGTATTTTTGATGTCTGTTTCTTAGTTTTACTTGAAGATGTCGTGGGGGACGCAGGTGGGTGAAGAAATCTTTCCATTTTCTTTCCTACTTCCTGTTGCTCTGATTTTCTTTCAAACTTTGCGCGTTTGAATTCCATGCGACCCCAGGGTTTTTTATCAGGTTAAAAGCAATCTTTGTCATCTATAAACCTTGCAGGGCTCATAAAATGTGGTTCATAAACAAATCATGGTACATCATGATATCATATCGTTATTGTCCATAGTGTGGAAAATATCATATGAAATGTAGGCCATATCGCCCACCCCTAAACACTGCGACCCATTGAGACAGAGGAGCTCTCAGTGCCAGCCAGGCCATTAGAAATGCTATCCCTTCTGTGTCGAGTGCAGGGAGGCTCAGCCGTCGGTGTTGCCATGGCACCTGCTGCTAGGGATGTGGATTACAGGTTGGTCTGAGACGTAACAAGTCGCCAATGGGAGGGACTTTGTTAATGGTACACAAGAGGCCCCCTGAGAGTTGGAGAGGAGTGAGGGGGAGGGGGGGCACAGCTCACTGACTGAGACCGCTAGAAAAAGATGTGGAAGGAGAGAGGGAGAGGGGGAAGGAGGAAGGAATAGAGAGATAAAAGTTTAGAAAAAAAACAAAGTGTGAAAGAGCAACTCATTGATAGAAGGGAAGCAATAGCTGTCCAGTGAGAAGAAAGCAGTGTAAAAGGAGGGACAGGGAGAGAGAGGGAGAGAGAGGCATGGCATGTTTAATGAAATGGGATGAAAACACTTCTACAGGTACATGTTCTACAAGTATCAACCCGTAGCTTAGTGTCATGAGCCACTGACAGTCTTTTCCTAGCCGTGTAATGACCATTAAACAGCCCAGTGGAGTTTCACGGCGTCCACCTGACCTATCTGACCTGACCTATCCACACCCTGTTGATCCTTGACCTTTCTGACCCAGGATACACAAAGGCTGATCCTGTTAGGTTATCATTTAACTACCCCACAAAGTACCTCAACAACAGACATATGTTTGTTCTATAGGCTAGCTTTGTTCTCAACCTGATAGAGAGTTAAAAAGCAGGCACATCTTTTCTAGATTTGATAGCTCAGTAGTGAGTTACAGCAAATGTGTCTGTGCGTCTGGTTAAACAAAAAATATAGCAGCATTATTTGATGGTCCACTGGCCTGTATCCTTAACCACTCTAAGGACTCTCCATCCCCCTGAGCACCTCTTTTCCTGGCGACTGAAGCCACAAGCCTGGTAGTGCAGGTGTGTGTGTGTGTGTGTGTGCAGGTGTGATTCCTAAAAGATAAGAGGCCATCACTAGCTGTGGGAAAAGAGGAGTTTAGAGTGAACAGAGCCATTACCAAAAAGTAATATGAATAGGAAGGACAGAGACTGTACAGAAGTGTGGAAATGAAAGGATACAACATTCAACTTAAAAGGTTTGTAGTTTGGATGTGCAAGTGCAAACAATATAAAAAAAGGAACGGCTTCAATTCCCACCCTCTCTATCTCTCTCTCTCTTTTTCTCTCAGACACTCATCTTTCACTTTCCGGTTGCTACATATTCCTTCTGTCATATCGGACCACAAACAGCCTTGTAGGTGGCAGCCGCCCCCAGTGTTATACTTTCAGCCTTTCCATTCAAGTCATGTGAGCCTTAAGCATACCCCTGTTCTATATATTATGACTAATACAATATCCACAATATACTTTCCATCCTTAAATGAGTATTTCATTTCACCATCTCTGAAGTAGATTTCTGGTTAGCTTAGTCATTGAGTCCATAAGCTTCACTAAAACATCCACACAATGCTAACATGTACTATAAACAAGGATATGCTACTGTAACATATGCCAAACAGAATATATTCACAATGCTATAACATGCCCTACCATACATTCTAATGAGTGATAGATGGAACTACAGTACGTAAAGCAATGGGAACCAAAACAAACTCAGCACAATCTAGCTAACACCAGCACAGTCGCACTCTGGACGCTCTCACTAAGGGAACTAAAGGGCTAAAATAATCTCCATTGAGAGGCTCAGCTGTCCAATGCCAGCCTATGCAGCTATTGTTTTCCAGCCACTCCTAATCAGTACAAGTGCAAACTGTACCTATGAGCACACAGCAGTTATTGATAACTCTCAAATGTTACACAATCCTATCTACTACTACACCCAAACAGAGTACACAGGTAAGGCACGTGTAATATACAGTACCTGCATATACAGTATGATGTATGAACACGCGCACGTGGATGTGTAACCTGGAATTTACTCTACTACAGTAGGACTGACTGACTGTGTGGACTGGAAGTGAGGCCTTCTGTTGCATAAGGGTGCCTTGTCTGCCTAGAAGCTTTTGAATATTGAAATGATGCCACTTATCTGAGCATTCAAATGGATGTTTCAGGAAAAACTGGGTCATGCTTGAATTCAATGACCAATCTGAGATGCACTCACACTCACAATGCAAGGTCAAAAATAAGGTCTCCTTTGAGTCCGGAATACATCTCTAATTGAAACAAACTGACAACCAGTAATGTCATTAGTGTTCTGCAATGTAGCTGACTGACTAGAGTGGGGGAAAAGACTATCAGAAGAGTACACACACACACACACACACACACACACACACACACACACACACACACACACACACACACACACACACACACACACACACACACACACACACACACACACACACACACACACACACACACACACACACACACACACACACACACACACACACACACACAATCTCCTACAAGCCAGGAAGGATACAGTTTTCTAGTTCCTGCATACACTGCACAAACAACCCATGTTGCTTGTGTAGTTCTCAGGCAGTGAGAGAGAGAGAGAGAGAGAGAGAGGGGGAGAGGGAGAGGATGGGTAAACCTACCACAGGTTTGGGCTTTGAGTGGGCCACCAGGCTGGCTAGTATATCATCCTCACAAATCTGGTTGATAACGTGGGCATCGTAGGCCACCGTAATGGAAACCTCTTGCATCATCTTGACTACAGGACAAAGAGCTTGACAGGTGGGTTGTTTAAGAAGATGTTGTGAGAGCAAGAAGAGGAGTAGAGAGGAGTGGAGCCGACAGGTCTGTCTGAGAGCAGAGTGACTGGACTCCTTGGCTGTTCCTCAGGGCTCAGGCCACACCCCTAAGGGAGGGAGGGATGAAGGAAGGGGGAGCCTAAGGAACAACACACCTGTTTGTTTCTCTCTCTCTCTGATGCTCAGTATTAAAGCGCAGGGAAGAGGAAGATAGGGTGCCTTTCTTTCCCGTCTTCCTTGGCGGTTATTTTCCCCCCCTCTTTCCTTTCTCTCCTTTATTTATTTGTGCTGTGGTCCGTGATGTCTTAGGTTGCATTGAGGGTATTATTTTCCCACTCCGGTTTTTGGTAAGATAAAGTTTGGTTTAGTCACACTCTGGCTCTTGGCTACACACACTTCTATGTGTGTGTGTGTGGGTGTGTGTGTGTGTGTGTAAGTTTTGGAGCTGTCAGACTGACCACAATGACTGTCAGTTGCACATCACAAATACACCCTGTCTCCACAAATTACTTGTTCTGACACTGAAATTCATACACAGAGAAAAATACAGAGGCTGTACAAGCTGCCTGGCTCCTTAGAACCCCTCTGGTTAGCTTTAGCTTCTTGTGGAGCTTTGCAGAGCCTTGATGTCTCTCTGTGGTCCCTGGTGTGGAAAGGCACTGTACATGTACATCTCCACCTCTCAAGGGAGTAGCATTGGAGCACCACTGCTCACTCTTCCTCCCCCTCTCCACTTCTTCTCAACGCCGAAACCACTGAGCCTGAAATTTCTCCCAAGGGGATTTCCAGACAAGGCAGAAATGTAATAACCTCAAATTGATTAATCAATCAAATCAAGCCCTGTTGCTGAAATCTTCAGTGAGAGTCCCCAAGCTAGTTTTGAATGGACTCAAATATTAATGCAGACTTTCAAGGCCTTTTTGTCTTGGAAAGTGTTTCTCCACCTCTCGACAATGTCCTTGGGTGTCTAAGGGGCTATGAAATGTAAATTCCTTCCATAATCCGAGGGGGTTGTTACTTGTAGGAAGCTTAGTCTCCTTCGTCTGAAACAAGCAGGTGCCAGTGAATTCTTGCACTCTCCTAAGCAGCTTAGAAGTCAAGTTGATCCGCTTTAGACATCAACAAAAAAATGAAAAGAGAAAATAAATTGAGCAGGCAAGCTTTCCTCCTTCGTCTCATTAACGTTTTCATGAAGTAGCATGAACTACATGCTTGTCCATGGTTAAGTATAGTTCCCTTAGGTTTGGTCTCTGGTAGAAAGTGCTTGCGTTTGAGTGCTTCTAATGGTATTGAATCCTGATCAGTGATGTGATGCAAGGCTTCCTCTGTCTCTTTCTCTCTGACACACTCCTCCCCCTAAAGAGCTGAGGTCTCTCTCTCTCTCTCTCTCTCTCTCTCTCTCTCGAACCAGAATCTTGTAGTTAGAAGTTAAGCGCCACAAAAAAAACGGATAGGACATATATATATATACACAAATGGAAAAAAAAAGTGTTAAAAAGTGTTAAAAAGGACAAGATACAAAAATAGACTACGGTGGCTAATTCTGGCGACAAGCCCCTTTTCTGTCAGAACACAGAATGTCACTTCAGAGGAAATTTAAAAGAGAATTGAAATCCCAAGATGAGAGGGCTGCTGTCTCTTGTTTCTCTCTCTCGCGCACACACACACACCCAACACCCAGACACACGGACGGACGGACGGACACACACAGACACACACACGGCTAGCCAAGAGCCTCCATATTCTGGTTTAAACAGCCCGTCAGATCACCAGAATCCAGTCATATCAAATGCATTTACATCCAAACAGAGTAGCCAACATAAGAAAATAGTCAATCTCAGAGTTGAGGCTGACTTCCCCTGGTGTCTTCCGTTCAGTAACACTGCAGAGTGTCTACACCCAAGGTGATCGGAATCTCTACCAGGCAGTCCCTGCCTATGTGAACTAGCAACAGAGACACTCCCCTCAGGAGGGAGAGTGTGTGTGTGAGTGTGAGAGTATGAGTATGAGTATGAGTGAGAGTGAGAGTGAGAGTGAAAAAGAGAGAAAAAGCAGAACATAGGAGAGGCCTGAGCAATGTAAAATGTCTGCACAGTTGAGCCATGGTTAAGCATTGCTTGCAATGGCTCTAAAGATTCTCTCATCCAAATGAAAGTGGAAGAATTTGAGCCTACCTCTGTTTTCTGCTGACTCATGGTCAGGCAACCGATGAATGCACCGGTTCAGCTCACCTTGCACACTTTCTCTCTCCCTCCTTCCCTCCCATGGTATTTTTAAAATCTATCCTTCTCTGACAGCGTAGTTTTAGAGGCAAATTGTGTGTGTCTGTGCTTACATGCCTGATATATCATGTGACTACAGAATGTGAGAGAGCAGCAGCAGTATTACTCAAACATTTATTTATAAAAAATAAATAATAATAAAAAACTTTTTCCTGGAGATAAGCCGCTACAACTCAATTATTGCATAACTTATGCAAAGTCTCTCCACTCAGGATATCCTATGGTAAGAAATACACAGGGGAGATGGGAGTGAGACAGAGAGGGTGGGGATGGGGCGAATATCACTTTAATCTCTATTACTCCTCTTCCTTCCTGAGACACAAGAGTGCAATCACCCTGCCCAATCACCACTTAGACATTTGCAAAGCTATACACACACACACACACACACACACACACACACACACACACACACACACACACAGACAGACAGACAGACAGACAGACAGACAGACAGACAGACAGACAGACAGACAGACAGTTCGGGGTCATTTCCATTTCAACTCTGTCAAGTAAACATTATTTTTCAGTTCTTGAATTGAAATATCAGTTTATCTACCGAACACACAACTTGCACATATGTGTGTCTGCCTGTGTGTGGTTGCTTGCCTCTTTGGGCATGTGTCCATATACTGTTCGGGTGTGTGTGTTTGCCTGTGAATGAGTGTTTGGCTTTAGCCTTGAGCCCATGATGCTCCACTGCCATCCCTATGTGCAGCCATGGGCCGCCGGTTCCTTCATCCGACCTCAGCACATTCCCCAAATACCAAAAGGCTAATTATTTTACTCTCTGTGGGAGGGGGTACAGACAGCCTGCATTAGTGGTAGGTCATGGCAAATCAAAGATATGGAAAACAATGAATAAGATACAGTATGGGGATGGCATCATCTGTGTGTTCAAGGTAAGAACCAAAACATTTGGCAATAAGCACAAATACAGTAGTAGACATTGGGCAATAGACAGACTGATATGCCACAACACGTCCACGCAGTTCACCAAAGATTATTTACTCTAAGAGGGTGTAGCAGGCGGTTTAACTACCCACTCCTAGAGCCACAACCCCCCAGACCTCATATTCCTACAATATTGCATCCACAGACATGTTCTACTCAGCACAAAACAATGCCAATGGGCTTTGTGATTTCATCAGACACAGCTACTGTATACTTAGTTGTTTTAGCATGTCTTCAATTGTTCAGGTCTGGACTACTGTACGTAAAGCAATCTAACATGAATGAACTCAGGGATATGAAGAACCTCAGGAGTTGGCATAGGCACAACATTGTATCTGCCTATTCTAATGATTCAATACAGCCAGTTGTTAGAAATAGTGCCCCTTTCTCGACTTTCTGTGGTCAGAAATATAGAATTATATAATACTTAAATTATACATTTCGCCCTGGATTGATAGTTCTAAACTGGCAGCTCTGACCATCACTCACTGTGAAGAGTGCTCAGGACAGTGTGTATGGATCAGTGTAATAAAGTGCTAGTCAGGTGTGGGCTGAGGGCTCCTACTATACCTTGATGTTGCAGGCCTGTTCCATGAGCCGGCGAGCGTTCTCTGCCGCCCGGTAGCGTTTGGGCAACTGGACCCGGAAGAACTTCAGTGCCCCCTCGAAGTCTGCCTGGAGCAGGTCATCCTTTGATGTCTGTGATAAGAGAGAAGGGGACAGGCTTAGGTTACGAGCTTACTGGCCATGGAATTGGTCCATTCTACACACTCGGTTTACATCAATGTTCTCACCATGTGCTAATCTTCTTTTTCCTTTTTTTTTAACAAAGGGAAGTAAACATAAGCTACTGTTGAGGGCAGACCAAAACAAATTATTATGAGAGACCTAAGGTGATATGAGAATGATGAAAGTTTCATGTTTTAGCATAGTTTTTTGGTGTGTTATACCCTACTATGCAAATGCTTAGTAAAATAGGACCTACTGTAAGGAACTCTCATATAGTATACTTTCGGCAACACAGTTGAAGACTGTCTCTAGTAAAACATAAGCCTATGCAGGGCTATGGCTGGGTGAGTATTTTTACTTGGTGTCACTGTATCCTTTGATGACAAATATTGACACTTGAGTACGATAATATAACAGTCATAGCACCACCCAATGGCATAAAGAAGCACTGTCATAATTATGGCCTAAAATACAAAAAAGTAAAGTAAAAAAGCATTTCACGACGGTACATTTACATGAAAGAACCACATTGACTGAGGGCAGCCTTTAATATGATGACTAATATTTCAATAGTATATATGACCGCAGCTAAAATACAAGGAATAAAAAAGGAGGAATCAGAGTCACATAGAAAAAATACCAACATTATTAGTCAGTCTACCAGCACCAGAGAGAAGACACAAAAGATGGAAAACACAAATCCTACAGTACCGTTGATATGTTATGAATCACTGGCATATCAGAACCCTCAAATCACTCTAGCTAGGATGAGCACTCAACTGCTAAAACTGGATCCCTTGGGCCTATACCAGAACAATAGGCAGAGTTTGGAAAACTATTAACCATGTTTTTCTCCAGTGCAATTGTCTAGGCAACTTTTGCCAGACAGCCATTCAAACTCAACCCCCTTGAAAACTTTTTTAACTGTCAATAATGTTAGTAAAATACTAAAATAATAGCTAGTTTCCCCCCCCACCCCTCCTCTCTCACCGCCAGTAGTCGGGGGACAAAGAGACGGTGGCCCATCCCCAGGAGCCCCATCACTTTGCAGACGGACTCTGTCCCCGCCTGCCCCCCATCCTTCTCCTCCATCAGACCTCTCTCCTCTGCCCCACCAGGCACTGCTGGGGACAGCTGGGGGGCCAAGGAGGACACCGGGGGTGGGGAGGAGGGGGGTGGAGGAGGGGGGTCCTGCTCCTCCAGGGTCAGGGTGCAGGGTGACTCCAGCGTGCCGTCTGAGGTCCTGGTAATGTCCAAGTGGAGGTCGAGGTCGGTCAACCCAGCCAGACTGAGGTTAGGTCCAGAGATTTTGGGGAAGTGAGTCTCAACAAATGACAGGGGTGACCTATTTGGAGAGGAAGATGATTTTTCTGCATCGGGCAGTGCCACAACACTGTGAGGTATAGGATTGGATGGTCCACAGAGATCGGAAAAGATGCAAAGCCGCAGTCCCCAAGATAATATAAACTCAGCAAAAATAGACAAAACATTTACAAAGGTAGAATTGATCCAGCTAATTTGAGCACCAGAGATTTCAGTGAGGGTTAATTTAGTCCATCAAATAAGCACCACTGTCAGAGACTACATACAGGCCAGAGGCCCAATAACACTACAGTCATAAAATGGCAGCTTATCACTGCTTTCAGCATTGTGTAGGAATTACCAGCTATCTCTCCCATTCAATCCAAATTGGAAACACTGTCACGCTTTGGATGTTCATCCTCTTTCACACGGTCTCTTCCCAAATTCCAAACGGTATGTCGTTGCCTAGCAACAAAGCAGCCTGGCACGTGGGTTTGCGGTTTAAGTAGACGACAGGTGCCGGATGCGTCCTCCACCTTTTTTTTCTCCCTCCTCCTTTGAAGAGAGAATCTCCCCTCTTTGTGCAACCTTGCCCCTATGCCCAAGGCTTGGAGCATACGAGTGGAGACATCAAAGCAATGCACTTTTTTTTTTATCACAAAAAAGCTAATTACTTTTATATAAAAAGATGTAATGGTAAAGTCACACCTGAAAAAGCAGATGGATTTAGGTTTGCTTTGGAAAAAAAAAAAACCTGTCAAATGTCTATAGTCATTTACGGCTGATTGTTCTATCTGATATGATGCTGAAGGAAGAGGAGAAGCTGAGGCTTGTTTGCATGGTTGGCTAAAGCCACACTGCCTTTGGGGGGGTGAAGCCGCTTCGGCCCAGTATGTGTTGTTTACGGCTGAATGGCTGTTGAAGCCAGTGAGTCAGAGTTGAGGCGGAAGGGGAACAGACATAGGGTAGATCCGGTCAGGAGAGCCAAAGGAGAGATGGCTCTTGTCATGCGATTCCGCAGGAGCCGAGTGTTGGTGTGTGTTGGTCTATCCCTCTTCTCCAGGATAGCTTTTCCCTCACTCCAGAATAGAAACAACAAGCAGGGGTACAACCTCAGTCGAGTCACTGAAAAACGGTCAAAGCCTAGGAGACAACTTTAAAGAGGACTCCTGCGTCAAAGCCTCTAGACGTCCATAAGAAAAATACACCCCAGGTTTGTAAATCCTCACAAGGAGAGCCCAGTCCTTGGCAATAGAGTCCTGTCTGCTGTGTCAGGTGCAGCTGGTCCAAAACACTGGCCAACGAGGGGAGCAAGGGATTTTTGGAGCGATAGTTCAGGGAGTGGTTAGATGAGGCAGGTGGAGAAACCACACCGGTGTTCCCCCACTCTCTTCCTCTCTCTCTCCTATGTTACTCCCCCGGTGAGGCCTGTGATGCTAAAAGCTAACGGCTAAGCCTGCTGCTCAGGCAGCTCTGTTGCAGAGGTGTGGGGCTGGGCGGTTGACAGCAGAGCGTACATACCAAACGCCAGACGCGGAGAGAAATAGAGAGAGAGAGAGAGAGAGAGCGTGCAACGGAGACCGAGAGGCTGTTGGAGCTAGAAGAGGAGAGGAGGAGGAGAGCGGGGAAGCAGACAGAAGGAGAGGGGAAGGAATTGAGGGAGGGGTCTGCAGGCTGGCTGTGCTGATACACTCTTGGTAGACATCCCTGAAGAAAATGTGACAGACGCCCCCTCTCTTTTGCTGCACCGCTGCTAATTGCTAACGGATGCTACTGCTGCTGCGTGCTCTGAACGGGCAATGGTAGACAGGCAAGGGAAGGCAAGTGCACAGGGAGAGGTGCAGAGGGAGGGAGGGAGCGGTGGGTAGAAAGAGAGAGGGGAGGGGCAGAGAGAGAGCCTCCAGGGAGAATGCCGTCATGCCTAGCCAATGGGAGAGAGGCAGTGCAAGCCCCTTACTCACCCCCTTCTATCCTCAATTTCGCTCTCCACTTCCTCAAATACACTCTCTCCCATCTTCTTCTGTCCTTAATGGTATCTCCCATTTGGTACAAATAAAAATGGTTTGCACACTCAAGTGAAAGGCTCCAGTATCTTCTTTTGCAAATCCTAACATTTAATTTAATTATAATTTTCATCTTTGTTGAATTCTGTACTGGTTATTGGCAGATAGACATATAAGCACTCCTTAGTTATAAAATAAATCTAATCTAACAATATCAGCAGTGAGGAGACTGTGGAGAGACAGTGCATCAGTTCAAATAGAGGGAGCCATGCCCATAGCGCCTCCAACATTCTCTCTCTCTTAAAAAAAAAAAAAAAATCTCTCTCTAAGAGTAGAGTCAAATCCTGTGGTATGTATAGAGGAAGGGTTCATCTAACATTACACTCTATGTGACCCTATTCCCTTCCTGTTACTCACTTCCCCTATGGTTGATTCAATAGAACGAAATAGAAAATAGTATGGCGAAATCTGTGGTGCAATCATCACTGTAAACTGAATCATGATATGGACTAAAACAAACTACTCTAAAGACCCAAATCATCTTATGTAATACTGTATATCAAAGCAGATAGACTGATCAAAATATTACTTGTCAATAGTCAAATCCAAAATTTGTTGGGTAAAGCAAGAAAACAAATGCTAAACCGTTGACAGGTTCATGACTAATTGATTATCAACTCATTTATCAGCAAATAACTCAATTTGCAGTACTCAGTATAGACTTCTATTAAATATATAAAATAAAAATAGAATATGTCTTTATACAGCACTGAAGCACATAACTAGTTGTATCTAAAGGTACAATTTGCAACAATTTTACATGGAAATAGCACTAAATGCCCATAAGCAATATGTGGCTATCATGGAATGAAAGTCCTCAGCAAAAACTCATCACCTGAAATCTTGTCCTTGACCAATAAAATTGTATGTTTACATTCTGTGACCGTCAGTTTACAGTCAGACACCATGTCACTCTCGGCCGTATTAACCCATCAAAACAGACAAAGAGGTCGGCCTATATTTCATTTGTTGAAATCTCTGGACATTTTACTGACTGTATTTTAAATGAGCATCTCTATTAAATATTGCATTGTCTATGATCATATTAACCACCATAGAAACCCTCAGCACTATATCAATGACGCTGCAATGCCATCAACATCAAATCTTCTACTGTGTCATCAAAACAAGTGTGGATCGATACAATCACAAAAACATCCTCTAACAGTATAGGCTAGTATTTCTTTAATCTCGCACACTATTCAATTACTTACACAATATTCAATTTCCTAATTTGTTGTTTCATCGTATTTCGTCACAACCATCAATTTGGGGTGAATAATAAGGTGAAAATATATTATATTACCAGTGTAAACATAATGAGATGGGTAATATTATGAAAATAGAATCACATGTAATATACAGAATTTGGTCAAATGATTATGACTTGCCCTGTCCAATCCGAACCTGTATTTGAACTCCTAGCTTCTCTAGCTTCTAGAGCAATTGTATTGGTCATTTGAATCAACTGCTATACTGTAGCTAGGCCCTAAGTGCTTTAGGCTATTGGGTGTATTTAGAATAACAGAATAAGTCCCATGAGAAAAACAGCTTCAGAAATCACTGATATAATGGAGGGAAATGTCTCATTACCTCCCACTGCAGTAATGTCTATGAGCAGCAGAGGGAGACACAGACAAACTATTTCACTTTCTCACAGCTCATTCCTCCATATAGCCTACCAAGCCAAACTCCCATTACATCATAGTCTGACATTGCAAAGGCACAGTCCAGTAACAACTCCTACCCCTAGCCCCTCTTCCCTAGGCACTTGTATTCAGGTATTTAGCAAGAATCCGCCAAGCCAATCAAAGGGCAAGGTAAAACTACAACCATATCATTCACACTTATCTATTTGAGTGCCTAGGGGTAGGGGCCAGGGCTTGCTTCTTGGACAAGCTTTCTATGCACTTACTGTACACTTCTCAACATTGCTGATCCCAAGTAAGTAAAAGGACCTTAGAGGGATAGAAATATACAGTGCCTATAGAGAGTATACACCCCCCTTTCAAAATGTTCACCTTTTGTTCCCAGAGCCTAGGATCAAAAATACATTAAATTAGGATTTTAGGATTCCCATTGATCTATACAGCCTACCTGACACTTTCAAAGTGAAAGAAAATGTCTATTGTTTAAAAAAAAATCTGTTTTTCATTTTATTAAAAATGAAAAACAGATTAAAAAAAAAAATAATAATAATAAAAAGACCTAGTCTACGCCCCCCTTGCTGTGGCTCTCATAAAATGAGCTCAAATGAGTTAAATTGAGTCCATATGAATGCAAGGACAATAGTTCATGTGATTTCAAAATGAATATCTGTCTTTGTAGAGTCCCTGATTTGAATAGGAATCAATTACACAATGTGTTGATAAGGCTGTCACTACCAACTTAACACATTTCTACATGTTCTCTTGATGGTAACAAACTCCCCGGTCCCTGCCGGTGACAAGCATACCCATACTATGATGCAGCTACCACTATTCTTAAAACAGGACATGGTGCGGAAAAGGCAATGCATGTTTTTTGCTGTATCATTTGATGTGATTTCATTGTTGCAACACAATTATGGATTTAAAATAGATTCATTAAGGGATTCCGTCAGGTAGGTTATATAGACCAATTTTGTAGAGTGATCGGATGATGATGTCCCATCCACTGTACTTCTCCCTCTCAGCCATTCGACTTTTTTTGTAAGTCTCCCCAGGCTTCAGGGTAGCATTCCTGAGCAGTTTTGTTCCTCTTTATACCTCAGTTTGTAGTGACAACCTGTTCAGCAAAGTGTGTAATTGATTCCTATTTGAATGAGGGAATGTAGGAAAGTTCTACATTCAAATCATTGCACTCAATAAACTCAATTCAACTTGAGTAACATTTGTAACATTTTTGCATTTTAGCAAATTTAAAGAGAGCCACAGCAAGGGGGTTTAGACTTTTGCAAACAGGTTTTCTCTGTCATTTTTAATAAATTATTTGAATGTTTTACTTTGAAAGTTTCTAGTATACGCTGTGAAGATCAATGGGGAAAAAATCCTTGATTGCAGGGTCTGGGGCAACAAAAGGTGAACACTTTGAAAGTGTGTGTATAATTTATATTGGCAATGTACATTAAATGATTCTAACAGGAGGTACATGGACCCTGTCATTTTGAGTCTGGTTCCTTTTATAAGGAATATTCCTTACCTTCATGGTTCAAATTAGGGGTGAGACTGGAGTAATTGGACACTACCGTAACAAATCAAGGTAGCCCCAAGCTTAAAAAGATTAACCCATACAATGTGTGTTCAAAATATAAACATTGGTACAGCCCACTTTTCAGGGCATTCCCAAGAGTGTGTAATACCAATGCAGCAGTTACACTTGAACTGAGGGGAGTTCTTCCATGCCCCATTGGACCTAGTCTAGATCAGGGGTCAAGTGTCCCTTTGTTCAACTGTCTCACATGATTTGTTTCAACATCTAAAGAATGGATTTGATCTAAAACTAATCAAACAAAGTAGAGCAATCATACCTTGAGGAGGGCCAGGGCAACGTTAAAGATGATGTTTAATCCCTGGGGAAGACAAGACAGAAAAGGGTCAGAAAATATATACAGGATGAGACGTACAGCTCTGAGGCTATCACCTAAACACACCTGTGTATGGTATTGGGACCAGAGGTCATCATCACTTGCAATGACATCTGGTTCTAGGAACTGAAATATTGAACGTATTGCCCTACTGAAATGTATTTATAAACGATTGTAAACAAAGTGTGCTATGTGCAGTTACAGTATGAACCTTCAATATGTTATTGCGTTTTAGTTTATCAATCAAATGAGAAAAGTCAACAATCCAGATGACTTTTATAGAGAATCATGAATAACTTTCAAGGATTTTTTATAATCCTAAATTACTTAAAAATCACTGGGCTTCAGTGGGACCTAAAGCAGGGCTGAAGTGACCATCCACCTCTGCTCCCTACTACATAAGGTATATATAGTAAATACTCTCACTATTTAAAAGTCATACAAATAAAGCTCATTTGATTGTAATTTATTGTGTTTGTCATAATGGACCTCCAGAAATGAAAGACTCCCTCAAATTATCACAATTTCAACAGCTTTTATGTCGAGAGTTAAGAAAACCAAACCTACAGTATACAGGATGGAAAGTCTCAATGCTTATTGGGTGGTACTGTTAATACAGTACCACCGCATTTTCACTGTAGTCTGCTCTAGATGTCAAATGTTGTCATACTACACTTCTGTTTACACTTCAATTCTGCCTGGTTGTCGACATGTTGCAGCAAATCACCGTTTGGGGATCATAAAGATCCGACTTTGCTTTCCTTGTGGTACGTTATGGGAATGTTGTGGGAGCATTATGGGAATGTTAGACTTCATTAATGTCACAACCACTCTTGAGGATGCAAATGCACCTCTGCTGAGGGCACTGAGTGACATAATCTTCCTCAAGAATGGCCAGAGTGAGATGGAGGGAGGACAAGTGGCATGGCTATGGAAAGGAGAGAGAGAGAGAAAAGGAGGGAAAGAGTGGGAGGGCCAGATGGCAGGAGGAGAAGAGAAACAGACAGTCCCTCTCACAGACAGGTGGGGTTGCATCATGGCCACAGAGTGACAGTCAGATGGATGAATGACAGAGGGAGAAAACCTGATGGAGGCAGGGAGAGAGTGAGAGAGTCAGATAAGGAAAGAGTGGGAGAGGAGTGGGAGAAAGCATTGAAGGAGGAGGAGAAAGAGAGAGAGAGAGAGAGAGAGAGAGAGATGCAATGCTGATGTCAGCCCTGCATGGGAACACCCGTCTCCTCTGTCGCTCCGACAACCCATTCACATGGCAACACTGTGCTAAAAATATCCCCGCAGCTCTATAAATAACTGAGCAAAGGACCTATTTCTTTCTATCTTCCTCTCTCCCTCTTTAAGGGCTCTAGATGGCGCTGGGGTGTCGGGAGCATGAGTGTGGGCGCGTGCGTGTGTGTGTGTGTGTGTGTGTGTGTGTGTGTGTGTGTGTGTGTATAAATGAGTGTGTAGCTTAGGGCAACACCACACACAAAGAATGCCAACAAACTTCCACATGCGTGTCAAACTGAAATGGAGTCCAACAGTCAGCAAGCGCAAGAGGGTTTGATGTACCATTGCAAAAAAATGCATAGACGTGAAAAAGGTGTGCACACACATATGCTGTACACACACAGGATGGACATCGTCCACTGTATGTTTAGGGCAGATCTAGCAAAACAGAAAGAGATGGAAAGAGGAGAGGGGGGGAGGGGGGGGGCGCAACAAAGAAATCAGACAGAGGAAGAAATCAGACAGGGACAATCTAAAATAGAGAGAGAGAGAAAGGTGAGAGAGGGAGAATGTGGAAAAAAAGGAGAGGGAGAAAAGAGGGAGAGAGCATGTCAGAGAGAAGCTTGAGCAGGTTGGAGGACTGAGGAACAGATTCTCATCACGCGGCTAATTGGCTGAAAAACGCCCAGGAAACATTTAATTGTTCCACCTGGGGTCAGCACGAGGGACGAAAGACCAATAACACGAGGAGGGGGAGGAGAAGAGGAGACAGAATCACTAAAAGAAAAGGCCACAGAGCTTCTCCTGGGGGTAACAGGTCTGTACAGTGACTGGTAAGAAACTGGCTTTGGGGAGAGGGGGTTCAAGGCTTCATCTTACTCTAACTGTGTGATCTCAGGGTTACCATTGCTAAGGCTTTCGCTTTGAGGTACACAGGTATTTAAATACTGGGAAGGCTCTGCTTTATGTTAAGGCCAGAGTTGGTAAAGATGCTCATACTGTATGGGGGGGGGGGGGGGGGGGGTCAATGGTTATGGTAGGAGCTATGGGTCACTGATGGTGTTAAATTTAGTGTTCAGAGTATGGATTGGTGATGATGTTGAAGGTAAAAATAATGTTAGAGGGTTTAAAAGTGAGTTGAATGAATTAGGGGCTAATTCAAGTTCAATAAAGAATGAAGTTCAATGCTGGGTTCAGGTACAGCTCGTTTCTGTGGTTCAGTGCTGTGGTTCTTACCTCACACAGCAGCAGGTCGGTGATGTGGAAGACCATGCAGAGTGGGAACTTGGCGGTGAAGAGAGTGAGGAACCACTGGGAGGCGTACATGTGGGCCTCCAGGTTTAACTCCTGGAAGTGAGACCACAGCTCAGGAAGCTGCTCCTGGACACAGACAGAGAGAGAATGTAGGAGAGAGTTGACATTTGTCCATATTTGTTCTTTTATTATTAATATCTCTTAACACTTGTCCACAATGCAGTCACAACGCAAGCTCGTCCACGGCTGGATGTGGTTCTGAAGATCGGATTGCGACGCGATCACAATGTTGTATATTTCCATTCTCTTTTAATGTTGACACAATCAGAATGTGGTCAATATGCTGATTAAGGACACATGGTAAGGCGTAAATGGGGTCTTGACACGGAAAGCAGTAAGTAGTCAATATACCTTCATCTCTCTCAAACACAGTGACTGACAAGTAACCAACATGAGTATCCAGCAGCTGATGGGAATAATGATTCTGGTTGATTAATAAGTTACATGATGCATTAATATTACAGTTGTCAGATCAGTTATAGGCTGCTCGATCAGACCCCCATCTCTTTGTCCACAGAAGGATTTCTTGGGCTATTGTCTTAGGCTAAACTGCTGGTGCCATTCACATCCTCAGCATGGTAAACACGTTAACCTCCAGGTGGGCACCTGCTGCCCATATGATAAGACAGAAAGGAAGAGGGGGGCTGAGCAAGGTAATTACATTTGCTGTCTCTGGTACTTTTCCACCGCTTGTAGTTTAGCTTAAAACTGAGGACCAGCCATCCGCTCCTCAGAGATCCTTCCTACCTTACTGTATGCTGCATCTCTCCCTTGTGCACACATTGTATTAAATTATTGAAAAACACGGGTGATCTGATCTCATCTCGACTCCACACATCATACCTGAATCCAAGCATACCTAACACGGTTTCACTCTCCCACAGAACTTGGAGCCTTCAGACTAACTACACCGTTAACAATCAGAGACAACAGCTGCAGGACATCAACATGCAATACATATTGTTTGGTGTGTGTATGTGCTTGTAAATGGAAATTAACTTTAACAAATACAAAACGAACATAAATTTCAACACCTTGTGCTTCGTAGTGAGGAAATGTTAAAGGAAATATAGTTGCTGTATAACCTTGCTTTCCTCCCACCTGTATGCTAATGCTTAGCAATCAATGCTAACACCCTTGCCTTGGGAGCTTGTCAATACTAACCCAGATCAGCTTGATGCTGAAAGAAGGCCACTTAGGAGGCTAAAGTGGATTTCAGTACAAAATTAAACTCCAATTTGGAGTGGATATAGCCTAATAGCTAGCGTGAGTTAAGCCCTTTAGGCCCCAACACTCATAGTTACCTTCTCACACATTCACCCCCTGCCCTTGAGAGTGTGCAGAAATCACATGCGCGCGCACGCGCACACACAAACACACACACACACACACACACACACACACACACACACACCTACGCAGGCAGGCATACCCTAATAGGTTTGTAATAAGAAAACGTCTTAGTTTGTGCCATAAGTTTGGTCATAAATCATGAACATCAGTGGTTACATTGCTGTTGTAGACATGTAGACTAACCTGTAGCAGTCGCTCCAGCTGGTAGAACTTGCAGTGGAGATCCTCAAAGTTGTTCTTGTAGAGAGCCCGAAGCCCATACTCATACATGATTTTCACCAGCACACAGAAGGCCTGCTCCTCTGGCATCTGAAGCAGATAAAAACACCACACCATAAATGGAGCTTTAGATGAGGTCAGACATCCAGTGTGAAAGGAGGTTTCACAAGTGTATGAGAGTGGAGGTCAAATGGAAGCAATGTTGCTTCGATTAATCTTTTTTTCTTCTGGTTAGTTTGACATTACAAAAGCTAACACATTATTTAAAGGGGTATACCGTACGTGAGGCAGACAACGTACCTGTTTGTTTTATCTAACATAAAGTGATACTTTCATTATCAGCTCTGAGAGCAGGGGACGTTTTAGGAGAGGGGGTAATATGAGCAGGGATTTAGTGAAGGGTAAACACAGGTAATCTCTGTTTTTTTACACACCTTTTTATTTACGTTACAAATGTAGTGTTTAGCCACCTTTTACGAAAAATACCATATTTTAATGTTAGCATTGACGTAATTTTCTCCGGTGCCAAGTATTTACCCACCGTTTTCCCTACCACTACATCCCTGAATATGAGGGCGACATCTGACAGTGAGAAAGGCCAAGAAAGGAAACTAAATGGGTAAGCATACAAGTAGAGTAAAATCACTACAGCTACTGAAGTCTTACTTGCTACATATACAGTATATTGTCACTAAGACTAGTTTGAAAGAGTTGAAAGAGGAGAGAGAAGAGTTGAGTTTTCACCACACATTCATGTCCCACTGGAGAAATGTTGGAAAGAGGAAGAAAAAAAAGGGAATACATGGGATAGAGATAGAGACTATAAGAGAGATTGAGTTGAGGTGTGAGTGAGAGAGACAAGGTGAGAGGATATGGGAAGTGTATGAAAGGTAGACAGAAGGTGGGAGTGTCAGTGTGAAAGACAAGGTGTGTGTCTTGCACGCACGCACACGCGCACACAAGTGGGTATTTAGTCAGTGCGACAGTGTGTCCTGGGCAGAATGGGCTCCTGCAGGTAGACAGGCACGGTCATTAATATTCCTGACACCTCCCCTGCATTCCAAAGGACTTAAATTCTCCTTCTCCGCTCCTCTCTCTCCACTATCACTCCTCCTCCCTCCAACTATCTCTCTAACACCTTGCTCACCGACCCATCTCTGCTTCCTGTATGCCAAAGGACCTCTCCACTTCTCATTCTTTATCTCCCCTCCATCACTCCTCCTTCCTCCCATTCTTTCTCACATCTTGCTCATCTACCCATCTCTGCTTCCACCTCTGATCTTCCTCTATCAGAAAATGTCTCTCATCCCTTTCTCTTTTCTTTTCCGATATACCTCCTTCATAAAATTCGACTTTAAATTCTCCTTTCTTTCCTCCCTATATCATTACTGAATCACCTTTTCAGAGCTGGGTCAAATCTCCTTTCAATCCAGTCTATGTTGCCCACATTAAAACCACTTTGTCCCACTTTATCCTCTAAAATTCTGCACAGTTGTATAGATAGTTGAGTAGTACTTGTAGAGACGTTTGCAGTTGGATGACATTCACACTTACATGCAGTAACAGTACAGCAGCCAGGAAGGACTGACCCTGGCAATAGCCAATCTCCTCATCGTAGACAGAGTAGGCCTGAAACACAGCAGACAGAGGACAACACTGGTCAGTCAACTCGTTCACCGATGAGAGGCATAAGACATTACAGTTGTACAGCCATTCATGATAGACAAAGAATGTTTAGCTCTTTGCACATACATTTATTTATGAGTTATTGTTGTTATTTTGATGGCTAGGCAATGTGTACTACCTCCTTTGGACAAGAGGTCCCGTTGCAACTCAAATAGTTGCTTCCATTGCCTCAGCAGTTTTAGAATTACTCAATACATTTTTTAGGCCCTTCACCTCAAATCTGTCAGGCTATATACTGCTCCACAATTCACACAGATTAAGGGCAGCATGGCCAGTACTGACTGTCAAAACTTATATAATGAGTTGTCAGACTGTGGACACGCCTCAAACAGCATATAAAACAAATTTTCTTGAGGAGCTAGATTGGCTTTGCCATTAGTTCCTGTCGTGTGAGAGCCTTTGGGACTCTCTCTTTTGTATGGGCGTCTTTAATCTGTCTGTAACAATCAAGAGATGGAGAGGAGCTTACTAAAGCCCTGGTTTCAAAGGGCAGATTTAAACAACAGAGAGCACAGAAAGCTCCCTGAGTCGGCTAGTCTTCTTCAAAGAGCAGCAACCGGTGAAAATCAGCCTACTAAAATCTACTCAAAACTAGGAAAGGATGTATCTTGAAGTAAAGTTTAAATTAGGGTTTATTTGCCTTGCCTTGCCTCGTCAGTAGTCTTTGGACAAGGACATAGTTCAATCCACTCTTTGGGTTTGTCAGCCACTGCCAAATTCCACTAATATTAGCATTTTCTATACAAAAACCAATGGAAGTACATGTACACTAAATAAGCATGTTTGAATTCGATGGAATTTAAATCAAGTTTGTGTATAAAGTCTAGGTTACCTGCTCACATGATGATGACATCTGTAATGTACTGTCTTGACCATGTTGCTGACAACCACAGAGAATTCAAGTAGACTTACCTTTTATTTTCATACAGTGTCTATCATTGTAACAAGTGTTAAAATAGAGTAATAGTGATCTCAAAACATCCCCCAATGCTCATACGAGGATATGAGAGATGGACATTTAAAAAATGTCAACATGTTTTTCCACCTGGCAGGGAATTCACATGGTAAGTAATTGAAGAGCTTACTCAGCCGAGCTGTCTTGGGTGCAGTTAGACAGACACATTTGATAAAGAGCACCATTCACAGGACCCTGCCATGGTTAAAGGATTCAGTGCTAGACGGATGGGGGTCTGGAAGACATGACATCCCCATTTGTTAGTTGAACACATTTAATTTGCTTAGGGAACAGATTACTGTGACTGTTGTGTAATTATCATTTGAAGAACAACCAACTAGATTAATGGTAGAGGCCCTTTTGACCTAATGTTCACACCATCCACTGTGTATTTTGTTTACCTCTGAACTAATTCCTTTCTAATGAAGACAATGTTGGATTGGAACTATAAAATGGCATTACCTGAGAAAAAGCTGTGTACTGTAGGAAATGGAGACAAGTGTGTCGCTCTTCAGGAACTAGCCAAGCCTATCAACAGGCAATCTACATGTATTTGCATATCAATGAGACCTGGCTCTCCAATGACCTACTTGGAAGGATGTTAAGGCTTTCTGACAACTCAGTTCATTTTTTTTGGCCAACTAACTACAGCATTATTCAGTGTAGTGTTCCTGAAATATACATAATAAGAACAAGTCAAATTATGGTGTGAAACAAATGAAATGATATTATATAAACAAATGTTTGTATGTCTCATTTTGAGAGAGGCACAAAGTCATCTATCTGTGCATCCCAATATGTTACTATGGCAACTCAGTACTACTGTATGTAGCTTGTTTGCTTTAATATTTCTGTTTATGGTCTTACATCTATCAGATACAGTGCCCTGCGTAAGTAATGGGACAGTGAAGCATTTTTTCTTCTTTTGACTCTATACTGGGATTTGAAATAAAACAATCACAATGAGGTTAAAGGACATTTATATTTACATTACAAAGTATTGAGATTATCAGTTTTTACACATAGTCCCCCTATTTCAGGGCATACCATAAGTAATGGGACAGATTCATATAATGCTCAAATTAGCCACTCATGTTTAGTATTTAGTTTTAGGTACTTTTTAGTAAACTGTAACCTGACTATCCTTTTTGAGGATAACTAGTGGTTTGCACCTTGTAGTGAAGCCTCCGTAGTTAGGCTGGTGACGTATCCTGTGGATGGTAGTCTCTGACACACTACTTCCTGGAGAGTATTCCTGATCTGTGGGACAGTTGTTTTGGGGGTTTTCTTAATTATGGTGAGCATTCTTCGGTCATCCACTGTAGAAGTCTTCCTCGGCCTACCAGCCCGTTTGCTATTGCTGAGCTCACCAGTGATTTTTTTTTTCTTTTTTTTTTTCCCCCCCGTTTCAAACCTAGCACCAGCTAGATTCAGACTGGTATCGAGGTATCAGTAGTGGCTGTGGTGGTTCTATGGGCCATCCTTACCTTACAGATCTTGTAGAGAGAGTCTTGGCCGTCTCCATCCGAGTCCTTGAAGTAGTCGTGGGCAGGGAAGGTCCGGTGGATGTCTCTAGTTATCACCCCTTCCTGGGCAGAGTCCTATAGGACAAACATACAGAAGAGGTGTGTGAGACTTACCAATATACTGTGCACCAGACATGCGCACAACCACACACACATGCAGAAAAACACATGTTGTCAATACCACTGACGAATATGCATACCTGTACTGACTCCCACGCAATCAAAAGCCAATAAAGATCACCAACATCCTTAAGAGATATAGCAAATCAAACCCTTCACCACTGAAAAACTTTCTGGCATTAATGAATTCTGGCTGACTGATCATCACCACCTTTACACAAGAAAAAAATAAATATAGAGAGGCTTATAATATATAGAGAGGCTTATAATAACCTAAAATGGTTCAATCAATAGATTCCTTCCTATAAGACAAATAGCCATGGCCTAACATTTGCTGGGGCCAGGGCTACAACATTTGCTTTTTTCCTCTGGATCTTCACAGCATTGCAGTCTGAGCGCCCGCTGTCCCATTCCACTCAGCTGCCTAGGCAGCCTGGGCTTCTAATCTGCAACGCAACGCTTCCTCAAGGAAGACTTGAGGCCTGGCATTCTGAAAGAACCCACTGTGAGCTGCAGATAAAACAGGCCTGAGCCCTGATGGTTTGACATTTGTGTGTTTGTGTGTGTATGTGTGTGTGTGTGTGTGTGTGTGTGTGTGTGTGTGTGTGTGTGTGTGTATATCTGAGGAGGAAAACATTGTCTTTCTCTCTCTGCTCGCTGACATGACAGAAGAGGAACTGCCAAAGCATTTGCAAGTTAGAGGCATGAGAGTAAAAACAAATGCACCAGAGCAAATGACACTCAATTGTGTGTAATGGAGTTAAAGTCAAGTGAAGAGTGTCAGGATGCACAATGGTTTAATTCACTCCTAGCCTAGTCTAGTCTCACTTTATTTGAGCTTGTTTAATACTTCTCTCCTCTTGCTTCCTCTCTTTGATATAGAGGGTGGGGGTGGGTCCTTTCCTGGAAACCAGGTTTGATTGAAAGAGCCTACGCTAGGCCATGATAAGTTGCAGTTGAAATCGAGTCACAGCCAGGTCAAATCAGACCAGATGGGGTCAAAAGGTCAAAGTGCAGTCGTGCCACACTGGCATTATCTCTCTCTCTCTCGCCACCCTGAGACAACATCTTTGAACCTCTTTATGGGCAGAGATACCATTGATACACTGATGGCTCCCCAACTGCCTGGCAGCGCCTGTTCAACTTAACAAGTTAGTCAGTAAGAGTCATGGAAGTGCTGCTCCTTTCGGAACTGGTGCTGCCTTGGGTTTTTACATGTTCTCAGTATGTAGACAGCAAATACTGGTCATTGTTTCCTTTGTCTGAACAGGTATTTTGCAGCAACAGTCATGTGGTTACTACACGGCAGAGGCTACTTTAGGTGTGATCCATTTGATGAATAAACTAATATTCCGAGTAAAACCCTGGATTTAGTCATCAAAGATTTGGTTAACAAAGCGTTGTGGCATAGCTACATTTCTACTGCGGACATCTGATCTGGAATTGGAAGTGGCTACTTTCTCTCCATATTGTGCCAATAACCAAAAACAGCTCTGATTATTCAAGCAGACGAGCAACACACAACTAAAAGGTTTGATTGTGATAGCTGGCGAAACAACTTGTAATGCTTTAATGAGATTTGAAAACGAAGAGGCGGTATGACACACAATGTATTATGTGAAGGATTGGAACTAACAGTTTTACATTATTTCATTACTAGAGCAAAAGCAATGTTAATGTCTCAGAAAAAATATGTCTTGCATTTTTGGCATTTAAAATATGCACACACATGCACGTATGCACACGCACGTACACACACGCACACCTTGCAGGAGCTCTGTACACTTTCCCTGCATCCCTGTTCAAAGTAGTCCAATAATTAAACAAAGAGCACTACCATGGCAACATCAATCAGAGGCTGGAGAAATCTCGTTGACAGGGTGAATTGTAAACACTTTGATTAAATTAACGGCGCATGTCACTACTAATTAAAGGCGTCATTAGTCAACTAATGCCAGTAAATAAGGGTAGCTCTCCTCTCTCCTCAGCTACTTTTCTGATACACCGAGATCTCGGTGTTGGACATACTGGCTAATCATGACGCAGCTCAGATAAGCTGTGATCGGCTACTATGTGTGTGCTAGTGTTAGTGTGTTAGGGTTACATGTCATGGTAGTGGATGGTTAATCAGTTATTCAATTCAATTATTTATTCCAATTTTTATTCTAACTTTTAGATGTCCACAGCTTTCTCAGTATATGACCATTTTACTACTTCTTTTTGCAATATATCATTCTATTTTTCTGTGATGTTTTACAAAGGTCTTGAACATCTCCATTTGTATAATTTCTGCAGAAATTTCCCTAAAAATAATTATTTTACCTAAGAGTATAATCATATTTCCCAATGAATGGGCCTGGTCCCTCAGATCCCTCAACCATATAGATTGCAGGTCTATAGGCACACTGATATTATGCCTTAACAACCATTCCTGGACCTGAATCCAAAAGTGAGCCTGCGATGGACAGTACCAAAATAGATGATCTATTGATTCTGTTTCCTCGTGGCAGAATCTGCACAAGGCTGACTGTTCAATGCCCCATATATTGAGCATTGTTTTTGTAGCAAGAATTTAAAGAGTTTAAATTGAAAAGAACTGATTTCTGTGTCAATAGTTGTTTTGTATATTAAATATATTAGTATTGAGCATACACTTTTGTTAGTTGCTTGTGTGACATGATTTTACCGTCCTTGTTCACAATGGCATTAAAAAAAAATAAGACCCAAGAAAATTGGCTTTTTCTCTATGGGTACATCAGAGTTTATCCATATTATTTACTGTAATATTTGTTCTGTCTGGAGGATGTAATTATAATTGTAGCCAACTGTATGGTTTAATTAAAAAAGGAGGATAGTTTAAACAGTGTTCCATTATCAATCCACTTGAAATGGGCAGTTTTCTGCGCTCCCTCACCATAGCTTTTACCCTCATCATGGTGAATGGAAGCTGACTTTACGGTTATGAATGGCTTACCCATTTCAACCATAATGGGTCGCGCACACAGACAGAAGGACAACAATCGTTATTTGCGTGATTACATGTGGATAGAAGCCAGTGCGCACCCAGCCTCCGAAGACATACACCCGTATGTCAATCCAATATTCTCAGAGAAGTAAGCATTATTCATTATTTTACATATATGATCATTATACATGACTTTTACCCATCTTATGAGAGATTCTTTGAAGTTGAAAAAGTCCAGGCATTTATAAATAAACTCTAGACGTACTAGCCTTCTCTTCTATAAAGATTATACCCATTATACACATACTGCATTCTCGTAGTGTTCTGTTGTTTCTAGTAATTGTTGAATGCTACCACTTCCTTGTAGGAATCAGTGGTATGGTCAGGGCTCAGTTCAATGAGTGGTATTTGCAGTGTGTCTGTGTGTGTGTGAGTGTGCGCACGCGTGTACGTTCGTGTGTCTGTTGGGTCCTTGCTGCAATGTGTTCGTATGACCTTATCATTTCAAAAGAGGGGATATTTCTCTCAGTTTAGTGGACCCATTTTATCAGTGGATTTGGGGGCTTGAGGGCCTTTGAAGCATACCATGGCTGAATGAGGAGTGTAGGTCGTACTACAGATCCACTATCACCATTAGTCCCACTGTATTGAATGGCTATGAACAGTATGGGGCTATGACCCAGTTTTACCATAGGCTCAAAGACCACCCTCCCCCTGACACTCTTAAAAAGACCCCATTTGAGAACATTCACACACACAAAGTTATTGCAGGAGCTCAAACTAAACAACAGCCACAACAAAAATATATTAACTACATCTGTATATGTTATTCAAAATGGAGCAATAGCCTGTATGTGTATATATATCGATCATTCACTCACCCGGCGATACGGCCGCGAAATCGCCGGCTGGAATGCATAACTTTTCCTAAAGCAATTTCCTGGTTTAGGTTTCTTTCATGAAAGTGCCGTGGTGGAAACACCCATTTGAAATTAAATCTTTGTAAAAGCTTTGCATCCTTCCAGCGAAAAATAAATACTATACTGTATTGATAGTATGGCTGTTCAGTATCTATTATAACTATTAGTAAATAGTTTTAATATTGTATGTGAACCTGGCATTTGTGTGGTGCAAAGACTTATTGGCACACGGGGATCGTTTAAAAAAAAAAAGAAGAAAAAAAAAAGAAAAGAAAAAAATTACTGTTGTGCACAGATTTGTGGCATTGTGGAATTCTACACATGATCCTGCTCAATCACTTCAACTCATTTAACGTGCTTAGCCTGTTACATCTGACAGTACTAGCAGTGTTGACAGTTTATTTTGCAAGTGGGGTAAGAGAGATGGGGTGCTGTTGTTTTTTTATATCAGAATCTGTGTGTGTGTGTCTGTGTGACATGCTGTCATGCTTTACCCCCAGCTGCCTTGACTGCTGACTGACTGTGTGGAGTCAGAGAGAGAAAGAGAGAGACATAGATGGAGGGGGAGAGCTCTTCTAATTGCAGCTTGGGGGCCTGTTCTCAGACGGACACGTCATTACTCAGCCCCGTTGAGAGCACAGGCAGGTAACCCATTTAGCACCAGAGAAATAAAAAGTGCTGATTTAGCCAAGTCAAGCTCCCTCTCTGCCTTGCGGCTAACACCGCCACCAACATCGCCATTTCCTTAACAAGCTAACACTGCAACCAGAGCTGGTGCTAGCCACTCAGGTGCAAACCTTGAGTGCCACTCTTGCCCTCGGCGAGATGCAACAGAGAATAAGGGACTCCACAGCAGGGTAAATTGAGGTCAAAACCAGTAAAAGGTGATGTTGACACTTACGTGTGAACAATCCATTCTTCTTGCTGAAGATAAAAGCTAGGAAATTATGACAAGCTCTGACACGATTTACATTGCATTAAACAAATAAACTGAAAACACTGCCTTGAGGAGGGCTTGGGTTGTGTGTTGTATGTCTGGGAGAAAGAAAAAAACAGTAATCCAAGCTGCAATCCAGGGGGCATAGTTTCTCGTTAATTATGGAATGGTGGGGATCTGCTCTGCTCTGCTCTCCTCCTCCCTCCGTTCTATCGCTCTTTCTTTCTCCCTCTCTCTTTCTGCATGTATGAAAATAGTTCTCTCATCTTCAGCGCAACCTTGTAAGGCCCATGGTTCCAGACAAATCGGATTCATAAATAAGCAGAGGGAGTAGGGGGGGGCCTCCAAATGGTAATTTAGGCACTAACATCTGTGAAACCTGCCACAGACGAACAGGCGAAGAGGAGGAGGGAGAGGAATAGGTAGGGAATGGAGTGGAAGTCAATATGAGATGCTGTCTCTCCCTTGCGTAAATTTGCTAATTGCTAAGGCTAATTTGAAGCTAACCCTTTTTGTGGAGTTTGCTCGAAGGGGTTGACAGATCGAGTAGCCCTGCTCGCCTGTTGTTTGCCTTACCCAAGACCCGGTCAACAAGCAGATAGGCTAGTGCTGTCAAATTTCCCCCCAGTTAGGAAGAAAGATAAAACCGATGACCTTCAAGCCCATTGATCTGAGACAGGCTCACCTCTGTGGCACACTGAGAGATCACTTAGAGAGCACTGCTGGAAGCTTCCAACGGTTTGGGGAGAATTCTGCCACATTAAGGGGATTGCTACTGTAGAGAAGAGTTCTACACTGTTAGGCTCGGCTAAATTGACAAACAGCTGCAACTAATGACATTAGTTGGGGAGGGGGTTTAACATTTGGGTCCACATCACCTCAAAGTAAATTCCAACTTCATTTGAGGTGATTTTTGGCCACCAATGTTGAACTTCAACATGAACACCAATAGTGTTTCTGTTAGCGGTGGCTAAAGTTAGCTGAAGTTAGTAGTGGCTATTTAAACAACTCTGAACCATGGATTACAATTTCTCCTCTCCATAGACCACCTTCAAGGTAAGAACCATCTCACTATAAGTGGTAAAGTAGTGAACTATCCCTTTAAGCTGAGATGGATTAATGAACATATTTGTAGGTTATTATTGTAATGCAGTTGAGCGCCCTTATTGAAATTAAATGTGCTTGGGGAACGCTAACAAGCAAGTCAACCAACAAGATTGATCAGATTACTCTAGCGAAAGGCCAACAAGCTGTCAATGCTACATTGCCAGAGGTTTCTGAGCAGAACCAAAGAACATCTGTCCACACAAGATCAACATGTGGGTGCAAATAGTCTGACTGGTCAGAACCTTGGTTGAGCATTCAACAAGGTTACATAATATTGTTGTGGAAGGGGCTCTACTCAGTTCAGACCAACTGCTGAGATGCAGTGATGCTTTGCTAACGCTCCAAGCTGGGCTGCATGTGAGGGCTCAGACTCAGTCAAACCTCATTAAGCCCACAAGACAGCCAACCCAATAAGGGTGGCAAGAGATCCTGCGTGACAAGTGCCACTAGCATCATGCTGCAGGAGCATCATCAAGTCAGTCTGACAGCTAGCTGCATTGTGCTCATGACACAGTTCGCTCTCTTTAGGCTGATGCAGATACGCTGCACAGCAACAGTTGATCCAGAAATTCCTGGAGTGCCAAATGCAAATGAGTGTGGCAGTGTGTGTATGCTGCTATCAGACCATGCACCAGTTTAAATTACCTTACTGTAAATAATTCCTTGTGTGTTGGTGACAGGCTACTATTGCTGTCGAGAGATTTTGAAGCCTGCAATACCATGGTGGCCATACTGGGTACTGCAACACAAAAAAATGCATGTTTCCCCATTGAAACCCATGTTAAACTTTGTATTCCATCTGGCCAAATAAGACTGTTTTGGAAAGAAATGTCAGTTTTTAAAATTATTTTCTGTAGTTTTTCATAAGCAACAAAGGACATCCGAAGCATATTATATTAACATTGCAAAATTCAAGGCTTCTTTTGACGTCACAAGCATACATGCACTTCTGAGGTGCATGCATCATTAAGTACTTGAACCCGGTGCAGGTCAAATAAAACACTGAAACACAGCTCTAGTTTCGCTTATCACAATGTACAGTACATTCTGCTGAAAGTGCAAAGCTAATTTCTAGAACTTTCTGAGTTATTCTCAGTAGTGTTGTATCATGCTGAGTGTGTTTGGAACGGTGCTGGATGTGAGCCTTGGCTCCTTCAGCGGGTTTTGAGGGAGGCAGGGAGACGGCTCCTCTCCAACCATCATCACCCCGACTGAGAGGGATCAGGTCTCACCAGCCGCCCATCCTGCTGCATCCTGACCCAGATCACTGGGGATGCCAATGTGCTCATCACACTCCCCAATGGAGACTAAGCAGGGGCCAATACCATGCCATCACACACCCCAATGGAGAGAGAGCAGGGGCAAATAGCATGCCATGCTGGAGAGCAGCCTGCATCTCAGATGAACAGGCAGGATGGTGTGTTAGAGATCTCGCCTGTCTGTAGACTACACCCTGGGACGCCTCCAGGGAATGTTCTCAGGTCTTGTATTTTAATAGGATGGAGACAGCGCCCAATACTTCAGGGAATATTGTACACAAAATGAGTGGCACACCCAGGAGTTAAAGATTAAGAGAAACAAAATGTTGAGGACTTCATGTAGGCAGAGTGGAAGTCTAGATTATTTTCGCCAAGGGGATTCAAGAAGGCAGGTAGCATCTACAAAGCATCTGATGTCCAATGTTCTCTCACTCTCCATTACTTCCTGTATCTTTAGCAACCGCTGTCCTCAGTATTCTGAGGATTATCATAATGGTATTGCAGGCGTGACAGTTGCATTGCTTGCAATGACACCCTTATGGAAAGTCACATGGACAATATCTGAGGACAATGTTTATGAATTCTGTTTAGCTTGACTACAACCTATGCCTGGCAAACCAAAGCAAAGACACCTGGAGAGAGGTGGAGAGAGGTTGCTCTCAGGGCAAGAGAGGCTGAGTAAGGAGAGAGAGCCCCAAGGTGATTGACAGAAAGGATATTACAGGCCTATTTCTTCCCTAGGTGAAATCTAGCACCTCAAAGGAACCCATAATTGAAATTGACAAACAGCTGCATTAGCCTGATCACATAGCCCAATCTTGCAGAGGAGCAACGAAATAAAAGGTGAGAAGGAGGGATGGAGGTGGGTGAGAAGGAGGGAGGGAGGGAGGGAGGGTGGGGAGGGGAGGGGAGAGAGAGGTGGGGTGCCTTTTAAGCCTTGCCAGAGTAGAGACAGATTAATCTTGTTCATGCATTATGCATGCATGCGCTGTGTGTGATCATACTGGCGGCCCGTTATTAAGTGTGTCGTGGGGAGAACACACAACGCATCAACAGACCGCACACACACAGCCGCCGTGAACCTGATCTCCATGGCAGGAAACGCTACAGAGCATTCTAAAGTGGAATGCTGTGATACGCCCTTTAAGAACACTGAGACGGGAGTGCATCTCCCCCTGTTTGGCAGTCTGGTCATTGACTAAAAATATGTTATGACTAAAAGTGAGCCCAGACATAACAAACCAGACCCCAATACATAATATCTCTTTTTACACACCTGGATCCCAAACCACTGCTCATTTCCCATCCTGAGGCGGTGAGTCGTTAATTAAAAATCAAGTCCCTCCCAGACCTTTGTCCTTTGTCGTGGCAAATCATTTTTGGGGAGGTCCCTTAGGGGGTACAACAGCTGGTCTTTTTGACAGATTGCAAACTCATCTGTCGCCATGTTGTCATTGTGGTTTTAATGGCCTGAGTGGTGATGCATTCTAATTTGTTGTGGACCGTAGGCTTGTTCCAAGTTGAGTGCACTTCAGAGAGGTGTGTGAGTAGGTTGTTGGAACAGGGTTGGAGTGTAGTCCCCTGTTGATAGCGGGCACTGGATAAAGTGTATCCCCTGGCACCTGACATTTCTATATTTGTGTTTTTACTGGAGGACATTGGAGGTTGTGTCCATTTTTCATCAGGACTCGGGTTGAGCTTTTGCCCTGCTGGAGAACAAACTCTGGGGGAAGGGTAATTGACAAGGTAGACATCACTTCTGGTGTGCTGGGGATAAAGATGTGAGGTTGCATGTGTGTGTGTGTGTGTGTGGGAGTGTGAGTATGTGAGAGAGAGAGAGAGAGAGAGAGCATGCGTTGTCAGTCTCGGTTCACCTCTCTGACCTGTCTGTTGCAGCCAACCTTGTTCTCACATGCTCCAGTACATGCACACTCACACTCTCACTCAAGGTTTATTATGTTGGAATTGTGGCACTTTCTATCAAGTCAGACCATCAAAAGAGTTCTATTTGACATTACATAACCATCCACTATTCATAAGTAAGAACAATAGTCCCCATGTACAGTATCCTGTAAATTGCTTACTTAATGTTCTACTGTTACAAAACAATCCATTGAAACCTCTGCACATTTATTGAACTGTGCAGAAATTATAACACTGCTGGATCATAATATTGAATACAGAAATACAGGTGCGACCACTGATCAAGTTGTTATGGCATAAACTAACAGAGTAGTATTGGGATGGTTAGGCCGTTGTTCTTTGAGTTGAGAGAAGGGTTCTATTTTTGCTGTGCAGCCAATGTACCCGAAGGGCTATATGCTCAAAATAAATGTATACATGAATGAATAACAAAGTCGCTATTTTTGAGCGGCACAAATATCAATTTTAATTGCACCCTATTTTTAAACTTCAAATAAACTCTCAGAAACCTCTTCCCTTCCAGAGTGCAGCTCCGGGTTGCCATAGCTACACTACTTCAGTGAAGTCTTGGGCTGTGGTAGGGAAACACTCAAGAAAGAATCATGAAACACGTCAATTCTCCCCTAGACACACACACTGTACAATACTGTAAGTATGCATATATACAAGCACATTTTACCCCCTTCTCTATAACTGGTTTTAATGGGAAATGTTGAGCCAGTGTTTCAAGTGATAAAACAAAGTGAAACACCTAGACCTAGAACAGCAGCCTTACAAACCCAAGAACAGCCAACACATTGTGTACCATGATTCAAACTGACCAGCACAATATTCAATGGCAAACCAGCACTTGAAACGCAATCTACAAAAAGTAATCAGCGGCCACAACCTAGCTCAAGGTAAACTGGTTTTTCGTAGCCTGATGCAGTGGGATGACACCCAGTCTTTGGTGTAATTGTTGAGATAAAGTGAAGATCATGCTCTGGTGCTTTCTCTCCCTTCCTCGGTGACCTCATTTCTCTGCTGGTTGTCATTAGCTGGGAAATGAGTTCCTGAAAAACACTGGCTCTATTCATCTCTGGCCTATCACTTTTGCTCATCGCCTGGCCCCCCCAGATGTGACCAAAGCATACCACGCTGTTCACACTGACATGAGCAGCAACTGGCAAGCATGTGAATTGTGCACACATGGAGGTATGACCACATGAGGGGTTAGGGCACGCAAACAATACATGCACAGGCATATCTGAGTTACATGTGAGCAGAAGTCAATGTGAGTGTGGTCTGCCAAACATCCCTTACTTTAAACATGCATCAATATGCCTTTGCTCAAATGCCCACCTCTAAACAACGAAACACGTAAGCACAGACATATACAGAAACAAACAAACACACACACACACACAATCTTCGCAACTGTGGAGTCAAGGCTGCAGCATCAGCACAGCAGTGAATGTTCTATAGTTACTGACCACTTAATTCTGGAGGAACTCACATGCACGCACGCACGCACGCGCACCCACCCCTGGGGAGGCTGTTAACACTCCTCAAAAGCGGCCACTTGTTGGCTGATTAAATGACGCTTCAACTCCTTGGAGAGGGGAGTGAATATTCCTTTTCTCTCTTTCCCTCTCTCTCTCCCTGCCTCCCTAGTACTATGGGTCTTCATAACCTGCTTGTTCAGTTCCTAATGACATTAGTTGGTTATTCCATTGCAGGCTCTATTTTGGGCCCTGAGATACATGATCCCGTTGGCTGGGCTTTTCACAGAAAACAATGGGGAGGGACTCAGATGACACGGATCCAAGGGGATAACAATGTGGGGCAGCAAATAGGAAAAAGCGCCGGTGGAGATGGGAAAATACACAAACACACAGTCGCACATACATGACAGAGACTTTTTGATTTACTAAATGATTCATCACAGGTGTTGAAGAACCTCTCAGTTACCATGACAATTTCAAAGAGAGACATTTTCTTTCTCTGACTCAAACCAAGGTTTCTGTAGATGTCCTTGACAGCCCACATCAAAACAGTGACTTGGCAATGAAACCAAGACAGAATCAAAACAACAAATGACATTTTTAGGTTGTCCTTGGAGACCTCAAAAGAATGTTTTGGTAAAACAAAACCTTGAAGTTTTAATACCATTCCTAGACCACACTTCTAACCTTCTGACATCATATACAGTATCTCATTATAGTCTGTACCATAGAAGTATAGAAATGCTTTCTCTTCCTCTCTCCATTCCTTCCTAATAAATATGCCTCTCTCTCTACCTCCCTCTTTTCGAGGCCCTTCTCCACCTCCTCCCTTCTAACCATTCCAGACAGAGACACACACAAACAGAAGAGAAGGTTATCAATAACAACACAAAGAAAAAAAAAACAATGAGAGAACAATACCCTTCACCCCTTTTAGCTTCTGGTCAATGAACCTCCTTTATGTCTGACCTGGCCCATTGAGCCCAAAACAAACAGGGTTGGGCTCAATTACATTTTGATTCAATAGATTGTACAACTGTTTTTTTTTAAGAATTTAAAAGTATAACTCTGTGACTCTGCCACATAAGTATTACAGTGTATGTGGCATCCTTATGATCCCCAAGGAAACTCAAAAAACGCGTCCATATTCAAACAAAAACATTTCAAAACAATCAACAATCCAACATACAATTACTGAGGTTAGAAAAGCTCACTCCAAACTGTGGTTGTCTTCTAGTTTATTACAGATTATTATTCTTTTCATTTCCCCCACCTTGTCTGCTACAGTATGTCGAGATATTGATGTCCTACTGTAAGCAGCTGTGATCTACTCTTGTTATGGGGTGTTGTGATGGAGCACATACTCACCGCTAATTTGTTTATCTGTTTGTTCTCGTGTATGGGCCTGGACAGGCTAGATGTGAGTGTGTGTGCATGTGTGTGTATGAAGGCTTTGTTTGAGAGATTGGCTGAGGTACAGTAGGATATACCTTATATCCCCAAGCTGCTCTCGCTGCAGTCGAACACAGCAGACTGCTCAAGTCTCTGGGTTGCTAAACAGGGTATGTTTGTGTTAACACACGCATACACACACACACACGCTTGTGTGTGTATGTGTTTGTGTATGTTTGTGTAAACACAAACACTTGAGCAGTGTGCTGTGTGCCACAGCAGCGAGAGCAGCTTGGGGATATAAGGGATATGCTACTTTATCCAATCTCTCCAACAACACACCCAGGGAGGACATTCCCTATTCACAGTGTACAGTGGTGGCACTAACCATACTGATAATGGTTTGGGGGGAACACTAATCAACACCATAATACTGTGTGCTACTCATATTAGCATGTGAAACACTGCCCTGGGACGGAGGGCCAGTAATAGGCGAGCTGGGGCTGGGGGGGGGCTATTCCACTGTCTTATGGTATTTCATTCTGTTAAGTGCTTTTAGAGAGGCTTGGGGACCAGGCTACACAGAGTCTGCCAGTGTCAGACCACCTGGGGTTTGGCTGGGTGTGTTCGAGAGATAGGACAGGGAGGACAGAATATGAGGGACAGGGGGAGAGGGGGAGGGAGAGAGAGATACAAGATTATTTTCACAATGTATGTCACAGACAGACTAAAAAAACAATAATTGATTCAGTCAACCAACCATCTCAATCAATCACCATCATTATGCATAACATATACACTAATCATGACCATAGAAACACAGAGAGAGACATGAATGCCAACAATGCGCTGAAGGCCTCTCTACAACTATATGTCCCTGAGTCTCTCTGAACTCTGTCCCTTTGTCTCTCACCATCTCTATTTCTACCAATCTATGTTTCTCCAAATTCCTATTGTCTTTTTTATCTGTCCTTTCTCCATCTCATCTTTTGTTACCTTCCATACTGGTCATTCTATCTCTACCTTTCTTCATCTTTGTCTCCATCTCTGTATACTCCTCCATCCCTCTCTCCATTTCTCTCTCTCTTTGTGTCTCTGTGGTTGGCACCTTCCCTGCTGAGGGCATGGCGGGGGTGTGTGTGTGCCAGAGTCAGGCAGGCCACAGGAGCCTGGCAGCTGGGTCCAGTCCTGCGAGAGGCTGGCATCCACACTGGCAGTGGGGCGATATATACATAGTGCACACACACACTCACAATTTACAAGGGTCAAAAAGACAAACAAGAGACAAACATTGAAGAATCTTCAGTGAGCTAGAAAATATCACCAAAAAGCCATTTCAAATCCCCCCTCATTTACAGAAGAGATGGGCATTACAGCTATATCTATAACATTGCCCACCTCTCCTTATCTTAGTTAACTCTCTTGGGCCAGTAGCTAGGGCCACTGGTTGGCAAGCAGGTCTCGAGTTTGAGCCCTGCCGTTCGCTACAATAACATTGGCCAAAATGGGTTTTCATAAAGGAATTCACCAACGAGCCATAAAAGTTGTAATGCGCTGGGGGGTTGGTTTTCGTGAGTGCTTTTTGAGTCTGCATTGCATAAGACAACAAGGATAAATAAAAAATATATATAATAAAAAAAAACATGATATAATTGAGACAAAAGAAACAATTTGCGATATCCATCACATTCCCTGTGCTTTAGGCAAATGTACACATTTAGTACAATATTGAATGCACTTCATAAGCCCATTTACTTGTTTATTTTCTTGAGTTTCCTAATCTATACAGTGTGTAATTGATTCCCATGCAAATCAGAGACCCTATAAAAACAAAGATATTAATTCCAAAATTACATGAACTATTATCCTTGCATTAAGATGGACTCAATTCAACTTAGAGTGATTTGTTGATGACATTTTTGCAGTGTCATTAAGAGTGTCATAGCAAAGGGTCTGAATACTTATGTACATGAGGTATTTCTGTATTTCAATTTTAATAAATGTACTAAATTTATTTAAAAAAAATTGTTTTCACTTTGTCATTCTGGGGTATTGTGTGTGGATTGATGGCAAATTCTTTTAATTTAATCCATCCATCTGAGTCTATAACACAACAAAATGTGGAAAAAGTGAAGGGGTCTGAATACTTTCCAAAGGCACTGTATATGTCCCACTCAGCAAAGAAGCCAATGGTAAAAGAAAACCCTACTGAGCGTCAAGCACTTCTTTTCATATATTCACTCTCTATTCTTTCCAGTGCGTTATCATATGCTCTTTTATCCTCAGTCATTAAGACACCAACAGTGATATCGCTGTGCAAAAACACATTTACAGTACTTCCACACCACTATACCCGCTTGTACTTAGAGCTGGTTGGCTTTCATGTCACCATCACCATCACTACCACCCCCCACCCCCTCCTTGCCATTCCCCTATCTCTCTGATGTAACATGTGCAGGCTTCCAGATGGCGTTAGCTGGCGAAGTGGGCATGCGACCAGCCTAATAGCAGCGAGTGGGCAGCTGTCGGTGCGCGTTAGCGTCAACAAACCGCGGGCCATTCATCTGCCATTGTCAGCCGTGCTTGGGAGCTCACACACACACACACAAAAAAAACAATCCTTCACCGACATTCTAGCTAATGTTAAGGTGTGTGAATTGGATGGTGAAGGTGGAGATGGTGAAAATGATAAATTGATAGGTTGGAAGAAAACAATTAGCCTTTACCTCAACATAAGTACAGTATAGTCAATCTGAATAAACCATAAAGGTCTGGTAAAAGGACAGCCACTCCAGCCTTTTGATTCACAGAACAAAATCCTCTTCTTTTTAGTGGCTGGACCCTTCATAAGTCACACTACTCTGCTGCTCCATCATCACATAACAAGACTTCACCCTGCCATGACGTGGCAAGCACCTGTTAGACAGCATAGGCAATGTGTTAGTTAAATACACTAGAGCTTTTGAAAGGCTGAGCTGTGCCATATAAAATGCATGGAGGTGTGTGTGTGTGTGTGTGTCTACTCATTTATGCAGAATACCCATTAAAAACTGTTTGGTAGGCATCACAGGGCCCCATTGTTTCTGACAGTTGTTCATCTTTGATTAGGGCATTCCGCCTTGCCTTGCCTCGCCTGGTAGGCTCTGAGATAGGGGCAGGTGTTTCACCTAGCTAGCAGAGAAGTTGGGTTCGTGTGATGGGGAGAAGAGACACTCTTCGACAGTGGTGCAGCTGCAGCGATTAATATTAAAGGGAATTCATAATACAGTCGGCATGGAGAGGATTTGGGCATAAATATTCAGCAGCCTGGACTGTAAGCTCCTCTTGGTTGGCTTCATGCATATGGATGAAAGGCTGGCAAGAACAACAAATGTCGAACCACACGCACAAGAAGAAGGGGAGGATGATACAAAGAACAAAATAGCGTTTGAAGGGGAACACCTCATATACTGTATGACAATGTATATGACAAATATATTACAAAACAGTTATTACACACGCACTACTGTAGAAAGAAGCCTGTCAGGAGACAGTTGGGTATGCTAAGGGGATAGATGGATGGGGATCTGTGTGCGTCAAAGAGACTGCCGAAAACTAGCTAATCAGCCTTGACTTCCAAGAAAAATCAATGTTGTGAAAAACATTGACAACATGATCTCCTATGTGTGGAGAAATGGTGGGAAAGAGAGAGGCCTGAGGTTTCTGTGCCAAATACAGAGGTCTAAAAATACCCAACCCTAATAATAACTAGAGTGCAACTTTCACTCACAGTCTATCCTCGGTTCAAACCGGCAGGTCAGCACCTTGCTAATTTTAGATGTGTATTTATTTATTTTATTCCCCTCTTTATTGGAGTGTGAAGGCTGCATCAGCAGCTAAGCAACAGCCACCCACTGAGCATCGCCTTGACAATAGCCAGGGGAGGGAGCATGACAAACTTCTGAAAGCCATCAAGCAACCTACAAAGCTGGAAACACAAGACACTGCCATTTTAGAGGAATGAATATAGGATGGCTGTCAGGAGAGAGAGAGATAGACAGAGACACAGGGTGAGAGCCATCAATAACAAATGGGCAGTTCCATGTAAAAGGATCCATGAAGATCCAAAATTTGAAATTCATCAGAGCATATCAAATGAGGTGAGTCTATATTGTTGGGACGCTGTCAAGTCAGAAATACATTTCTCAACCATCTTCCACCATAGTAATCGGGATAAGCAGAAACTTTGACTTCTGGTCAAACATACGGAAAAGCTTCTACCAGAACAAGTCCTTAAAGGTGTTTAAAAAAACATCAAACCTCATTAATGTTCCAGTATAGACCCCGGTGAAGTAATATCAACACTTATATTTAGTTCTGAGGAAATGGTTTGGCTTCTGTAAGCAAGAATCATTGGCCAGTGTCCGGGTCATTCTGATACTAAAAACCCAAATAAGTACAAGATATTTTCAAATGTCTCTGCCTCATGAGGAGCAAGGATAATTCAAGTTAATAAAAGCAAGAAGTATAGGTAGACCTACCAAATACTTGTGTCTTGACCGATAATGGTTTAGTTTATGAATTAATAAGTGATTAAAACTTCTTCTTTGGCTGTCCTGTGGGAAAACCCTTTAAGTAATCATTTTTGGTTCCATGTAGAAAGCTATTGGAACCCAAAAGGGTTCCAAAAGTGTTCTTCCACAGGGACAGCCGAAAAACAGTCGGAAATCATACAATAGTAGTTACAAACCACTGCATTAACATCCTCACCAAGCACTGCATCATAATCCTCATTTCATGCTCCAATAAATGGAGACTTCATTGTTGTTGCGTACGTTTGGGAAAGCAAAGCCAGCAAATCACACAAATATGTATCACAAGTAACTTCCATTGAGAATGATGACATGCATGTTGCACACTTCTACAAAAAGAGCAGCAAGAGATTTGTCTTCATCATTAAAAAGCGCACTGGTGTGGTGTCCCTAAGACAGATTTTTCGGATACTTCCGACACCGTTTGCAGACAATAAAGAACATATCATTTTTGCAGGCCAATTCTGAGGCAAACTAGGAGCAGATTGGGTGTCTCTGTGTGTTTCTGCACTTGCACCTGCACAGGCGTACTTGTATTTCATTTTCAATTCTTCAAATTTCTAATTCAGTTTTTTGGTGGCAAAAGTGTAGACTTTTGTTGTATAATGAAGAAACATTCTGTAAATGTAAATGTTGTTTCCACTGCACTTACTGCAGCTCAACAACCAAAAGAGATATTTTCAAACTCAAGGTATCATATGATAGCCAACACCCCACTCCTTCTGCATACATATTTGAATCTTAATTTGGAGCAGATATTTAACAGGGTTTTGGGGAAATGTGGTTACATAAAAAACCCTGGGAGATTTTAGGGTCATTCCGTTAGAGAACTTTAAAGTATTTTTCTTTAAATACATTTTTAGTTGGAATTGTTAGAAGTAGTCCTTGTGCAAAGAGTTATATCGTTTGTGAAACTTTGCTATAAAGGGTTTTTGTTTGGCATACGTTTGAAAGTGACAAATGTAGCCCCAGGGTCATTCTGTTACCATGAAATTGTCTGAATACAACACTGAGAACAAACTTGTGAAGAGCCCATTAAAATGTCTGCCAATAACAGCTCTCAACAATAGTCTGATAAAGGAGGGATTTGAAAGAAGCCCCACAATCAAGGTGTTTAACCATTTCCCTAAATTAACTGAATTGGTTCATTGCCTGGTTAATTAAAACATTCTCAGCTGGGGGGGGAATAATAGTGTGAACATGGCTGGTGAAGGTATGGATTTCACCAGGCAATTTCACCCGGCCTCAGCTTTCTCTCAGTGAAACAAGACCCGGCAGCTCGCAGTGGCGTTGTCGGGATAATGTCTGCCAAATAATGAGCACCTCTCGATGGCTGGGAGAGTCTGCGACACGGCATGCATTAGCTCCAATGTCAGGAAAGGGCATGGTAGCTGCATAGCCAGTAACGGCGATCTCACAACAGCCCACCCCCTTCAGCCCTCTCAAATCTTGAATGAGAAAGGTAATTATATGGTACAGGCAAGTGGATGATACTCGATTTACTCAGTACATACTGTGCATATCTGCAAGAGAGTCAGATTCATATATAAAGATAATTTAAAACCATAATTACAATTCCCACATACAGTAAGGCAATAATTAAACCACTAAGGTCTGTAGCTAAGTGAAGGGCATCAGCACACATACTTTATTCATGACCCCACAAAAGTCCAAAGAGCTGCATGATCAGACAAACATTTGATGTGCTCATTAGATGTAGGGGAGAAAGATCACATTATTTTTCCGTCTCTAATGGCACAGATCTTATTCCTCCTCCGAGGCCAGCGCAGTAACCTTTGGAGATCCAGCTGCAATGATAATGCCCTGCTGTGTGTGTAGCAATATTGAAGACTAATGGTCAGTTGAATGCTGAGCTAAAGCTAACCGTGCTAACCAGCTGCACTTTATATTACAGCTACTGTTGGGATAGACAGTGTCTTGGTCAATCAATGAGTCAATTGAAAGAGAGAAACAACACAGTTTTTTTTATCAGAAAATCTACTTATTTTTAAGGAATAGATCCTCATCACGCATTACATAACATCAAGGTATATGTGTAATTGATCATTCGTATCATGAGAAGTGTGCACATGATTTATTTATGAATCGCAAGTTGTATAATGTGAAATGTTGAAGTCACACTTGCTAGTGGATTCACTTTGTTTAGCTCACTTTGTTTGTGTCACTGAGTGAGCACATTGCCATTCTATCATTGTCTGCTTTATACCACCGAGTAAAACAACTGCACACTCCATCTCAGACATAGCAACATGTTACTTCTTTATATCATGGCAGTGCTCACAAAGGCAACAGTGCTGCATTTTAATTTCCATTTCTTTTTAATTGGATTGGCAGCAACAGCAAAACCATAGCCTTTGACAAAATCTCAGAAATAAAAAAATAGATACTGTGTAATTAACCGATTTGTCTCCTAATCAAAAACATCATACTTCATAGTCACAGCAGCCTAGTTGAATTAACACAAATATATGTGCCATCACTGGTCGAGATTTCGTCATAAGATTTTTTTCAAACAGATATGCTGTACAGCAGGGTAAAAACAGATACACATACCATACATACTCCTATTTAACAAGTAGCGTATCCATTTGGAAATAATAAAATAAATAAATAGACTTTATACTGTGTCAATCTAATCTTTAAAAGATGAAAAACCCTAACCAATGCACTTGATTTTTTTACATGTTTGTACTTCCATCTCTTCAGAGGAAACAAGTTTGGTCATTATCATACATAAGTCAAAAAATGAATACTCAGTGGTGCTTGAGTATAAAAACAACATGTATACAGTTCACATAACAACCTGCAAAGAAATGAACCATATAAAAAGAATGAACAAATCAATTTAGCCAACTCTTAGCTGAAAATAAACTATTTAGGTAACACACTCACGATTGCAATGCCAATATTCCAAGTGTGACCAACTGTCCCCCATGAAACCACAAGGACAAGACTTAAGCAATATCTTGATGGAATTTTGCTTATCAACAATGCTGAATTACCATGTATCATAACAATCTGCACTGTAGCCTTCTCTTGATTGAGAGTGAGAAGTTAGTGCTATAGTGCATACATGCACAAAATAGTGATTTTCTCTGTAGAATTACCCACAGAGATAGTCAGGATAATATACTGTAGTCACTTGTGTGACTATTTAACTAAGTCTTAAAATGGCAGGGTTGGATGGCAGATCTTTTATTTTAAGTCATCAACTGTACTCCTCTGTTTCCACTACTCAGACAATGTAAAACAAATAAAACATAAAATAAAGGAAAAATAATATAATAAAGAGTGTCTCAAAATGATGTTTCATTGTCTACTGTATCTGCTTTTTCCTACTTGTTTCAGTAAATCAGATTAGACACAAGGTACTTTGAAGTACATCAATAATTGGCCCCTTCTTTGTTTTCATCTTATAGACATCAACCAACCCAGTGGAAAAGGTTTACAGATTTTATGGCATAATTCAGAAAACCTACAGCATGATGAAGATCACCTTCAAATTGATTATGCACTTTTTGAACTTGCCATAAAGAGCAATCCTTCAGACCCCAATCATTAGCTCACTAAAGACTAATTTCAATGGAACTGCATCAGCAAATGCAAATGTGTCTTAGGTTGAGCCAAAGGAAGGGTCATGTCACAAAATACGGTCCAATACAATGCCATGCAGCCAGACAGTAATTATGAAAAAGTGCAGTGTGTCCATGTTACTGTATAGAATGAAAATGATGTAAAACTTTGTGATATCTTTCTTTAAAATATACATCTCTAGGCACATATACAGAACAATCTGTAATGCAAAGTGGGGAATGACTAACACAGGTTACTGTTAAGCAGCATTAAGTTGAACAACAGTCACGATATAGAAGGTTGGGTTTGCTGTGTTGCTTATTTCTCACACGGTCAAAGATACACTACAGTCATAAAGGTCTATTTACAAATAGCCTACACGAAAGGGATCTCACAAGAACTCAATGTTGGAAATTGTGCGCGTCTATGAATTCTTTTGACATTAACTATAGTAATAGGTGGTTCTAGGAATGTACAAGAGAACAGTTAGGAATGACTACACCGGTGCTGTCTTGAAAAGCAAAATACATAACCAAAGGCAGTATTTATGGTGCATTTACTGCACATGCCATTTGCAATGTGTACAATAAAGCCCCAAAAGGGGAACAGTCTGCAATTAGCATGGATAAACTGATGGGACAGAGACATACAGTATGTATGACGCTGGTCCTTAAGTAGAATGGAGTAGATGTAAAACGTCTAAACTCCGATGAGCAGCCATAAAGAAGAAATTAAGGAATATTCACTTGTGGACAGAATCATACACCCATAATCTGCCCACCTAAACAGTCATCTGAGGAGGCATTGAAAAAAATGTTTCAAAGTTTCAAAAAGTTCACGTCAAAATAGAGAAATATCTAACAAGACTACTTTAACCAGCAGTGTTTTTTTGTGCAGTTTGTGTAACTCTTCAGTTTGAGTGCCCTCCTTTTCTGTTTAGGGCTGACCGAAAGTCTTTGCATGCTCAATGTTGTGTCTGCTAACAAAACCTTTGACAAACTCTTCAAAATTATGTTAAATATGAAAGCCACAGACCATTTGTTGTTATCTAAGATCAATGTAATGGGTGCCACCATTGTTCATGTCGTGTATATATACAGTATACAGTGAATGTATAGTCAACCATTTGCGCCCAGATAACCCAATGATGATTACATGTTGATGTTGCCTATGCTAATTTAACCATCCTACAAATAATACAGGCCTATGCTAACAGGCCAATATTGATAGTCCAACTCAATATATTCTTATTCACAAAACCATGAAATCAGAGATGCTTAAGGTCACATTAAATGTTTGGGGAAAATGTTTCTCCATTTCAAGGACCTATAGCTCTGTAAGTAACACTACCACAATGGTACATGAATCAACATTAACTAAAAGGTAGTAGTTAACTTAAGTTAATGATGAACAGATGCATTTAAATGTCTCTCTCTCTCTCTATGAACACACACATATAAATGTCAATCTCTCTGTTCATTATTAACTACTACTACCACCATTGTAGTAACTACTAACTATTGTTAACTACTACTGTACCATTTCAATTCATGTACCCTTATTGTAAAGTGCTACCGCTTTGTCTTTTTTCTACTGCTTACCTGACAAGAGACAAACAAAATGTAAACGTCAAAGCCTGAGATAACCATGATAAAACAATGTCCTAAGAGACGTACATACAGTAGGCTGCAAGAGACGTACATACAGTAGGCTGCAAGCCAAAATATAGTGCCAATCTCCCGTTACTCTTCTTGTTCAGAAACAAAACCTTCTTGGAACATTCCTCTCACGCCGCTACAGGCAAATCTAGTGTTTGCCTGTGAATCATGATTTTGGCAATGTCATTGGTATTCTTTTAAATAAACCATCAGATTGGGGAATCCTTAGTCCTTGGGACAGCCCTGTCAATTTGATGCTCAGCAGCTTTGTAGAGATTCAATCTTTTAATTCTTTACTTCTCCTACCATATCCTCAAAAGTCCCCTCCCTTCAAATGGAGCAAGAGTTTGCCCTCTTCCTGGGTTTGGGCTCTCCGAAGTCCCTGTCGTCAGCTGCGCAGTGGCTAAAGGAGCATATTGTCTGCGAGAGCCTGCGCATGCCCAGGCGGAACACACTGTTGGACAGGCTGTAGATAACGCAGTTGCAGAAGCTGTTGCTGATGGCTAGCCAGGTGGTGACGAAGGACAAGGCAGGGCTATCCAGCACATGGGAGCTCTCCAGCAGGAAATAGATGATGTAGGGTAGCCAAAGCATGTAGAAGACGCTGGTGATGCGGAACAGTACCATCGCATAGCGCCGGTCAGGCCCATGCCCCCCGTGATGCCCGCTGCCACTACCACCTCCGCCTCCCTCCCCGGCCTCCATCTCCTGGCTGGGGAAGCGTGCCCGCCGCTCACTGATCTCCCGGTTGTGCTGCTGGCAGATGCGGAAGATGTGAAAGTAGGTGAAGCAGACCACCAGCGCGGCGGGTGCATACAGCAGGCACACCACGAAACCTGTAAACAGGGCAGAGGTGGGCCAGGAGTGGGCGCACCACTCAAAGATGTCCCCATGGTAGCCCGGCTTGCCCCAGCCAAAGAAGGAGGGCAGGAACACAAGGCTAGAGTAGACCCAGATGAGGGCGATGCAGCCACGCAGCCGGCACGGCGTCACAAGCTGGTTGTAGGACAGGGGCTTGGTGATAGCCAGGTAGCGGTCCACACTGATGCAGGCCAGGCAGGCCATGGAGACGCTCTTGAGCACGGAGATGACGTAGCTGAATACCTGGCAGGTGATGGGCTCCTGGACGCCAGCTGGGTAGTGCAGTAGGGACAGCGTGGGCACCAAGCAGCTGAGGCCCACCAGCAGGTCAGCATAGGCCATGGTCTGGATGAAGTAGCTGGTGGTGTAGTGGTGCAACAGGGGGGCGCAGTGGAACACAAAGATCACGGTCAAGTTCCCTGCGATGATGAGCACTGTCAGCAGCACTATGACGGCCGTCTCCAAAACACAGGCCTCCAAGCCCTCATTCTGGCCCCACCCCAGGGGGCAGGAGTGGTTGACGGCCACGCCAGAGGGGAGGCTGCTGTTGGCAGTAGGCACCAGGGCTGTCGTCAGTCCTGACTGGTTCATTGTTCTGGGCACGGTCCAGGTGGGTCAGGTTTGTGCTGCCCACATGTGATGCAGATGGCCTGTAACTGGAGACCTGTCTGCTGTCTGTAGCCTCCCTCAGCAAACGGAGCTCAATCCTGTCTCTCTAGCTCTCTCTCTCTCGCTCTCTCTCACACTCACTCTCACATAGCTGGGTCTCGATCAAATGAACAAGGACTGAGGAAAATCAATACAGCCTGCAGGAAAGGACTACTGCCGACTCGGCTCTCCTTTTCCAATCAGTCATGCTTAGAGGAGGTATAGAGGTAACAGTCAGACAGAAAACAAAAAAAGGCTAATGCTACTCAAGGCATCTATACCAGTGGCAGGGCTTCCCACTGCTCTCTCTGCCAGTCCGTGGCCACATCTCCTGATTCTAATGAGGGCTGCCACTGGGGGCTGAGGGCAGGAGCTGTCCTCACAAGGGCAAAAAGCTGAAGAGACGTAGGGCAGCCAGCGCGTGGGGGAGAAGCATGAGGCAGACACTCTGCTTCCCCTGCAGATCCTACTGCAGATTAAATAAGCCAGGCAGCATGTGACTCTATATTAAGTCTATAGATATAAGTAAATTGTAGAGGGGAATTTACCATCACTGTGTCATTTTTATTGGATTTAAAAATAGCTTATTGTGCTGAAGCAAAAAAAGAGCTGCTTCAGAATCTACTCAGAAAATACCAGCCATGCAAAGAAAATGACATCCATATTAGTCTCTGTGTTTGTATCATACCTCCAATATCGAGTCCCTTTACAAAGTGCCATCAGTATCAGTTAGTTCTCGTAGTATGCATCCTATTTTGGAGTACAGAGTGGTCCCCGGTCAGTGTCTGGACCCCATGTATGCCCTGCTATTGTCCAAATCAAAACACAGACACACGCTAGAAAAACACAGGGATCTCCGCGGGAGTTAATGTCACAGCTCTCGTTCCACCGAGTGCTGGGGGAATTGTGTTTACAGCGCACCACAGTGAGCGTGAGGGGCGAAGCGAAGCGCATCAAAATGTCCAGATCCTGTGGTGTGTGTGTGTGTGTGTGTGTGTGTAGCCACAAAGAGGGCTTCTTCTCTGGTAGTTCCAATCCAATTACTTCAGGAACTTTCCTCGTTCAGGTTGTGAGACAGGCAAAGCAAGTTGAGCAGAGGATTTTTATCTCTTCAACATAAGCAGGTTAATGGACACTGGAGCTGTGAGAGGACAACGGAGTGTCTCAGTGCTCCTCTCAGCATATCTGGCTACCATGGGTGTGAGGATATATCTGCATTCTGCTTGTTTATCCCATAAACTTGTTTGTGGTTCCGTTTTTTTCCAGTGACATTCTTTTGACAGCCAAGGGTGAAAGTTGTTTACATCAGCCTCGCCTCTGGAGTGCTTGTTTCCACTATTGATATTATTACTTATACAGCCCGGGTCCATTCAGATGATATTATTACTTATACAAGCCCGGGTCCATTCAGATGCATTTTTTGTTTTGGGGAGGCACGGCCGTCTATCCTTTGATTCTTGTTTTCTCACTCAATACGTCTGCTCCTCGAAACAAAAACCCAGGCACAACAAAAGGGAAAGCACTCCACCAGTGCAGAGAAAGAGAGTCCCAGTTTAAGTCCTAGGTTCAGTACTGTCCTCTGTAAGCGTCTCCTTTTAATTCCATTCATCCAGTCCACCTGAGCTTACTCCAAATAAATAAACTGGACTCTGAATAAAAAGAGACAAACGCAGTTCATCCACCAAAAGCAGTCCAATAGCAGAAGCTTCGGCTAGTAGCACTTATACCGAAAAAATAGATGAAAACCTTTGAAAGAGAGGCAAGTAGATGAGCTGTCCCTCACCGCTGGTGCAGTGAGAAGGAGATGCTGTGACTGGGTTACAGTCCCCCCCCCCCTCTCTCTCTCTCGCCGGCACACTCTCTCTCCCTCCCTCCTATAAACCCTCCCTCTTTCTTTCTCTGTCTCGCTGTTGCTCTCTCTCTTTCCCCTCCCATTTTGGCTGCACCTGAGGTTCTCAGCCACATTATTCTGTCTCTCTCCTAATGTGTTCCTCCTCATTCTCTCCATTTCTTTTTCTGAGAGCTAAATTTAGACATGTTTCCTATTCCCGAAATTACTAGGCTAAGCCCCCTCCCCCATTTCCCACCCCCCTTCCCCCTTTTCTCTTTCTCTCTCGCTCACTCTCTTTGCCCCCAGTCAGTTGCACTGACCAATGACCAAGCCCAGCTATGACTGCCCCATAGTTACAGTTGCCAGGCATTTCAGTTAGTTGGGACCATCCCTCGCTGACAGGCGACAAAGTCTAACAAGCAGTAGCAAATTGGGGAGGCAGGAGGGCAGTTTTTGAAGTAGAAGGTCTGTAGTATACCATCACCGAGTGAGGCTTAACTAAACCATTGCAAGCCTCTAGGACACACAATGTCCACTAAATGTTAAAGCATATTTCCACCGGTTTTAGAACACTGTACCCTATATTTTCCTAGTAGTGCACAAAAGAACAGGAGACAGAGAGATGAGAAGGACACACTGAATGGGAAGTCGACAACCTGCTGTTCTTTACCTCTTGGAGTGCTGGTAAAAAAACCGTCCAGATGGCTATGTTAATAATTTATTTGAGGGAAAAAATAAAGGGAACAAGGAGGGCAGCAAAAAGAAGGTAGTAATCCCCTTTCCCTGTCCCCCACCCCACCCCCGAGGCTTTTGATCCCAGCCACTATGGCTGTGTGTTGGGACAAGCAGGCAGCCGCTGTCCTGGCTCTTTGTCACGGTTGGGTAAATAAGGGCAGGGCTACTGTAGTGCACTGTAGCTTGCACTAACACTGACACCCAGAGACTGCCCCTGGGGTGAACAGGGCTGAGATCATTGTCGGGGACTCGATACAAGTATCACTATCAATGCATTGCCAAACCAAACCTGTTGTAGCACTGGTACACAAAATAGAGCCAAGGCCAACCTATCCTGATGATTCACAATAGACTTTGGAAGAAAGGGGGATTTAAATTACAAAAACTGGTTGTATAGATGGAAGGTTAATTAGGTTACAGTGATATAGTTAATATAGGGTACCATATACAGTATATCAGCAAATATAGTGCATGCTTTGAAAATGGGGTATAATTACTACAGTAGGTAATAGAGTAATTATAGCCTAATTTATTCAAAGGTCTAACAACATATTGACCAATTCTTGCATGAGCTCTTCTGTTTGAGAAGCGCTGTATAATCTGTAAACCGTTTGTATCAAGTTACTGTATACATTACAGTGTGTGAGGGGAAGCTCATTGCATTCCTAGTTGTGCCCTTGGGCTCTTACCCATCAGTCTGTGTTGAGGAAGGGAGGGAGGGAGAGAGGGAGAGAGAGGTGATGGGAACTTCACACATGACCAGAGGAGTTGGCTTTGCGGTGTTTCACTGTAATCTAAATGTAATTTCTTTGTCAGAAGCATCAAGCACAGCACTGGTTCTGCAGCCACATGAAACACACACACACACACACACACACACACCTTAAGAAGAGCAAGCATATCAGCTCAGAGGGGCTGCAAATGGACACACATAAAAATCCATCCCATAATCCCGGATGAATGATATGATGAAAACTTTATAAATGCTACATCTTGTTTTTCCTCTCACTTTATTTGGTGTCAAATGGCCAAACTTAACATGCTCTAAAATCACAAATCAAATTTATTTTAGTTTCTCCAGATATTGATTATTCTGGGGGAAGAGAGAGCATGGTGTGTACTGTTAATGGAGGCCACTGGGCTGTGTGAATGGGAGTTGAGTTGAGTAAATGACGTTGAGTTGCATTAAGGTCTGTGTAGGGCTTGGGGGGCTGTGAACAGGAGTGCATTGTGAGGGAGGAGGGGGGTGGGGGAGGGGGGAGGAGGGGGGTGGGGGAGTGGACGTGTGGACGTGTGGTTCAGCAATACAGCTGGCCTAGGGACACTGTAGCGGGAGTGTAGGGAGGGGGTATATAGTGAGTGACAGACACTCAGAGCCCAAGGACACTTCTCATGCATAAAAGGATGGCAGCTCAGAATTTAATAGAATAGAGGAATTATAGAATATATGCAGACACTCATCATTTCTGGAGACCGATGTCTAGCACTACGATTGCTAGCTAAAATAAATACAAGCGGTAGCTAACTAACCGTAAATATGTATTTTAATAGCGTATTAAAGGATATTAGTGCACTTTATTTTTGCACATACCTGGGCTGTGGTCAATTCAACCAAGATGTACGTGTGAGATCATGTTGAAGTTAAAAAATAAAATTGCACTATTGCTTTAAGCACAGCAAATCAAAATACATGAATGCACCCGAAATCCAGTTGTATCGTACTGTATCTTATAAATACCTTAAAACGACTATGGACCTGGAAAGCTTGGCAACCCCTGATTTGGATTTGTTTACCTAGCCACTTGCATGCCTATTAGCCTGCTCTAAATTGCATTATTATTTTATTCTTGTCAAATACAGCTTGCCACAATGTATGACATGAACAATGTCTTAACTGCATAGCAAAAGCTGGTATATCCTGGAGTATGACATAAGGACCTAAACCAGAAAACCGAGAGACGACAACCAGACCTGGCAGAGAGAGTATTACAACCAGACCTGGCATAGAGAGTATTACAACCAGACCTGGCATGGAGAGTATTACAACCAGACCTGGCAGAGAGAGTATTACAACCAGACCTGGCAGAGAGAGTATTACAACCAGACCTGGCATAGAGAGTATTACAACCAGACCTGGCATAGAGAGTATTACAACCAGACCTGGCAGAGAGAGTATTACAACCAGACCTGGCATAGAGAGTATTACAACCAGACCTGGCAGAGAGAGTATTACAACCAGACCTGGCATAGACAGTATTACAACCAGACCTGGCAGAGAGAGTATTACAACCAGACCTGGCATAGAGAGTATTACAACCAGACCTGGCATAGACAGTATTACAAGCAGACCTGGCAGAGAGAGTATTACAACCAGACCTGGCATAGAGAGTATTACAACCAGACCTGGCATAGACAGTATTACAACCAGACCTGGCATAGACAGTATTACAACCAGACCTGGCAGAGAGAGTATTACAACCAGACCTGGCATAGACAGTATTACAACCAGACCTGGCAGAGAGAGTATTACAACCAGACCTGGCATAGAGAGTATTACAACCAGACCTGGCATAGAGAGTATTACAACCAGACCTGGCATAGAGAGTATTACAACCAGACCTGGCATAGAGAGTATTACAACCAGACCTGGCATAGACAGTATTACAAGCAGAAACAACTTAATAAATCCAAGCAGGTTTCCATGGCAGCTCGTCCTATGTACATTGTACTGTATTGTATGTGGGTTATAATGCGTAGGAGTCTTATTAATTCTATCCTGACACCACTGCCGATGCTACCTTTGATTGCAGACCATCACTTGCTAAATGCCACCACAAAGCTGGAGGGTAGCCCAAATATGACGGTACATAAAAACGTAAAGCACCTTCAGAGAGGCAAAAAAAGATCCCCCATCTCAGATTTAATTACATGCTTCATAAAGATTGAAATTGAGTTCATTACGGGCCCGGGTGAGAGACAGCATTAGCCAATCCAGGTGAGAATTGAAAGTAGAGTAGTGTACCACAGCCTCTGAGGACATTTAAAAGAATGTTTTAGCTGACTAATACAATCAGTCCATGCCTATACTTGGATTTAGTTTTCATCCATAAAACACAGATACAAAATGTACATGTAGAGGACTGATGAAAGGTCTTCTTATTGTCCATACTGTATCAATCTTCATTCAAGGACATTCAATTTAGTATATAGGCCTATACAGTCTGCACTTACACCAGTGTTTGAGACCTCCAATAGGAGCCATCAAACCTCCCTTACTGGTTCTGATTGATCCAGACAGAAGAGAACTCAGAGTGAATTGGCAGCAATGCAGTGGAATTGTTCTTCAGATGAACAATAGCTCAAAATAACTTTCAGTGCTTTTTAAAGCCATGATTCAACAGCAGCACACCTTTGGCAGATCACACTGGGTGAGTAAAAGGTTGTGAAAATGTCAGTTTCACGCTTCCCTCTGGAAAAGCGCCACACAGACTGGGAAACAAGATATTTGCAAGTTAGCACTTAATCTCATGTCTGACACACAGTGGGTGTGTGTGTGTGAGATTAGGTAAGAGGGTTTCTCAGTTCTGAGAAAGAGTTTGACTGAACTGATATTCAGTTGATGGACAACCTCTAACAGTCAACTTTGTTATTGATTAAATGAGATAAAATGTGAATTGTTGCAAAGGTGTGATATCCTGTCTTATAACTTTAATACATCTGCCAGTGGTATACCACGTTTGATTAGATACAGCCATAACAATGACTATATCATGCCTCACACATTAGGAACAGCACTATACCAGTCAGTGGTGGCCAGCGCAGTGCTGTACGCGGTGGTATGCTGGGGGGGCAGCATCAAGGAAGGTGACACCAAGAGGCTGAACAAGCTTATTAGGAAAGCTGGTTCTGTCCTCGGTGCCACCCTGGACACTGTGGAGGAGGTGGCCAATAGGAGGATGAGGACCAAACTCCTGGTCATCATGGACAATCCCTCCTATCCCCTACATGACACTGTGGCAGAGCAGAGAAGCTCCGTTAGCAACAGATTACTACAACCACGTTGCAATAAGGAGCGCTATAGGAGATCTTTTCTGCCTGCCGCAATAAGACTGTACAACTCGACTGGCTCGATCGGGGTGATCATAGTCAGGCTGGGGGATGTTAAATCATACTGGACTGTTCTTACTGTATATAATGTTTCCAGATGTCTATTTTATTCTATTATTCTATTGTCACTTTATTTTGCTGTTGTTTTTTGTGATGTGAGCTGCTGTAACGCCTTAATTTCCACTCGGGGGTCAATAAAGTAGCTATCTATCTATATCAGCTCAAGACAAATTACCACAAATCCACCCTGAGCCTTGACAAATGACTATGACCCAAAAGACAGAGAGGACACAGCAGCCCCTCTTCCCCTACCGAAGGCATCCTTGCATGACAACACAGCCTTGTGTCCAAGTGCCAGGTGTAATTATTAAAATGCACGTCACAGTCAAGAAGCCTGAGTGAAATGTGCTCTGATTGACGACATCAATATTCCCATAACCAGCCACGGCACAATAACTTAGGATTCAATCAGCATTAGAATCATCATCGAGTTGAGACAGAAAGCCATTAATAACGTTGACATCACCAGGCCCCCGCGGCCCCGTCACTCGCTCCCTACACCCCCACCCCTCGGCTTTTCACTGTTATTAATAGCCCATCTATCGATATCATTATTTCAATAAGACGGGGGGAGCCCACTCAACAAATTAAAATGAATGAGTGAGCTCTGTTCTCCGTGTCACATAACCTGATTTACGTAAGCTAGCTGTGTGAGGTATATTTAGCAGCTCATCTGGACTGCTGCTATTCCTATCTCCGTGGGAGGCGGGAGAGGGAGAGGGAGAGAGGGAGAGAGAGGCTCTGGGTTAAAGAAGCGTGGAGGGGGAAAATTTACACCGCCTGGCGAAAGACAACAACCGTGCATAAATCCATGTGAAGAAGAAGCCCGCTACCTCTCTGTTTCATTCTTTCATTTGACGTCTTTGCCTTTTTTTCATCCAAGCAACCTTTTGTTTATGGGGCCATTTTCTCTCCCTCAGCATCTTTCCTAGCCATTGATTACCGCATTGTATTTCAAGCCTTTTTCTCCTCTGGGAATGAGTATTGTATTATACATAAAACTGAGGGCCTTCGTTCTGTCAACCTCCACATCATCTCAAGCAATCGGCCATATCATCAAACAGACAGCTGTATCTGCACATTGTGTTGTATTTCAGATTTTTTTTTTGCCAATGTTATATTGTGTTGTATTTCACAGTATCATATTGTATTTCACTGTTTCAGTTGGAGTGAATTGGACCGTGGCTTACTGTAGGTTAGGGGTAAGCTATTGGCCAGACTATAGCCCAGGGTACTGTACATTAGTCATGACATTTTAGTGCCAGGAGGACGAGGGTTGGGGGCAAGTAGGTTAGCCTAGTCTCTGCCTGATCTCCCCACGTGATGAACAGACTTGTGGACAGGGAGGTTCACACACTGCACTTACACACAAATGCACTTACACACCACACATTAAGGTCAGGATGCTAACAATAGAAAGGGCTACGCTACACCTTTGGAAGCCGGAGATTTATACAGAAGTTATACCTATCATATATTGTACATTGCAGTTCATTTTTGTACTTGCAAAATAATAAAAATGAAATAATGAATAAAGTACGTTTCACCAAGATACTACTATTCTGATACCATAACAAGATAATGAGGATCAATTGTACGTCCTGTTCTTTTGTCAGGGACAATCTCATGTGTCCCTGTGCATTAGTTTAGACAAGTCATGACAAATCTCAAACAGCATTTTTCAACTTACAGTACACCACGAGGGCTCCGTTTGTGATAAAGTCAACAATAGTGCCTTACTGTGGGAAAAATTCCTGCCATCCCCCATAGTTGGCATGAGAACCAGAATACCTCCAAGAGCAACATAAGAGAATTAGCAAAAACCACTCCAACATCAACCCTGCTCTCCCCGGGATCCGAGTGATCTTTACAGAGCTAATTCACAGTCCTTGAGGCTTTCCAGAGGGACAAGGGACAACTTGAGGTGACATCTACTGTAAGATGTATGTATTTAAAGGACTGTGATATTCAAATGTGATATACAAACATTTTCACACCAAGGCCTTTAGGGATTAGATATATTTGACAACTCTCATTGGTTCATACATTTCAAATACCGCAACACTTGGTTAGGTTTTATGACATGCAGCAATCTTTAGTGGAAAATCAAACAACCTCTGCATTCTAGACAATGATATGTGTGTGTGAGAATATATTCAGTTATAAGCCTACCTTGGTAATGAGAATGCGGTAGCGTTCCAGCAGGGCTTGGTCACTGTGGCAGCCAGAGAGTAGCTGCCAGACCTCAGCTCTCAGGGCCTCGGGGACCCCCGGCTTCACCAGTGCTGACAGGCCCTTAGGCCGTGCAGACAGGTTCCCGTGCCTGACACACACACACACACACACACACACACACAATATTAGATACTGATAGATCTTTGATTTTATTCACTGACACTACATCCAACTAATTTACTGCAAATGCAGGGGACTGCAGAAATGTATTACTGTAAATGGCAATGTTCATTTAATTTAGCTGTCATCCACTGTACATCCCCCCATTAATGCAATTACAGAACGTACAGACATGATATTGCAATGACTATTCGTCCCTTTTGATGTATGATAATGTATGACAATATGATAGCTTGGATTGTATACATTGGTTGTGGATGAGGTGAGTTGCCCCAATACAAGTAGAAGTTGTTACAATGTTATAATACATGCAATCTGTTAACATGGTCATTATTTCAATAGGCCCAGCTAGGTTCTTTCATTCTGAGTATCAACTGTCCAATGAAACTGTGATCATGAGTGCCACACTACAGTATCTCTCCCTCTGACTGGGAGTCTCACCATCTGTGAAGGATTCCACCCCAGGACTCTAGGATCTTCTCAGGGCAGTCCTTGGACACATCACCGGTGCCACTGGAGATCTCACTGTCACTATCTGCAGGAAAGAGAGACACAAGGCCCAATAGAATGCGGTGAGATCAGAGGTCATTACTAATACAGAACGTGTCAGATCCAATGAGACTCAATTGAAGTCCAGTTTGCAGTTTCTACATCAATGGGAGCCACAAGAGTTGCAAAGAATAACTGTTTTGAAACCAATGACGCAACATAAGGGGCATGATAATATATACCTGGGTGAGAACTGTGAATTAAAGGCATTGATCTGTCAACACTATTGGGAGTGTATAAATACAAAACGTACCAACTCTATTACAAATTCCATTATTTTGTAGACTTCCAATCTGGAAGTAAACCACAAAATGAATCTACACAATACCCAATTAGCTTTGGGCCACTTGTAAAGTAATGTAGCCACTGGCCGGGGCCGCAATGCGCTGTACTACTGTAAGCTGAGATGGCGGCTCTCATGGTGGAGACTGAAGAGGCTGGATGTGATGAGCTATGATTCCCACTCAGAGCTGACAAGTACTGTTGCCATTTTAACACACAGAGAGAGAGAGAGAGAGGGTGGGTTCTCTGCCCTTAGTCTGGCTCAAACACCATGTCTGACACACTCTCTCACACACACTCACACTCTCTCGCTCTCTCTCTCACACACACACACTCTGTGATTAACATTAACCAGCATCTAACATTTCAGTCACATTTTCACTTAGCATATTGGTCAATACTGGTCGCCAACCAAATAACCAAATGACAGTTTTGCTCCTGTAAGCTCCAGGTCCAGTACTACCAGAGACTCTAGGCTCTCCTTTGAGCAGCCAGAGGTTTGCTTGGACACGACACGTGGCCCTGGAGCGTGACATGGCAGTGGCTGCAGCTCCACACTGCCTGCGACTCAAGGTAATAAAATAATGTGTGGAAAGAGGCGCTACAGTACGTTTAGAAAAGGTCATTACAGAGAAGCCTACAGTAGACCCTCTTTATCTGCAGAGCCCCACGCCTCCCACTGCACGGGCCATCTCACAGGCTGGTGTACGACGCTGAGCACTTCAGTAGAGGTTTTAATCCTGTATATTATTTTTGTGTATAAAATAGGAGTGTGGGTGTGAATGTACACATATGTGTAAAGCCTGGGGCTGTACAGATTAATCAACTAATGTTTCAGTTGACAACTAATTTGAGAAATCAGATTTCTATATATCAGGACAAGGACAAGAAGTTAAAGCTAGAGTGAGTGACATGTAACCAAGTAAAGAAGAGTGTTGTACACGAAGGAAGCTCGGTTCAAGCAATGAACCCCTTTTGTACCCTTCTTCATCCATGAGAATGATAATGGCAATTCACACCTTTGATTTCATAAAGAATCCTATTACGCCCCACTCATTGTTTAAACACTACTTTGGGCTGTCTAGGAATGTTTAGAAAATATGCAACCACCTAAATTTCCGGATGAACTTTTTTTTTTTTTTTAATCGTATTTATCACATTTACACATTAATAGGAAAAGATTAAATCAACAAATGTTTGTTATATTTTTAATCGACTGACAGCCCTAGTACAGACTGATATGAAAGTATGTAAGCATGTGATATGTTTTGTGTGTGTGTGTGCGCCTCGCCTTTTATGTGGATGAGAGGACAGACACAAAATTGAGCAAAAGAGACATTCTGGTCAGTTTCTGCATCGCAATTGACAAGAACATAAAAAAGGCACGTGTGCATAACTTGGGGGAATCGGCAGGCAGCAGTTCACACTGGGAAAGCATTCAGTTCCATTGACAATGAGGTTGACCTCCAGCTAGAGCCCTTGAATGCCTCTCTTTTCACCACCCTCCACTGACAGCGGGGCAGGCGGACGCTTTAGAAATGCCTCTGAATGGCTTTTCTCTCCATCCTGGCAGAAGCTGCAGTGCTTTTTAACACAACTCCAGCCTTGGAGAAAAATCCTCCATCTTCGGAAGGTGACAACGCGGTTCAAACCAATCAGGTGTCAATGTGCTGACTGTAAGAGAGGAGAAGCCTGGGCATTGTTTAAGAGATCCTGAATGAGACTAAACTAGACTAAACTCCCAGATCAAACTTTGCTCCTCGTTTCATATTTTTCATGTTTCTTTTTCAGTTTGAATTTAATTCCAGTATTGTGATGACATTTATTTCTGAGGAGGAGTACTTGTGATGGTGATGGTGCTATTATGTGGTTATTCTGCTATGGATGAGAGATTCTGCTAAAGGACTAAAATGCACAATAAATGAAATGGGCGAACCTTGTTGGAAGAGCATGGGAACCTACTGGACTGCAGTCATGTGGAAAAACACCCTGTTTACAGTGGTGGGGCTGGAACTGGGGTATGTTTGGTGCACCTTTGGAGTCCAAATGGTGATGTTATTTCTCCTGTTTTGCCATTATTCAAAAGGACCAGCCACCCTTATTTACAGTAAAGAAAAAAAAAATCTGCTTTGACCTACAACCTGCATTGCCTACAACAGTAAGAGCTGTTTGATACTGAATGTGGACAGGTTGCTTCTAGAGAGTAATCTGACAGAAAATTATTTATTGATGAGTTGTTCATTGACCTTGACTGATCATTTTATGTGTCAAGGAAGTCAGATGATGTGTATTTTTGCCATTTCAAACCTACTTGCTTTGCCTATACCTAGGGTTGACAGTTTGGTGAATTACAGGTCCTTCTAGCAGTGGGGGAGCATGACATTGAGGATTAACATGAAAACTCATGCATCACAAAGGGATAAAACAATAGTGTGTGTGTGTGGGGGGGGGGGGGGGGGGGATAATAATTCATTCTTGAATGGATAATCTGGACCAATGTTACAAGTACAAGGTCAATGTTACATGTCACACACCATTACAGCTCAAAATGTTAACCTAAGTAAAGTTTTAAGAGGCTGTTATAGTATGTAATAGAATTAATTCCCATGGAAAGTTTCCACCTTTGCCATATTGAATTTGCAATCCTACTGTTTAGTTGTTCCCTCTGTCATCAATGAAACCCAATTGTGGACCTAAAAACATCACACATTCAATGATCATTATTTAAATCCTATGTTAGAGGAAAGCATGAAATGATCTTTAAAATATAGACTGGAATCCTGCTGAAACTATTTACTGAGTTGAGCACTGAGACTGCCAGAAGGATGAGGCGGGTAGTGTGGGTACCAGGTGGTCTTCTGCCACAGCGCGTGGGCTGTGCCAGTGAACCAACCCCACTTAACCGGATTGGACTCCGCTCCAGTGAAACCACTGAGCCTCAAAACCCGGAGCCTCTGGGGTGTCTCAGACCCAGTCCTGCCTGGTCCAGAACACCTCCACGCTGTCTGAGGAACCTACGCCCACACACACGCCTGCTTGCCCACGCTCCATACACACACACACGCCCGCCCGCCCGCCCGCCCCTGCCCCCCCCCCCAATACACCCAAACTAAATTAAACTTCACAGTTGATTCATGACAGCCAAATACAGAGGGAGGCTGGGGGCTTCCTAAAGAAAATGCAACGTGAGCCAACGTGGAATAACATTCAATTTGGGGGTGGAATATCTGGACAGATGATCTCATTTGCATGAGGTGTAAAAGGAAGGAGGAAAAACGATTGCTCGAAATATATAAATAAAACAAATGCTCCTCCAACAAGCTATTTGTGCCAAAGCAATCTGTTCTTTTTTGCCTTGTACACAGTCCCTAAAGCCAATCTGAGTAAGCTCAGAGACAGACTCGTTTTTTGAACAGCGTGAGTTTTTCAGCATTAGGGAATGGAGTGCATTTTTCAATCAAGCAATATTTGGTAATGAAATGACGTGGTCCCTGTGTGACTGCTGTGGATGGAGAGGCCGGGAGGAGGGTTCTCATGGTGACCTTGGAAGTGGAGAAGTGGAGAAGAGGGCAGCAAGCTTATGAACACGAGCAACCTAACATGGCAAAGCACCCTTTTTCAACCCACATGGAGAGAGAGCGGAGAGAGAGAGAGCTAGGGGAAAGAGATGGAGAGGGTAAGGGAGAGAGATAAAGAGATAAGGGGAGAGAAAGCTCCATACCTTCCTCTGGCTCCTCTTCCTCAGCTGGGGAGGCAAGCCGTCCTCGTGCCCCATTGGCCCTCTCAGTCTGCCTCTGCAGACTCACCACCTCCAACATGGCATCGCCCTGGCTGCCCTTCTCACCGCCCTTCACACACACACGGTCATGTATGGTGCACACATAATACAAAGACCTTTAAGTCTGATATCAGGGTGGGGGAAACAGTTATTTCACAAAGATATTGCAGTTATTCTATTATTTTCATTACTATGTATTACACTACATTGACTCCTATGTATCATCATTTGTTAACATTATTTATTTTCCTCCCCTCTACTCCTCTTTTATATCCTAAGTTTGTTCTCTACGAATGTGTTCATTGTGAATCCCCTATGATAGTCGACTGCCTTGTATTTGCTCTTTCCTGGAAAATATAAACATTTCATTAAAAATGTGGTAAAAAATAAATAAGAAAATACACTGCAATAGAGTAACTCAATATAGGTTTTATCTGCAAAGTCACTAAAAGTTTTGGAAAATTATATTCTCCATTAGGAAAACAGCATTTACATATGAGCGAGCGCAACTGGCTGTTTAATATGTTTAGAGGCTCCCTTTTGAAAGCCAATCCAAAGTTAGCCTCACCTTTGCCACCGCCCAAGGGGAGCAGGGGAAAATATAATTACACGTACAGGAGGAAATTAAATGGAGCAGTGGCGGAGAGAGAGCCAAAGATCCCACCGGCGGCTTTTTGACCAGAGTGGTAATAGGGTTCACAGGGAGCCGAGTGCAATCAGAGCACAGAGTGCCTCGGCTCACTCGTCTGTGCAGGTCACTTCCAAAGTTGAGCTTTTGTCATAATCCACATCACCTCATCACTGTTGATACCAGAGAGGTTTTGTTTTGACTCAGCGGTTGGACTAGAGTATAACCTTGGGTACTCTTTCCTCAACAGAACAAGGGTCCTATATAAAGGCTATGTAGTACGCTAACGCTAACAAGCGATGACGGCTATAATTTGACATGACGGCTATTAATTTGACGAGCTAACAGCTAGTTAATGGCAACCTGCCATACCATTACCTTGAAAAAGATCAGCATTTACAATGGTTTATGTAGTACAGATTTGGGGTGTTACAATAACAAACGTTTGTTGTAGTTTTGGGCAGTCCTTACGTAGAGCATCTCCCTTAAGGCACAATCTGGAATTAGTTTTTTACACATTGATTCTAATTAGCTTATCACAATTGTTTAAGTTAAATGTTTATAAACCATGTCTTTGTAAACAAACCAAGTTTAGCTTTGAAACATGTTTAAAACTGTAATTTCAATATCAAGGTCTGTTAGTCCTTGCATCGAGAGCTCTGTTTATGAATTTCAGAGTGGCCATATTTCCCCATCTTTCAACTTTATACCAAAAGAGGTGGCGAGCCAGCCGTTTTTATGATTGCACCTTTAAGCGTCACCAAATGCCCTCCATTTTCTCGTGAACAAGACACAAAATATGTTCTCCGAGAGTGACGACAATAACTTGAATTCCACACACCCTAATGAGAGCCCTCTGGAACAAATAAATAAGAATAAAATAATACGGACGGATTAGAATCTTGTGCAAGAACCACGACAATATTATCTTTTAATTAGCTTTTAACTACAGCGACGGCATTCTTCCTGGTGCTGATGAGATAACTACAGAGGCAATCAGGCAGCGATTCAGGCACTGGCGCTAATTGCTATAGCGCTATAATGAGAGACGCAGCCTCTTATTAGCTCGGCTGATACAAAGCCTCCTGTTTGCTGCTTCACAGGGTCCCCGAGCACAGTAAAGGAGATTTGCCTTTCAAAAAAGGGGGGCTTGTGTTTCCGACTTAAGCCTTGATTTGGCTTTTTAAGCACCTGCGAAATGACTGGACTACCTGCACTTGTGTTCAAATCCGATAATTGAATGTCCCTTCGCTCCATGACGCTCATGAATTTTAAATCAGAGGTCAGAGAGATTTATTGCAGGGTCTGTGTTTTGGGCGTGGTTGTGTATACATACACATAGTTGATCTGATATGACAATGTGGTAGATGTTGATACTTTCAAGTGGTTTCATCATTTTCAAAGTGATGTCTTACTGGTATTATCTACTGCTCACTTAGCTCAGAGGATTGGAAAGACAAAAATGTGGCTGATACCCCATCTTAGAGCAAAAGTTATTGGTATCTGTCCAGTCCATATCCCTGTGGACTAGTCAGAGGGACATAAACATCTATCTATCGGTCTTGGCGGTGAAGGCTGCATATTTACAGTACTGTGAGGGTCATCTTAGTGAACCCATACCTGTTTGAGTTTGAGGTAGAAGGTCTCACTGAAGGCCTTGCGGCTGAAGTACCAGAAGCGTTCGTTGGCCGGGTAGACCCGCACCAGGGTCTCCAGCAGGAACCGCACCGGTTCAACCACCTCCGTCACCACCAGGTCCACAGCCACAGTCATATACACCTGCTTATCTGGAAACGATCACAGAAAGAACATAGTGGGGGGTGGGGGCTTAGGGGTAAGTGATGGGGTCGTAGGAGAGGTTTATGCTGAGTTGGTGTTTGTAGTATCAACAAGGACTCCAGAATGCATACAGTGTAACTGCCTGAGTCTAAGTGGCTGTTGTCGGCTGACACAGTGTAAGTGGATATGAAGGTACAGTATGCACTTGCTTGAATCTTTTGTTCATACAGTGGGGAGAACATAGTGTGTTCTTAGTTGCATAAATATCAATACTCTTTATAGGGCATAGGGGATAGGGGATGAATGAGCCAACTGAAAGGGGGGTAGCATAATGCATTCACATTCATATCTGTGTAACGGATGAGAGGTCTTTAGACCAATCTTGAAATATCACCTCTATGTATTTATACACACTGTTAACAAAAACAACACACCCACTATGTACAAAAACAAGGCATATGGAATTCACAGCAGGAGACACGCTTTTTGATATCTGAACAAAGTGAGATGCAAAGGTTATGGCATAAGACCTTCACATGGAAAGTGAAGTTTGGGCAGTTTAATCTTACCATTTCCCCTTCTGGGGGATAAAGGTAAACTATAATGATGGAAGAGGATAAACAAGAGCAGATAGCAAATCACCAAACTGTGAAACAAAGGAAAATAACCCATTTCACAGTGAGAAGGTTTTATTATAACAATTAACTTGAAAAAAGACGACAACACTACAGCCATTATAAGAAATTGTCTAAAAATAGATTCCAATTACGATAAAGTCAAGCATAAAATGTTGATTTGGAATGATGTTTTAGGGTAACGGCATCCCTTCAAGCTTCAGATACCTCAGGATCACTTACTCCCAGTCCCAAAAGAACTTGTTTAGTTGAGACAACTAAAATTGTTCTATTTTAGATTGCTCTCTCTCTCTGTGTTGGGATTAAGCAAGAAAGGGATAACTCACTCCCAAAACAATGTTTGTCAGATGCTTTCATACTTAAACAGCAGCATATAATTATAATTTTCTTTTCATGTCCTCCAATTAGTGGACGGTTTGGGCAGGGGGAAAAAACGGACTAGAAATTATGCAAGCAATGCTATCGGATAGAACTTAAATTCTATTTTTCAAAGCTGATCTATCCCTTAAACATTTATTATAAAAAAATAAAAAGAACGGTGTAAATCCTGCTCTATACATACCAACTATACCAAAAATGAATTGTTGTATCAGGCACATGTAATCAGGCTGACAATGTACATGGAAACAAATATCCAAGTTCATGGTTTACATAGGCCTATGTTATGCCAACCAGTAATCAAAGCCTTTTACTTATAGTTTCTTCTTATGTTGAAACGTATACGAGAGTGGTCTGTTATTTATGTGTAAGCGTTGGTTGTAGTTTTGGCTACCCAGGAGCTGGGTTGCTTTGACAACCTGCCTCATAGGCTCAAGTCAAACTCTTCTGACTTTTCCGAGTCAGCAAGTTGGCAGCTCGACTAATTTGTTTGATATAATGGGTTCAGTGAGGCGAGGTCTTGCACTCGCACCGCTCTGTAATGTCTTACTGTAACACTAAAATGATGTGGACAACACCAACATATCCCAACATTCAAGTTGGTTACCTCTGCTACGTCAACATTTTTTTACTACCCCTCGAAAAAGCACACAATTTGACTGTAAAAATACAAGAAACCACAATTAACTGATTTTGATAATGTTATGAATATTGAAAAAAGTGATTTTACAAAAATATGACCCAGTTGGTCAGGAGCGAGAATTAATCAGAGGAAGGTGCTATAGCCTACAGTTTGAACTTCGGACCATCTAGACATGACCACTATGCAGAATTACCACATGGAAAACATGCCTCTGCCCTCAATAACCTCAGGTTGAATGCTCCCTGAGCATAGCCACAGAAATATTCCAACAGGCCGTCCACAGAGATGAAAACCAAAATAAAATTAGTAAATAAAGTGCCTTCCAAAATATAATTAATCAACATCATACTGTACATACTAGACTATAACAACATCAAATAACATCATTTTCAGTGGCGTTGCTCAGATTTTGGGGAATAAGGGGATGGAATTGAAAGAACCAGCAACCTCCGAAAGCTATGCTTTTACTGTATCCATAGGGCAGTACGGAAGGACTTCCTTATAAAGCACTACAGTATATGTTAAATACGATGGGCTGTGCTTGGACATGCTACAAGCTAGGCTAAACGCTAGGCTCAATGTTAAGCTAAACGCTAAGCTAAATGCAAAGCTGGTGACAGAGCAGGGTGTTCCGCCTACCTTTAGGTGTGTCCTCATTCAGCACCTGGAAAGCAGGCAAGTTGGGGTTCCATGTGCCGGTGATCACATACGCCTTTCCATCCGAGCTCTTCCCCATGGACTCCTAAACAAGAGCAGACGCAACACATAATTGACACACTCCACATAAACCTCTGCTAAAAAATGCTAACAATACATCTTTATACACTTGTAAATATCACTGTAGAACACTGACGAATATTGTAGTATGAATAAACAGGAAGAATTTGGATTCTACTCATAAGAAGTTTAGTAAACCACCCAACACACACCAAGTAAACTGGGATTTTACATTGTGTATGATCACGATGTGTACATTGGACCTAGAGTAGATGACAGCAAATATGACACTTAATATGTCACATCTTATGGACATCATTGCTCTGTAGAGCTGTAGCTTATAGTCAATAAGGGAACAAATTCCCAATTCATGTCAATAATAACTCTAAGCAACTGTTATGTCCCTCACATTATGAACAGTGCAGTATTATGACAATAAAACAGAAAAGAGAAAATAATGAATGTTTATCATAGATCTAGAGAATATAGACATTGAATATTAGCTACACTCATGTGGGCTAATAAATAGAATTCATCAAACCACCCTGAGAGCTTACCATGTCTAGCAGATGCATGTCACTGTTCCGCACCTTCTGCCCTGGGCTCAGCAACATCCCGAAACACCTAGGGGAGACGGGGACAGGTCAGGAACAATGGATCAAGGGCCACTGCAATTCACCTTTCATCATTTCAGCATTTGGTTTTTATCTTATAAATGGTCCTTGCTGAGAGACTCTCTAGCGGTAAAATAAAATGAAATTAAAATCGAATTAAAATTGCAATAGTCAAACATTTCTCCAACAGGTAACACGCATTCCACAGTGTGTTTACTTTAGTTTATTTGACCATTTTAAAAAGAAGCACATAAAAACAAAGACCTACATGTACAAAAATAAGACTCTCTGGGCTAGTTAGTGTGGGTTTATTTGTATGAATAGTCTTAACTAAGTTTTAACTAAAGAAATCTAATGTGACTGCAGCCCAGTGGCAGTATCACAATAAAAACGTACTGCCTGTTTCTTGTAACAGGAGCGCCATCAAGTGGTTACTGTGAGAATCCCTCCTTATTTTTCTTACCATTCACCATAATGTACTGCGCTTCCACAAGACCTGGATCAAACACAGGTGTGCTTAATTAAGCTTGCAGTTCACACTTTGGTGACTATTCGATTGGTTCCACTGTACCAGGCAAGCTAATTCATGTGCAACTCCATTCATCTTATACAGCTAGTTGGGCATAACACAGTAGGTATGCTACGCTATAGTGTCATTGTTGAGGAAAGATCCAATAGGATGTTGACACTAAAAATAGGATCCACGGTCCAGTACCTGCTATTCATAGAACACTACAAAACAAACAGGAGGGAGGAAATGAGGGGGTGGAATAAAAAGCACAGTCTAATTCTTCTAAACAGCTGTGCTGTTTAAAAGCCTGTAAACATGACTGATGAAGTTGATCTGAAAAAAATCAATCAGAAAAACCTGTTATTTGTTTATAGTGGCATATCAAACATTGTCTGTTTTATCTACACTGTAGCTACTGTATTTCCAAATGTGAAGTTTTCCATAGGTTGCCGTAACCATTTGACCCAGTAGAGTTACTACAACTTCATGAGCCTACTCTGAAATTCAGTCCCTGGATAGAGGATTCTCAACCTAGGGCTCTGCTTCAGGATGTAATAGCTTCTCTTCTAGCTCTGCACTAACACACCTGGTTAATCTAATTGAGGTCCAGCCAAGCTGCTGATTAAAGGAATAAGAATTAGAGAAATAAGTTAGGAGGTGGGCTGGAACAAAGCCTGCATACCCATACAAAGGCCTGGCCGCCCCAATTCTTATGCATGCAAGCCCTCTTGGGATTCCTCGGTTCCATACTCTGCACACACTCATGTTTTGTTGTCTTCTTTTAAACTTTGTATGCAATTAGATCCAAACAAACCCTACACTTCTATGTTACAGTGGATACAATGCAGTGCAGTGAATACGCACTAAGCCCCCTCACCTCTCGATACCCAGCTCTTGATTGCTCATCTGCTGAACTGTGACCACCACCTTCTTCTGCACACCCTGGCGCAGCTTGAAGTAGAACTTGTCTCTGTCCTTAGGAACTGGGCTGCGGGGAGGTGAATGGAGAAGGTGTTAGAAACACACAGTTGTTGGTTTTAAGTCTATATTATGATGTCTGTCTGACACATTTGATGACCCCCTTCACAACAGATGAGACACCTGGAATTTCCCAGGTTGTACACTGGTCTACTCCTGGGTATATTACTGGGTTTGAAAACCTGGGTCAAGTCCAGAAAATACCTGGGTCCAAGATGCAGTGTGAAAGGGGTTTTTAACTGAGCGCTTTAAACTGTGTTATTCTGTGTTTGTGTGCATGCACACACACAGGCTAACCTGTAGTTGCCCTTGCCGTCATCTTCCCGCACCTCCAGGGAGACGGTGAAGGTGAAGACGTCACTGTCGGGTGAGAGGGGCAGGGCCGAGTCCCTCACATCAGGGGCCGGTTTGGAGGAGCGGCGAAATGCTGTGGAGAAGCTGTAGAGGATGCGACTCACCTATAGCAGGGAGGGAATATTGAGAATAGGATTCATCACGGCAGAATATATATATTTTTTTTTTACAGACAGAAAATTGGGAGAAAAGTTTTCCTGGTGTTTTTGTGGGGTTAAGAAAAGAAGAGTATTTCTACTGAGTCCTGAAATCTAACAAAGCCAGACAAAGAAATCATCATTCCAAAAACCTTAATCTATGGGTCTTGGTCTTGGACTTGAAGCGCCCTCCCTTGGCTTTCTTCCAGTATTATGGAGGCAAATGCCAAGGCACCAAACTACACTCTACTATAGTAAAACTCTTCCCAAGGTTAACTTCACTGTGACTCACAGCTTCTTTGATGTGGCAGGAGAAGACATGGATCTGAAAGTCCTCAGAGCTACGGTAGCTCTCTGTGAAAGAGAAGCAGTCGCTCTCGATGGAGCCCTCACGACCGCGGGCGCAGAACAGCACCTTGTAGATGGGAAACGAAGCAATCTCCGTGCCCGAGGCCTGGTCCACAATCCTAGAGAGCAGGAGAGGACAGGGGGAGTTCAAGGGATATACAGTTAGGTCCATATATATTTGGACTCTGACACAATTTTTGTTATTTTAGCTGTTTACCAAAACATATTAAAGTTACAGTTATATGAATATAGGCTTAAAGTGCAGACTCTCAGCTTTAATTCACATCCAAATTGGAGGAAGGGTTTAGGAATTACAGCTCTTTAAAATGTAGCCCCCTCTTTTTCAAGGGACCAAAAGTAATTGGACAATTGACTCAAAAGCAGTTTCATTGACAGGTGTGGGCTATTCCTTTGATATTTCTTTATCAATTAAGCAGGTAAAAGGTCTGAGTGTGGCATTTGCATTTGGAAACTGTTGCTGTGAACGCACAATATGCGGTCAAAGGAGTTCACAATGCAAGTGAAACAGGCCATCCTTACATCCTGCAAAAACAAAAAAATCCATCAGAGAGATAGCAGCAACATTAGGAGTGGCCAAATCAACAGTTTGGTACATTCTGAGAGAAAAAGAACGCACTGATGAGCTCGGCAACACAAAAAGGCCTGAATGTCCACAGAAGACAACAGTGGTGGATGATCGCAGGATCCTTCACATGGTAAAGAAAAACCCCTTCACAACATCTAGCCAAGTGAAGAACACTCTCCAGGAGGTAGGCATATCATTATCCAAGTCTACCATAAAGAGAAGACTTATACAGAGGGTTCACCACAAGGTGCAAACCATTCAATAAGCCTCAAGAATAGAAAGGCCAGATTAGACTACATTAGACTTGCCAAAACACATCTAAAAAAGCCAGCCCAGTTCTGGAACAGCATTCTTTGGACAGATGAAACTAAGATCAACCTGTACCAGCATGATGGGAAGAAAAAAGTATGGAGAAGGCTTGGAACTGCTCATGGTCCGAAGCATACCACATCATCTATAAAACACAGTGGAGGCAGTGTGATGGCATGGGCATGCATGGCTTCCAATGGCACTGGGTCACTAGTGTTTATTGTTGATGTGACAGAAGACAGAAGCAGCCGGATGAATTCTGAAGTGTTTAGGGATATACTGTCTGCTCAGATTCAGCCAAATTCAGCAAATTCAAGTTGATTGGACAGCACTTCACAGTACAGATGGACAATGACCCAAAATATACTGCGAAAGCAACCCAGGAGTTTTTTAAGGCAAAGAAGTGGAATATTCTGCAATGGCTGAGTCAAGTGATCGAACATGCATTTCACTTGCTGAAGACAAAACTAAAGGCAGAAAGACCCACGAACAAACAACAACTGAAGACAGCTGCAGTAAAGGCCAACCCTTTGAATTAAAGCTGAAAGTCTGCACTTCAGTTGCATCTCGATCCATTGTGGTGGTGTACGGAGCCAAAATTATGATGAAATTGTGTCACTGTCCAAATATTTCCGGACCCAACTGTACTTCACAAGTCACAACTTAATGCATCATAGAGACATTATTTAAAGATGCAGAGCCATCCTTCATCAAACCTTAAAGGATATAAAATGTGGTGTGCTGATGACTGGTGAGACCCAAGCACCTCATACACTGACGTTGTCATCTATTGATGTCAACATTTTCTACATGCCTCCCTAATTTCCTCTCTGTCGTAATCCTACAGTGCAAGTCATGTTCATACAAAAAAAAAGTATGTTTGTGGGAAATTAGTCATTTCATGACCATTTCATAACCCAATGTTTCATTTCCTCTTCTGTGGACTTCAATGGTTAGGCATACAGCCAAATATGCTCTACCCTTCATAACTGGTGCAGGTGCTCCCATGTCTAATATATATACAGTACCAGTCAAACGTTTGGACACACCTTCTCATTCAATGGTTTTTCTTTATTTTTTATTATTTTCTACATTGTAGATTAATATTGAAGACATCAAAACTATGAAGGTACCCTAACCCTATGAAGGTACACATATGGAATTATGTAGTAAACAAAAAAGTGTTAAACAAACCAGAATATGGTTTATATTTTAGATTCTTCAAAGTAGCCACCTTTTGCTTTGATGACAGCTTTACACACTCTTAGCAAGGTGTGTCCAAACTTTTGACTGGTACTGTATGTATGTATACACACACACACACACACACTGTATATGACAACTACTACACACTTGACATTGCAAGTGTGTAGTAGGACTAGGAAGTAGGACTGTTCAACTCCAGTGGCAAAGGTTCTGACATGACACACAAACAAATGCACACCCATGCACAGCAGTATTAGGCACTGGTGTTTGTGTGAGCGACGGACTAGATTAAGGTAGCAAGATGTGTGTCAGTAGACACACACACACAGGCCTACAGTATGTTACTGACCTGACGCAGCCTTCAGGTACGTTGGGCACGTAGAGGGTGACAGGTATGGGGATGGCGCTCTCAGCCCGCAGGGTGGACATGGCCCTCAGTGCCTCTGGCTCACTGCGAGGGGCCTTCACCCACGTACAGCCAAGGTAGGACAGTTTACTGAACTGGACACTGTCCTCCTCCTGCACCGGGAGACTGCCCACAGGACATGCAGACACCTCTGAGGGGACAGATAGGAGGGCAAAGGTCATTTCTGCTGAGGTGGTCAAGCAAGTCTGCTTTTATTTGTTTTACACATGTAAGTGGTCTTGGCTGACTCATTCTGCTAAATTGCTAGCTGTATAATATCACAGTTCAAGGTATAGTATGTGCATTAGCATCAGCATTAATTTTACCATAAAGATTCTATGTTGGGCTCCATGCATTTTCATTTGTTCAACTATAATTTGGAGGGGGAAAATCATGCAAACAAAAGGTAATTCTCAAATTCAAGCCCAGTGCTTGAGTACAATTTCTGACTTGAACTGGGATGGAACTAATCAAGATCAAAACTGTTATTTGATATACATTTGTAGTGCAACAATGTTGTTTAGACAATCCACAATACCGTTAGCATGTAGCCTGCAGTTAGGACTGTTCTAAAATAGCCATCTACAGCGGAGCAAGCTAGGTATGGGAAAGAGGAAGTGTGGAACATGTCTAACCTGACCTGTGGTTTCAGACTTTCTCAGTCAACAACAGGAACTAGAACAATGAGAGCTGCACCTGGATTTACACTGCTGACTTGCACAATTATTACCAACACTGAAATGCAACTTACTGGAGATTAGTAAGTAAAACATGAATGTGTATTCTTCATGTATCTATCAGAGATTCCGGGCCAAATGGCATGTATATTTCTCCTTTGTGAAATATATATAAATAATATTTTCTCCATGGTTGCTTATATGTTCTGACCGTTTATTTTAATGAGTCATAAAACAAATTGTATGAGTAAAGCCAATGGTGGAGGCTTAAGTTTGTGGTTAGCCTACGAATTCTGTGAGTAGATCCTTCATTCTGGGTCCTCCCTAGCCTTAATTCTTTTAGCATGTTTGTAGCAGAGATCTACTTTGTGTTTGGGTCAGACAGTCAGTCTCCCCCAGGGAGGCAGATATCTCATCGTTTATGGTTTCTTCAGTACAGATGTTCCATACAGTAACGCATTAGTTAGTTAGACAGTTTTCAGATATCTGATAAGAAGGTAGATAAGATTTCTTTATGCATGAGAGGTCAGCAGGACAACCAGTCAGAGGGCTCCTGTGGTTTCAGGGACAACATTTAACTGATTTAACTTCTTATTTTCAACTTGATGCATCTAAAATTGTTGATAGCATTCATAAGACATGGGCTTATATCTTACCATGAGATTCAATACTCACAAAACTCAAACCTTCCCCTTCCCAAAAGTGTACAAGGGTGTGTGGAAATCTTATGTCAGACATGCTTCTATAGCTAGACATCAGCTCAATGGGAGGTTTGACAGGTGTACAGTACCAGAGGATAGGGGGTCCAGCACCAGGCCTAGGGGCCGCGTCTTTGGGTCAGGTGTAGTGGGGGAGAGCTCTGGGTCCTGAAGTTTTGCTCTTCTCTCCACCTCACTTTTCTCTTCCTTCCCAACATCGTCATCCAACACCTCCTCCATTGCTCTCTCCAGCTGCTCGTTACCATTCCAGGACATCTGAGAGAGGGATTAAGAGGGCAAGTGAAATAATACATGGATGAGCAACAAGTGAGTGAGTGAATGAGTGAGTGAGTAAGAGACTGAATAAATGAATGCTTGAGTGAACAAGTGAGGGAGAGTATATAAACTAATGACTTGACTGACTGACTGACTGTCCCTCACCTTGAGTCGGGGCTTGCCCTCGGAGCCTGAGGGTGATCCTCCGGCAGAGGGCTGCACCAGCACAAATTCCTCGCTGGTGACAGTGGCCACGGATTCTGTGGAGCCACTCACTTTGCCCAGAGAGGAGCTGTCATCCATGGTTATCCAGGGAGCCCAGGGGCAGGTGCTCTCCCCCTGCCCTCACAGCACAGTGCCTTCGGCCCCCTTCTGCAGCAGCCCTGGACACATCAATACAAAACATAGGCCTTTCTTAGGATTTCCATAATCACATAAAACCCATGGCTTGTACAATTATAGGTTGGGTTAGGGTGTGGGGACTGAGAATGTGTGGTGTGTCAAAGTAATAGACTGGTCAAAACACAAATTCTGTGAAATGTTATGTTGCTCATTTCTAATGTTCATTTAATGTTTAAAGTTCATTCTACACAAGGTTACACTTAAAATTATTTAAAAAGAGATTTTAAAGAAAATTACAGCAAGTATGAAAACACATTAATGACAAAAGGCATAGTACAACCCATAGTAAAAAGAAGCAAAATAGAAAACAGGGTAACTATTTAGGGTATGTGTGGCCCTAAAGAGCCACAATGTCAATGTCATCATAGCTTCATTCTAAACTGTGAAACTTGAGTGAAGAGGACATTCAGACTCAGCTGACAGCAGTGCCCAAAATCTGCCAACCCAGACATTACACCAAGCCTCAATTACCACAATGTCATCTGAAATGGATATCTTCGATTCATCACAGTCAAATTATGCTTAGGCCCAGCTTGTGCTGAACAGCTCAGAACACAAAATAGGCCTATGCTCTGCACTTTGTTTAGAAAATGAGTCTGAATCTAGCCTAAATGTTTTGCCAATGTTACGCTCTGTTAAAACAGAATTTTACCCTGCTATCCAGAGGATGTGTTGTTTTCAATAGTCAATAGAAGACACATTCACAAAAAGTTGTGTTTTAATATGATCCCTGAGTCAAGATATACTGCTTTGTTTTGAATGCCCTGATCAGTCCTGATTTTCCAAATTGCCAATTCCTACTGTACAACTCCCAAGATTCCCATCTCCCTCCCACGTGAGGTCCTTCTGTTGAACACGACTGGAAATGAATGGACACATTGAAGTCTGACGTCACCAGATTCATTTCAATAGTTGTAGCTTGTGTCGCTAATGCCCCAACGAAATGCGTACTTCCTCATCACCATTTTGGTCTGTCCACCCACTGAACTTGCTCAGTATTCACTCTCGTCTAGAACAACGCGAGAACAACGAGTGAGCAAAAAGCGACCCCTGGGCAGCCATGAGCAGGCCTCTGCCAATCTAGCATGCGCACTGGGTTACCAATACAAGAAGCACACAGAAATACACCTCAGCCTTCAGCCAACAAGCAATGTTGAGAACGGGGCAATGCAGATACAGCACATCATTCTGTTGATAAAACAATACCCATTATAGAAGTCGCTTTTCTTTAGCCAAGGCTAAAGCACATATAGATAAACTGCAGTAACCTTAATGTGTAGCCTACATCGTAATTATTGATCGTATTTATTTAGTTCTGACGTTTATTAATTTATGCCCTATTAGGATCAATGACTGTAACAGAAGGATACAGAAGGAGTATAATTTATTCAGATTCTGTGCTTTTTTTGTATTATTTATGAGAAGCTCCTAATCTGCCTAGGTGTTCAAAATATACTGAACGATTAGTTTCAATATGGCCACGATATTTCATGTTATTTCATCATCCACCAATATATTCTCAATCTAGCCCACTAAATATCATTTTATACTCGCTGTAGCCTAATCAGATTCACAGTAGAATGAGCATGCCTGGCGGACATCCTGAAGAAATCACACCTCGCCATTTGTCAATTCCTTTGCATTGCTTTGCATCTCACACCTTTGTCCTATTGTTGGGATGATATTTAAGGACAAGGACAGCAAGATTTGAGTTACTCGGGTAAGGCCCATGGCCACCGGTCTCCCATGTTGTCCTTGACACACGTTAAAGGTATGGTTAAACTTATAGTCACATGTTGCTTTGAAACTGTTAAATTGGTTAATTTGTTGATACTCTATTCTCATTCTTCCTATGTTCATTAATGTGATGTGTTGGGCTAGATAAATGTTCTGTTAATACAGCATGACATAATGGTGACCAAGTTCTCCCATTTAATGTCTAATGTTCACATGCATCATTAACGACACGTAGAGTCGAGTTATCAGCTTCAGATATTGGCTTGAGAGTAATCTGCTCGCGATTTATCTTAACTTGAGAGCATGGTAAAATAGCATTTTTGGTATTCTTAATGGAATCTAGGATCAATATGAAAGTTGTCCTCTCCTGGCATTAACATTAACACTCTCACCAGCTCATCTCCCTATTCAGACTGTTGTTACAGATAGGTCCTCCCCCCTGGTGAGCATAATAGCAGGGTCAGAGTGCAAAAAGTCTCTGACGTATTTTAACACAGTATGAGACTTTTTAAGGAAGTAAACACAGGCCTCGCGTTTCGATAGCTATGATGCAGCTGCACCCAAAATGATGACAGATGGAAACGGTATGCATTGTGGATTTACCTGAAATACACATGAAACTGGATTTTGGGTAAACACCTTGAAGTATGATACTGATCTGAAGACTTTTACCAGTTTTGGAAGGGTATAACAATAGCCTGTATAGGTTTAATATCCTCTGTCTCACATCTTGATGAGATCAAATTCAATTTCAAATTATAGCTTTGAGACGTAGGCCTAAAATACATACAGTACAACCTTGGTCTCAAGGTTAAGTCATGATCATAAAGGGACAATCTGAGATTTAAACAACAAAGTGGTCACCCCCAACTTTTGGGGGTAAACAGCTATGGTATGGGGTTGGAGAAATGTAAGGACTCAAACTCATAAACAGAGCTATGGATGCAAGGACTGACCATCCATTGGGTCAAAATGATAGTTTTAACCATGTTTTGAAGCTATAAAGTGTTTACAATTACATTGTTTTTAAACAATGTAGAAAACCAAGCTTATATTTTGGAATCTGAGGGGCTAAGACAGTTGAACTAAGCACATGAGGCATTTATATGTTATATTCAACAATCAATAGCAAGGCCTATATATCATTAATTTAATATATCATTAATTGCCCCTTTAAGATAGCCAAGTGGTTCTTGAACTGAGACCTGTTACAGTGAATGAATAGCTGTCCTACAAACTGAACATTTCCAAAGACCTTGTTTTAAAGACAAATTTACCTTGAAACTCTGCAGAAACACTGTCCGCTGCAGCATGGAATAGTAGCAGCTGGGAGTTGCTAGTCCCCTTCACCCTCGAAGCCTGCCTTAAAGAGTTGCTTGCTAACACTTGCTAGCCACCTAGGCTAACACCATCAAAATGAAACACGTGGACGGCATGTAGCAGGGGTCTTTGACCCTTGTTGGCGAAAGAGCCCACACAGATACAGAGTAAGGGCTAAACACACAGCATGGCCTGTTGGGCAACTGTGTCCCACTGAGACAGCAGAGTCATGTGCTCCCATCACACTCATTCAATTACATCCATTACAGGCTGCAGAGGAGGGAGACAAAGAAATGAATGCTCCCAGTGATAGGCTATTAAAGTACCAAGTTTTAAAGAGAATTCAGAGTATGATTGTTCTCAATGTTTAAAAACAACTGTATTTGCACACATTTTTCAGTACACAGCACACACACACGCATGCATGCACATACAGTGCACACACATGCAAGCACACACAGACATACAGTACACACACACACACACAGTTGTGCAAATGTTATGGAGGTGGTACAGAGACCCAAGCTCTCGTAATGACAAGTAGTCTTGCCAGAGACCCAAACCCCTGCAGTAGATTACAAAGCTCAGTGGACAAGGGCAGTGTTTTGGTATGTGAGATTTAGGCCTATAGGCCTAATATACACTCCACACACACACCAGAATCCCCCTCTTCTTCTCAGGTTTTCATCTTCATCTAGCCCCCCTTACTGTCCTCCCCTGGCATTAACATTAACACTCTCACCGGTTCATCTCCCTATTCAGACTGTTGCTACAGAGAGCTCCTCCCCCCTGGTGAGTCGTTCCACTGTGCACGGTGTGTGCTTTCAGAATCTTCGGCCTCTTCCAAGGGAATCGGCAACAGGAAAAGATCATACTGCAAGGATGGACATTAGTATAAACATAGCACTTTTAAATGTGAGATCTTTAACAAACAAGAGTTTCTTAATTCATTATTTTATTTCTGAGAGGAAGTTACATTTTATGTTTCTTGGGGAAACCTGGCTAAAAATTGACGGCATTGCAACTCTTGTTGAAACTCCTCCCAACTACAATTTTTTTCAATCAGTGAGACGGGAGAAGAGAGGTGGGGGAATAGCTGCTATTTTCTCTGATCAGTTTAGCTGCACTAACATTGATCTGGGTCAATTCTCTTCCTTTGAATATCTTGCCATTGTGCTAAAAGCTGAATCAAATGTGCTTATTTTAACATTATACAGACCACCAAAGCAATTCTCAGAGCTTATGTCTACCATTATTAAAGGTATGTTCGTTTTTAACCCAGCAGGATGCTGAGGCTAATTCATGCTTTTACATCAACCAGACTTAATTATTGTAATGCTCTTTTTACTGGCTTTCCTAAAAAGACAATTGAGAAGCTACAGCTGGTTTAGAACTCTGCAGCTCGATTCTTGACGAAAACAAAGAAGAGAGAGCATATAACCCCTGTCCTGGCTGCACTGCACTGGCTCCCTGTGTCTTTTAGAGTTGATTTTGAATTATTTGACTTGTTTTTAAGGCTCTTAATGGCTTAGCACCCCCATACATCTTAGAGTCCTTGGTATCCTATGTCCCCTCAAGAGCCCTCAGGTCCTCTGAGGTAGGTCTTTTAAACGTACCGAAGGTTCCCCAAAAGAAAATTGGGAAAGCCGCCTTCATCCATTACGCGCCAAAACTGTGGAACCCCCTGCCAAAATGTATTAGAGAGGTGGACTCAGTAGACATTTTTAAACGACAGCTGAAAACATATCTTTTTAACCTGCCATACAATTACCAATACTTTTTTTCTACTCTTTTTACTTTTTGGATTATTTTAGTGTTTTTTTATTTTTATTAAAGTTGTTTTATTCATTATTGTGATATGGTTGTGCTGAACTATTCATTATTGTCTTATTTATACTTTGTCTTATGATGACTGTTGGATAGATGATTCACTTACTTAAACAAATGTATTTGTTGTAAGTCACTTTGGATAAAGGCGTCTGCTAAATGCCATAAATGTAAAATGTAAATGTATTGTGATATGGTTGTGCTGAACTGTCAAAACACTTTGAGCTGCATAGTCTGTATGCTATACAAATACATTTATTATTATTATTTATTAATATATATGCCATTTAGCAGACACATCTATCCAAAGTGACTTACAGTAGTGAGCAGATACATTTATTATATGGTCCTAGTGGGAATCGAAACCACAACCTTGGCTTAGCTTGTGATGTGTAGCTGGCTAGGCCTAGACCTTTCCAAACCTGTTTTACAATGGTTTGCGCATTATATGTTTATGAGAAAGTTAGTCATGGTTATTGGGGACAATAGGCCAAACTGTGGGCTGACTCACTCAATGAATTTAATTAGCAGAAAAATACAGGCTATAAGCCTAAGCCTAGCTCTTTCAACCCACCCTGGTAATTTAAACAGTGGGCCTTATCTTGCCACAGTTCCCCCTCAATATGCAAAGCACAATACCAGAAAGGATAAGAGTGTTGGCTATCTCTATTGATTTAATTGTGCCCTGAATGTTTGACTATTATGTTTCAAGGAAATGTCTAGGGCTTTTTTATTTTGAGAGACAGGGGCTGTGTTCCAAAATGCGTTCTTGCACTTTATCTAGAGCGTATACCGTACTTGGTATATGGTCTATAGAGTGCAAGACCGCATTTTGGAACATAGCCAAGGAGTGTAGCAGTTTCCCCCTATCCCCTCTCTAATAAAGTAACCCCCCTATCCCTTCAGTCTCCAGTCTTGAATGTAGGCCTAATACCCACATTGTCCTGCATACAGTAGCCTGATAATTATTGGTGACCTATCTAAACATGGGAACCAGGTAAGCCTACTGTAACTGTTGTACCAACACTATATCTCTCACTCACAACAGCCTATATTTAGGTAGGGGAGTGGTGAGAGCTATTGAGAACACTCATAGACCGTCTCTACACACAAAGACAATAATGATCCCATTACATTTGTGAGTGGGCAGGCAGAGGTTGGTCTGAATTACAGGTGAAACTGGCTCCCTGGCATTGCAACACACAGTTAGACACTCTCATACAGTACAGGTTCAGATCCCTTTTACCACGTAGTCTACTCAAATGTATTATCAGGCTGTGTGAGAGTTAAAGCATTTTTAAAGCATAATTTTATCAGCATCATCAACCCACCATTGATATGGTCCCAAAATATAATTACTTTGTGCATAAAAACCTCATAGATATACCAGTTGTGAGCTCAGATTTACTTCCTGGAATACTCTCATAGTGATTGTTTTGTGTCAAAACACATCATCATGAGACTATTGCGGGATGTAAATCTAAGCATGGTATTAGGATATCTATGAGGCTTTAATGATATTTCGAGATCTTGCTAATGGTGGGCTGATGAGAAATATATGTTTTTTTTGGTAAAATTCCGCTTTAACAAAGACGAGGTAGCCTCACCTTAAAATCAAATCAACCATCAAGCTACGGGCCTAAGCTTTTTCTGTTGCAAAAAAAACACAATAAGGGCAAAATATCCTAGCCTGTAGACTAGGCCTGAGTGGTATACATATACTATATAAAAGGAATAAATATACCAACAAAAAAAAAAACACTCTAGACTAGCCTATATTTAGTCCAATGCTACAGAACTGCTTTCAAGCATTCAGCACCTGGAAAACGACTGAGCTGATGGTCTCAATCATGAAGGTGGGGCATCCACTTTTCCTTGCCTGGCATCTCCTTCCAGATGACATTATGGTGGGCGAATGTCTGTCTATAGCTGTATCATGGCCAAACCCGAGGACTCAGACTTAGCACTCCCACTTGTCCACACACAGTCAGGTCACCAGCCAAATCTGCATAAGTTTTATGATGTTTTTAAACAAAATTGTCAGTGTTGACGGTAAGGAGGATGGGTGAAAAGTGGCATTATTTCTCATGGTAGGTTCTCAGACTTTCTGCAAGATGCCAAGTCTCTGACAGTACTCTGGATATATCTGGGCCATGACTTCACTCTGAGTTCCTGTGGAGAGCATGGATAACTGCTTGGTTACTGGTGACAGCAACTTTCCTCCGGCCTCTCTGGCAAAGACATCTGATCTCAGTATGGTGGGGCCCATACAGGCCTGTCACTGCTGTGGCTAACCTTAGGCCTACCTACTGTACGGATGCACTCACAGAATGAGAAACCAAAGAGGGTAGACTGACTGACTCAGTTGTGCTTCCTTTGTCAACTGCATTTTACGCAGTAGGGGCATCCATTAATGAACTAGTTGTCCAACCAATAAAGATCATCTTGTGTGTGTGTGTGTGTGAGAGAGAGAGAGAGAGAGAGAGAGAGAGAGAGAGAGAGAGAGAGAGAGAGAGAGAGAGAGACTGTTTTTGCAAATATGGATAATACTTCAAATGCAAACACAGCAGGTCTAGGTCTAGCCACAGTCGCTAAAACGTTGTACAACACTTGATGAATATGAATAAACACTACTGAAACTGCTCCTCTAGCACAAGGCCACTGTAAAGCTTGACTTGACCTAAAACAGTCTGGAGGGTGCTGCATATTTACTTTCTATTCTATGTCCTGATTCACGTGATCTTAATTATTGTCCTCCAAGATATACATGTTTTTACAGGTTGTACTGGCAGATACTAAATACTGTGCATTAGACATTTTCTCCCTCCCTCACCATACTTGCCAAACCTAGATAATTCAGTATTGTAGCTAGCAACTACACTAACATTTCCAGCCAGATATTAAGATCCAGCCTTCCTGTAAACGTGGATGCCCAAGTCCAAGTAAAGTTAATTGAGGAGAACAGAGGAAAGGTGTGGCAACAAGGCAAACTTTTCGACACAAGCTCCTGACAAATTATCGGTTGTCCACTTTGAGACGGATGAGCCTAGAAAGGCCTAGCAATACGTCTCAGCTGTCTGTCACATGAAAACATGCCAGCTAACAAACAGATAACTACGTTGTAAATAGTAAAGCCATGTACAGTATTTGGCTAACCCAGCTACAGGTCAGACAGCTTCCCTTAACCTACCTCTGTTTGTTGGGTAGCTATCTACAGTATCTGTTATGTAAATGTTACCTAGCTGCAAGCTAACACTTTGAGCATTAGTGTTAGGAAACTACAATCGCTGGTTGAAGTCTAACAACAAGATAGCTATTTACTGTAGTATAGTACAATAAACTGTAATGGCAATTTGCCTGCGAGTTGCACAGGAAGGAAACTAGCTAGCCAACTAGCAAGCTAGCTTCGTAAAGAACATGACAAATGTTTAGCTTGCAGGCTAGCATATGTTTAAAATAACATATATCAAGGAAATTACACCATTGCTTTGTGATGTTGAGCTATCATACATAAGGCAAGTAAAGACAGGGCTGTCACAACATAACTACGTGTCAAACCACTGAGACTGGACACAAAAGTGCCTTACAAGCTACACCTGCTAAGCTAGTTTTTGCAAATGCTAGCTAGCTTGCTCGCTCGCTATGAGTCAAAACAGTTCAGCCACCAGATTTATCTGGTGCAACCTCGCACAAGACATTGAGAAAAGTCGGTAACAAAAGAACAATACTGACTGTGAGCCATTATATCAAGTTACCCTTACACCACACGCAATTGTCGCAGGTAAATATCTTCAGAAGGTAGCTACAAAACAACTTACTTGTTTAGAGTGTGAACGCCTCCGGAGTCCGAGCGAGTAGCTGTCAGATGAATTGCAGCAGCACACCGATCGGCAAGGCGAACCCCACCGGTCCTATGCGCGTTCCGGAGACTCATCAACGCTCCAGCTGCAAGGCACGGGAGCGAGCCCGTAGTATTAGTCATTCTGGCATCTGGTGAAAGTAAAGATGTTGTGACATGCTTTACTGTTACATTTTAGACCAGATGGAAGTTTGTTTTTTGGTTAATGTAGGCTACAGACAAAATTAGGATTTTTTTTCTTTTTTCTATTGAGTCTTCTAGACCCTTGAAATATGGCCGTATTGTTATAAGTAATGGGTATTAGCCTATTCTACTGTGTGTGTGTGTGTGTGTGTGTGTGTGTGTGTGTGTGTGTGTGTGTGTGTGTGTGTGTGTGTGTGACCAACTGTTGGCATACAACACACAACTAAAGAGAAAAAGCTTTTGAATATACTGCGTTGTAGAATAACGACAACAATGGCATTTTAAGCAGTTACAAATCTTTAATTGTCAAAAAGTAACACTGTGAAATATTTGATTTGTTTCTATTTTCATTCATCCTTTTGTCTTAGCCTTGTGTTTCTAAAACTCCATAGATTTTTTAAAAGATATTACTAACCCAATCTAGCAGAGCTCAATAATGAAAATGTATCCTTATCTAGCATGGAGGTAACTATAATTGTGTATGTATTCTATATTGAAACTTGCTTTAGGCAGAATTCTGGAAGCCCTAGTGCCTTTGTTCTGACTTGTTTTATTTGGACCCGTTTGGATTTACTAATGCACAAAACCTTAAATAACCCTTAAATAACACTACAAACAAAGCCTGTAACTTTACATCATATTCCTTCTTTCAACCTCCCATCTACCACTAGTGTCTTTTCATTTGTTTACTTAGGCCTAGAATAACTGGAGGAAAAAACACAATATTTCCTCTAGTGCAAAAGCTTTGCAGATCTGCCTCAAAGTGTAAGGAGCCAATGGATTAAAGACTGTTTACCATTTGGTTATGGCAATGCTGATGTTGTCAAACAAGGTTGGATATGGCAATCCCTGCCAAGTATATAAGTGTCAGGGGGAAAACTATTTAAAAAATGTGTGGTAAGACTATCATACATGTCTTTAATTTCTTTTTCTTAGCTGTTTCAACAAATCTAAGTTTGAAATTGTTTTCACACCAAAACAACATTGTGGCAAAATCAATGTATGTGGTAAGCAATGCTCTATAATGAATAGTTTGAAATTAGTGCCATAACATGATTGATAGACTAGTAATGGTGTATTCTTTAATTACATAAATATTGTACTTCAAGTTTTTCACAAGTTGAAATAAATACTATGTTTAAAGAAAAAACATGGACGTGTACAGTTCATATATTTAACAAGCGGATTCAGAAGAGTGCAGACACAAAATGACACAAACTACAGTACAGCACATCTAAATCATACCAGACTTCATACAATCATACAAGAGTCTCAGTCGTTCCTAATCAAAATGCATTATGGCCAAATCCCAAAAGTCAGCCGGTCAATCAAGGAGACAAACTAATACATAACAATGCTTTCAATGCATGTTGTTATTATATATATTTTCAACATTTTGCATCACTGTCAATAAATAGAAATACAATATATTCATTTGAACCTTAGCTTCAGTGCTCTGCAGTTTGACTAGTAGGTCTACTGGTAGTCCAGTTTTGAGTCATGGACAAACTGTCTATTCAATACGAGATCTATATCATCCTCTTCCAAAAACTACGCCCTTGTACTGACCTAACTTTAAACGGTAATATTCTAGTCCTTCTGTACCATCAAATTCTATTGTCCCAAAAGAAGCCACCAGGTAGTCCTATTTCAATAACAAAGTTACAGTTACAGTTGAAAGAAAAACATACAAGATGGACAGCTGCATTGTTTGGCTTTTCTCTCCACCTCTCTTGGGTTTGAGTGCATAGAACCTGCATAGAGAAAGCTCTGAAGTAGTGTCTCTTCATGTGTTTACTCTACATCTCATCCATTGGTAAGAAACATTGATTGTTCTTCTTACTGGTTACCTTCATTCATTACCTTCATTCTCAAAATGGAGTTTGCTTTAGTTTCTGGTCCAAAATTAAACATACTGTATACAAGATTTATTTTTCTCTCTTTTGGCAGATATAGGAAATTACAAGAGTAGGTGCAGGTGAGACAACAATATAGATAGCCCTCAAACAGTAAATATAGGAACACCACACACTGCAGCACCTCAACAGACAGTGTGTAGGTCTCATCCCCTCAAGTGGGGACTAATGAATGCCCTTTGCTTGGGGTTTTATACAACAATAAAACAGTATAGCTACCTCCGTTTTAAAAAAGAAAGATTGTCTACTCAAATCTAACCAGAAGCTGGCTCAACAGTATAGAGAGAATGAGAGCGAGGAGGTTCATGACCACAGGCTCATATGACGGTTGTTCCTCTGCGATGTCCCACTGTCACTCATCTTTTTGTGGTCAAAAGAGAGAGAGACTCAAAGACAGGTGCTGCCAGGGGCCACCCTCACAAAAATATGGTCAACTTTGAAAATACTTTAATCCAAAGCAATTACCATTGAACATATATTCAGTGTATATGTGGCCCGTGCAGGAAATCAAACCCACAACTTTGGCTTTACAAGCACCTTGCCCCCACCAATTGAGCAACCAGAACATGAACATACATTAGAAACCCCTGGAGAAAATTGGGTAGGTGGTCACACTTCAGTACTGATGGCTCGGGTGCTAGTATAGAAGTCCGGCACCAAGTTGCGCTGCTGCTGGCTGGTACTCAACAAGGTGCCGTGCTGGGGGGGCAGGGAGAGTGCCAGCGCCTGGTTCTCGTAGTGCGTGGGCATGTAGGTGATGCGCTCACCGCCGTTGCGTATCTCGTCAGTAGTGCGGATGTAGAAGGGCGAGTCGTAAGGGGAGCAGGTGGGGCAATAGGTGCGGGGGACGCCAGCAGTGGTGGGGGCAGTGCCAGAGGCTGGGGGGTCTGTGGAGAGGGAGAGGGGGGTAACAGCTGCCCCGTCCAAGCCGGGAGCACTGCAGGCGTTGCAGGCGAAGTGGGGCTGGGAGACAGAGCCAGTGTCAGATTCATTTTTCTTACAGCAGTAATACTGGAGGTAAGAGGAGAAACAGAGAAGGTGTGAGAGAGTTGGAGAGAAAAAGTGGATGTAGAGAGAGAAGGGGAAGAGAAGGAGAAGAGAAAGTGACAATGAGAGTGAAATATAGAGACAGTGGGAGAAACATGAGTGATGGAGTTGGGGAGGGAGAGGAGGAAAAAATTAGAATGGGGAGAGGTTGAGAGTGTGAGCTGTGTGAAGAGACCAGATGAGGGAATGCAGTTGAAAGGCAAAGCCACTTTACTGGAGTAATCCACAAGGTAGACAGGAACAAACCTTGGAAAATAATAAACAAAAGGATTTAAATAAGACAACTAGGACATTAGAGAACCTGTTCCTAAGACACGGCATTAAAGGACCATGAGAGATGTACCTCTGGCAAGAGTCAAGCTACCACACAGCGATAAACAAAACACACAACTTATTATTAAACGGTCATAATGAAATAATAATATGCACCTGTTGTGCCTGAGTTCATGAGGTGGTCACTGCCGCCCCCTAGTGTCCAGATGAAACCATGACAGAGAGTAAGGATGAAGGACAATAAATGAAGAGAAAAGGTGACAAAAAGGCGGAAAAATAATTAAAGTGATGGGGTGAAGACGGATAATATTGGGCAAGTGTGACAGAAAAAAAAAGGCAATATATGATATATCATGGTTGTGGAAATGAAGTCACAGTTTATTGGTCATATGCACAGGATACAGTTGTAAATTGTAGAAGAAGTAGAACTAGAAGAAGTGACTCTATGCAGGACACACACACACACACACACACACACACACACACACACACACACACACACACACACCTACCTGGAGTCTACAGTAACAGAGCACTGCTATGATACTCAGGAGTATCACCGTGGCGAGAATTCCTCCAGTTATAACAACAGTTCCAGCTGTCATCCGACCAGCTCTCCATCAAACTCTGGAGGCACAAATAGTTACATCATCAAACCAAGTCCATGGGCTAAGAGAGACCAAAGGAACGTCCAAATTCCAAAGGAATTTCTTACAAGTGTGTTTCCTCTCACCCTCGTTTCCTCGTTCACTCCCCTCGTTTCCCTCTGACGTTTTGAGTAGGAAGCAAGTGGAGGAAGGAGGAGAGGATGTGAGGAATCAAGTTTTTAACAATTGAGAATGGGTCCAGCTGTACTGAATACATTCATAGACATAATTTTATGGAACTAAGATAAGATAAAATAATACAACTTTATTGTCCATGACATTTTCATAAACTGGTACTCACGTTCACCAAAGTGTGCTTTAACACCTGCAATAGAGAACATGGGAAGTACCAATCACGTTTATATTCACCATGCAACAATTAATAACATACCCTATATATTGTATATTCTAGAGTACAGTGATTGTGAAGCTGTTATCCTTGATTGTTCCAGTGACAGTTGTGATTTGATAGTACGGTATATGATATTGTTGACTCTTGGCTGTGTGGGAAAAGAAAGGAGTGAAACTCACATCAGTAGAGTGTCGGGGCAGGTGACGTCAAAGAGGATGGGGCACGCTGATGGGTAGACACACAGCACCGTCTTCAGACCAAACTACACCCTGATCAACTAAAGACAGAAAGAAAGAAAGAAAGAAAGACAGAAAGAAAGAAAGAAAGAAAGAGGTTTTAAACAAGTCTACAGTAAACATGTTGTCCCCCCCGAATGATGTTGCACTCCTCCTTGTGTGAATTGGTGACAATTATTCAAATGTATGTCTTGTGGATTAATGAGAGAGACAATTCATTATTTTTTCCCTTTCCAGAAATTAAAAATTGATAGTTGTCTATGGGCGGTATGTCAGATAATGGACTGTTTGATGGAAGGGAGATGCATTGATATAAAAGAGGATTTATTTTTTAAAGGCAGACAAGGGACATTTATACAGTCTATAAATACTGTCATTTATACTAACTCTTGTTGGATTATACTGAAAGTAACATTATGGTTGATGTCAATTAATTGACTGTGAAATATTTTCATCAATCCATTGTTTTCTATAATTTACATTTACACACATATGTACCAAATTTCCAGATTTTTGCTCAAACGGGACAGGAGATGCTTGATCAAAGTTTGGAATTTCAGTTAGGCCAATCAGTGTAATTTCGCAATTGTATGCTATAGTACCCCCTTTGAGCCAATAAGTGTCATTTTGTAAATGCCGGATCTCTATGACAAGACGCATCATTCACCATCAAGTTTGGTCAAGATTGTCCCAGCGCTGTCTGAGATATCGCGTGTGACATACGAACATGCAAACGGACGAAAACAGATCCACATTCCACTCCCCGATGTCATCTTGGAGAACAAAAATGTAGATGATAGATCAAATGTCCCACTCCAGAGTATTCTTGAAGTACCAACACTTGCCACAAGATGGGGCTGCAGAATACAAATCTGGTTGGAGAAAAACAGTGTGCTGGTCTCGGAAATGTCAATACTCTCACCCTATCTGTGCCATGCTCCGTTTGTCAAATATGTACATGTATATTACGTCTATAATTGATTATATAACAATGTTCTGAGAGCTACAGTACAGACATTGGGTCAGTGTTACCATAGTCCATAGAGCATAGTCCAATCATTCAGTTACCAGGTCGCCAAACATTACAGATGATCAGATTTCACAAAACCAGGAACCCCATTGAATATGATATAACAATCTAACGATCTGTGCAGTCCAACTGCTATGTAGATGACCTCGAATGCAACCCATGTCTATTATCATAGGCTCAGAATACCATAGCCCTGATATGGTACGCCTTCATTACTATGATTGTCTCTACAGTAATGGAGGCTTGCCATGTCAGGGCAAAGAGTTCTACTGTATATCTGTATACAAGTGATGAAGTGATCAGTTACCCTTTACAAGGCCAATCTAAAGAATGGAAGGTTCCAATCCCAACCACCAAAAATAATACATGTACAAACGTTTAGTCCCCTCTGTAGGCTAATACTTGTAGGCTAATTGTCCTACATTGAATCAAGCAGTCAGCTGAATCAACACAACTTTTGCATGTATAATATCAGATGAGCATGCATTTATTTTCATGAGACACACCCCTCTAATCTATAGTCTAATCTAATTATCCATATCTAATCCATCTTTCTCCACCCAAAGCGCACAATTGGCACAATGGCGCTTACTGGAGTGACACACATATTTGGCGTGTAAACCACAGATTCATACCCTCACAGTGACACAAACAAACACACACACAAAATCATGCACACAGTTACAAACTCAGACATACATTATGACACACACAGCATGTCACAGAGACTCACTAAATCCAACTCTATATATAAAGATGAGATTCTGGGTTTAGAGATTACATGTCACACAATCAGACACACACACCCTGTACTTAGGATGTCTTTCTTCCTGCGCACATGCACAAATGTGTGTGTGTGTGTGTGTGTGTGTGTGTGTGTGTGTGTGTGTGTGTGTATGTGTGTGCACACTGGGTGCTTACAAAGGAAGTGTCGTCCCCAGTCAGCCAGACAGAATTGAGTTTGAATAGCAGGGCAGATCTGATTAAGGACTCAGTGTAATGAAATATAATCACACAGCTGCAGGTGGATGGGGCTCCATCACACAAGGGATGCCTCGCTGTGCGGGGCGCCACCACTTCCTGACAGAGACAGGAGGTGCCCAGTCATGTCTGTTCTTTCCCCACCTACATCCCTCCCTACATGTGGGGACAATTACATACCTCAGATGGCAATTAAACTTTATTGGCAGAGAAACCTTTGTGTGTTTGTTTACACCTACACAAGCTGTGAGCCGGTGAAGGGTTGCTTTTGCTTTTCCACATCTGTATGTTTTCATCCCCCAGTAACAGTTGGTAGATATACACTCACCGGACACTTTATTAGGTACACCTTGCTAGTACTGGGTTAGACCCCCTTTTGTAACCCATCTGCTTCAAGGTTCGACGTGTTGTGCATTCAGAGATGGTCTTCTGCATACCTTGGTTGTGACGAGTGGTTATTTGAGTTACTGTTGCTTTTCTATCATCTTGAAACAGTCTGGCCATTCTCCTTTGACCTCTGGCATCAACAAGGCATTTTCGCCCAGAGAACTGCCGCTCACTGGATATTTTCTCTTTTTCAGACCATTCTCTGTAAACCCTAGAGATGGTTGTGCATGAAAATCCCAGTAGATCAGCAGTTTCTGAAATCTCAGACCAGCCCGTCTGGCACCAACAACCATGCCACGTTCAAAGTCACTTAAATCACCTTTCTTCCCCATTCTGATGCTTGGTTTGAACTTCAGCAGGTCGTCTTGACCATGTCTACATGCCTAAATGCATTGAGCTGCTGCCATGTGATAGGCTGATTAGATATTTGCGTTACCAAGCAGTTGAACAGGTGTACCTAATAAAGTGGCCGATGAATATAGAAAACTTTAGCTCTCCAAATCGACCAAATATGAAGATTTTTTTCATTTTGAAAGTTTCCATTCGTCCAAAGAAATGACTGACAGAAAAATACCTCCCTGGAAGATTTTGTTATATTTTGTCTTTGAATCCTAGAGATTCAAAGGCTTTGAGTAGCTTGTGGATCAAAGTCTGGAGAGATGACGCTACTGTATCTTATGTGTAACAGTAACCTGTTACATTTTTAAAGTTGTGTATGTAAAGTTGTGTAAGTTATGTTATTCTGAGACACTGTACTCATTGACAATTGCATTGCGTCTCCTCATCCATGTAACTGTTATCATCTTTTCATTATTTAAAGAGAACAGACAGACCAAGAAAGTGTCAACTCTGTACACACACACAGGCCCTGTTTAATATTTCAAACGCACACACACTGGATAAACAGAAAGAGAGAGAGAGAGCTGGATCAGCCGCTCACACAAACCACCGCTGGGCCCAGATTAGAGAAACAATAGTGGCCTGTCGCAGCCTTCAATCCCCTTACACTGCCTGAGGAGTCCAAACACTGATAAGACAGACAGACATGCCACTGCAGTCCATAAACAGACTTCTGCACCATGGCACACTCTCTCCGTCAACTATGTGCATTCTGGAGACATCTAACTGTGAGCGTCCTGACTTTATCCTGGCCATGTGACCAGACCAGGAAAAAGTCCTACCACGTGTCATGATCCCACTAGAGTTTTCCTGGTCAGGTCATATGGTCAGAAAAGGTCAGAGCCCTACTGTAACTTCACATAAGAAGTTCTTAATGTCAACACACATTCAGCATTTACATTCAGGGTTGCTAGAACTTGCATGTGTGTGTGTGTGTATGTGTGTATGTATGTGTGTGTACATACACTGTACAGTAGTTCAGTCCCTGCCAATACCTTCCATTCATTTACCTCTATCACTGCTATGAGTGTGCAGGCCTCCCACCCACTCCTACTTTTATTCCATCAAACTATTTTTTTTTCATCCAACCATCATTTGTCACCTTACTCTCTCTCCATCTTTAACATTAAATGCAGTGTCAAAACTTACTTACATATTTCCCATCTGCCCTTTCTTGTCCATTGAGCAATTCTAAATGTTCCTATTCCTGTCATGTGCTGATTATATTCAGATACTTCCCATGTATAGATGTACATGCATGCAGCAGCCAAGGGTACATTTTTGGTCAACTAAACTGTACCTTTTGTATCCTTGCTGGGATGGAGAATATGATTCAAGAAGAATGTCTTTGCAGGCAAACAATAATGTATAATCTGATCTCCATATCTCAATTAGATTCAGCTAGATGACATAATGGTAAACAGTGGTGTAACTTCCTGCTAACAGACATCAACAAAAACAGAATTAAAATCAGCCTACACTGCCAATATTGGCTCTTGAAATATGAGTCCTCCTTGAGGACATGCCCACAATGTGATGAGCCAATAATGGCATCATCCTTTGGCATCAATACTGAGATCCATTTTGAAAGTTTATAAAAGTATCCATGCAAGGTTCTGTGGTATTCTATACAGTACTTACACAACAGTTTTCTAAAGTACTTACACCACAGTATTCTACAGTACACACACAATAGTACTTACAGTATGAGTCATACCATACGGCATGTCCTCATTGGGCAGGACGAATAATTGCATCACCCTTTGGCATCAACAAAGGGATTCATTTAGGGGGGAAAAAATAGTTTCTAGGAGTATCTGTGCCAAGACTCTGATATTCCACTTACACTGTGAGAATAGGAAATCTTTTTTGTTTTACAAGAGATTGATTGACAGTCCCAAACCGCAGAGCCAAGCAGTGTTCTGTTCTTAAGAGCCACCTATGATACCCTAAGAACATGTTTGAACCACTGCCTTACTGCTGTGCTTTGCTGGTCATTTTGTAATCAGTACAGTATGCAGAGAGGGTATGTGGATGAGGATACAGCATTAATCTCCTAGGAAAGACATACAGTATGACTGCCACTCTATCCCCTTCTTTCTTTCTCTCGCTCTCTCATAAATGAAGGAATGATGACATTAATCTTAAATTACAACTTTGTGATGATGAACAAAGTTGTTCAACTCAACTAATAGAACATTCAATATTTCTGAGTTTCATGGCAGTTGCAGTAATGATGACAACATATGGAGCTCACAGAATGCTGGCCTAAAACAACATTCCACCATGTTAACGCCTGAGTTTTTGAGTTACAAAAAGCTGAATATTTTAAAAAGTAGGCCTATAATGAGTTTCAAAAAGTTGAATACAAGTAAAACATCCCTGCACATTGTAAAGTTCGATTGGTGTGAATGGCTTAAAAGTAGTAGGAGTAGCAGGTGGAAATTCGGAAGAAAGAGAGTAAAAGAAGTACAAGAACAGTAGTTGAACTTTCTCAAGCAAGCCCACTAATTCTACATAAGCCTGTACAGTTCCAAAGCCCTGTGGCAACAACACAACTACTGTGCTAAAACTCAGTCTGAACCATGGAACGACTTTTAGCATACTTTTTAAAATAGATTTTCAGTAGTTCAGTATCAATCTCTAGCAATGGTTCATATCCCAAATCGTCATTAACAGATTTATTTTGATTGGCAAACCTCAAACTATTAGACTTCATAATAGACTTTATGCTATTCCTCTTCTATAAGCCTTTAATTTTTCATCATTACTTCCAAAAGCTGACTGGAGAGTATAAGCAACAACTTATTTTAGCAGATGCAAACTAAAATCCACTCACTCATGCGGCATACCCCAAAATCTCTCTCTGGGTACAGAGCATATCATTGTGGAAGCCGCCAAGCCTTGCCACTCGATAGCATGTGCACGCACATGCACACGCGCACACACACACCAAATAGGATTCATGGTCACAGAGTTAATGTAATTTGTGTAATTCTGTTATCAGGAGCTCCAGTAGGCTTCCCTCTTTTCACATTTTCTCTCCATCTTCTTTGTGTTAGTGTGTTTGGGAATGGCAATGGAAATATGTACCAAAAAGGGTGGGAAGCATGAGATGCTTTTGAGTGGGACTGCAAAGACTAGTGTTGGTGATGTCTTTTATCTTGGGTATCCTCACCAAGGCATAATAGATGTGGTGTGTGTGTGTGTGTGTGTGTGTGTGTGTGTGTGTGTGTGTGTGTGTGTGTGTGTGTGTGTGTGTGTGTGTGTGTGTGTGTGTGTGTGTGTGTGTGTGTGTGTGTGTGTGTGTGTGTGTGTGTGTTTAAATACCTAGCCTCTTAGCACCCGAAACTCTACCTGGCTCTGGTCTGTGGACAGCATAGAAGGTTATGGGTAGATAACTATGAGAAAAGCTGATCATTATGGCTGATCATTATGGTTAGACAAAAATAATGTTGTCTGCTCTATTAATGCATTTTCTCACGGTTATTAAGGGTGCAGAGTCAGTGGCCTTGATAAAAGCATTGGATCAATGACTATAGCCTACTATAGATGAATATGTAGAATAGAAGGAATGTAGATGGTCCTCCACAATCCCTCTGTGGAGAGAGCATCTGATACTGTCTCCATCTCCTATACTCTCCTCTCTTGGCCCCCGGCCATTTCAGGCCCTAGCTGAGGTGGCGTGTGCAGACAGAACACTGTAGAAGGATTTATGATCACTTCATGCCTAGCTACTTTGCTTTTTTCTACTCTACTACAGTACTTTATTGTTCTCCATTTGTCATTTACTACTGCATACTGTTCCACATCATCCTAATCTACTCTATCCCCTTCTTTTTGAAGAAAAAAAAAGCCTGCACACTGTTATTCTCCTTAATATCACTTTTAACAACGGAGCATTAAAGTGTGCAGGGCTTTTTGTCTTTTATCATGTGCATCTCTTCGTCCAGCACCTAAACACAATGTTATGTGCATAAGACAACGTTACTCTATTGCCATACATTTTTTGGTCTAATCTGTTCCAACTCTTGCTCTGACTAACACTGCATTGTTCAGAGTAACACTTAATAACCGTTAAGTTGGATGGTTCTCTAGCTGAGGCTCCTCTGCTGCTCTCTGAGCCCAGCTCAGTTTGACTTTCCTCTGCTTTTCCACACATCTGTCTCACTCCAAGGACAGACAAGATGAGTACAGTCAGACAGCAGGCTCTAGCAGTAAAGCAGAGACAGTGGTGCTCAGCCACGGCCTTATTCAGCAGCACACGGCCGGAGAGCAGACCCCCATTCAGCTTTGTTTACACCAACAACCCCGGGAGGGAAGGAAAGACTGTAGGCTTAACTCAGAGAGGCTTAATGATATGGGAATGCTTCTATTCGACAAATATTGACGGAGATTTGCTCTTGTCTGACACTAAGTGCTGTTTTTAGTTTTCCAGTGCCTAGTTAAATCTGCTCGTCACCAGTTGAGGGTGTAATATGAAGAACAGGAAACTACACTGCAGAAGTTTGATATAGGTTTCCCTACAAAATTAGCTGATCATTATCTTTTTTAAACAATCATACAGTACCCATTTCTTATTAAAATCTCTCAAAGCCTCAACATCAAAATATTAAATGAATTATTAGTGAGAAAGAAATTGCCCTGATGTAAGATACAGTTTTGATAGTCCATGCATTATGACAGTCTTCCTTGCCATCAATTGACATTGTTAGGTGTTTTGTCACTCTTTTGAGAGAGGTATCATTACAATGTTATGGCATTGTACAGACTGTACCTCTCCGCACCCATAAGTGAGGACATTACAGCCCACCCCATAGAGCTAGTCTGGACTATATCATCTAGCAAGAACAAATAACCCTAGACTTTGATCCATTGGTGTGAGAAGTTGGGACTTTGCAAATGTTGAAGGCGCACTTCCTGAAGATGGGGATAGTAAAGCGACCATGCATGTTTATGAGACATTACAACACTTCCGATATTAATTGACTATTGTTATAGGATGTAGTGCGCTGGGCTCAAGAGCAAGGGATAATACTAGCAAGGAACTGACCTCTGACAATGCTGCAATAAATAAAGTTAGGTGCATGTATCTCTGAAAAGGCATACCGTATAACAACAACCATGTTGGAGTGTGTACAGTAGATGACTCATTAGATAAACCCCTTCATAAGAGCTACGTAAGCAGATAATAATAATAAAAAGGGTTCCAAGTTGACTACTACTGTTCCAAGACCCATATCCCTGTGAGAGACTGTGCCAAGGATCTGGCCCTGGTTTAGCCTCCTAGACTCTTCATTCACCTTGGCAATGTTCCAATGCTCTGCTCCGTTCACACACACTGCGCATCGCCTTTAAATGCTCAGATGAGCAGGGTGATGCATTCACCAACCCCAAAGGCTCCTGTGTGTGCAGAAGCCATCAAATGCTTCTCCACATGTCAAGCCTCAATCCTCACCTAAGGTACTGTACAACAGCAGCTTTAAGTTGCAGTTGTATTTGTTGATATAAATCATTAAATACAGAATTTGAGAGGAGGACAAATAAACATATCAACAGAAGGACTACAGACTGACATGTTCTCTGATGATGGGAGGTGAGATATCCAGTGCATAATGCTGTGGAAACCCAGAAATGACTCCAGCTTTTTTCCCCCCAAAAGTCTACTTTATTTCCTTTCATCATCCTTCCATCAACCCTATACAGTAGCTACAGTATTAGGGTAGGTCAGAGCTCTTTGTACAATTCAATCAGAACAGAGGACTTCGCTCCTTATATACCTGTATCTCTCCCCTCTGTTATGTAATCACATGAACCTTTTGATAGAGCCATCTCTATCTATGCACTTGGAAACAGCAGGATCTAGCAACCGTAAAACCTGCCTTTCAATAATTTAAATTCATTCCTGCAACAATCTTTTCCCATCACAGGGCAGTTTTAGCCAGGTATTCCAGTTGAGCCCCTTCCCCCTACCCCTTTTCCATCTTCAAAAAGCACTCATCTCAGCATGTTCTCTGAGAGAATACATCTATGATAAGGTCTGTACAGTAGGTGGCTTAGAGACATGACCAAAAAGACGGGAGAGTGTACTCTCTTTTCTCTGTCAAGCACAGTATGCCATAGGGAGATGGCAACATCAGATACCAATTTTCCTTGGTCAAAACGTGATTCAAATGATCACTTGTTACCCTTACTTTTAAAGTAAATTAGAGGTAGAGGTGTCTGTGACTGGTCTACTCTGGTGAAATAGCAGTTCTAACCCTGCTGCCCTCTCACTTCCCTTGAAGTGTTGTATGTACTGTTTATCGTCTCAGAAATCTCAGAACTTGAAATATGAATAAGATTTTTGGATATGAAAGATATAAAACTTTTCAAACAAGAGAACCTTGTATAATAACCATAGATCGGTTCTACTGTGGCAATAATTCCGTTTCAAAGAGGAGTAGATTGTTATCCTGTACTCAATCTCAACACAACATTATCATTGTTAAAATCAGATTACTAATTGCCCTAAAACATCTCTCCTAAAATTCAAGCATATGGATAAATAGCCCACTGCATTAACAAGTTGAAATCTTAACTCTGAATATGCATTCGCTCCCACAGGAAAGTATCTGAGTAGGCCTACCTAAACACATACAGATTAGGCATTGTTGACACCCTTGTTTAAGACACAGACTATCAATTCCATCAACAGAAGCCCCTGCTTAGCACTGTATATAGTATTACATGGCATATTTCTCTGTTGTGGCTGTAGCTCTCTGATCCCATATCCTGTTAGCCCAGCATGGACAACACTGCAGAGAGTCCCGTGGGAAATCAGTCCATTGCATCATTGCCTCCGCTAGAGGTGAAAAAATAAGGAGATATATAGGGAGGACAGGCGACATTATCATGCTTATCGAGTCTTGAGCACGGGTCAGTGAATACAACATCCGGACCTGCAGCATTATCACTTAATTGTGTGTGTGTGTGTGTGTGTGTGTGTGTGTGTGTGTGTGTGTGTGTGTGTGTGTGTGTGTGTGTGTGTGTGTGTGTGTGTGTGTGTGTGTGTGTGTGTGTGTGTGTGTGTGTGTGTGTGTGTGTGTGTGTGTGTGTGTGTGTGTGTGTGTGTGTGTGTGTGTGTGTGTGTGTGTGTGTGTGTGTGTGTGTGTGTGCGCGAGACAGTATAGCTAACTAATTGTGCCCCCAAGAGTAGGCTTAATCATACAACTTTACAATGTTATTCTTTAGAGGAGGGCGAGCGCTACACATAGTAGATATAACACATAAGTATATGGTGTGGGATGTGAGAGGTAAAAGAAAAATGGCAGGAGCATGGGGTTCAGTTCATTCTCAGCTATTCTACTAACAGTTCATTTTTATGCGTCGCATGCACCATTGATATACCCGTTAAATAACTGCTGAAATACACTCCCACATTACACAGTTTGATCTCGTGACACATTTTAAGTGACATTTGCTCAACGCTGTCGCTTGAATCATGTTCATAATCAATACACCTCAGACCTGTCAAGTCAATGAACAACATCATCGGACGTCAGTGATGCTTCGCGTCGTGTGATGAATCTATTCGCATCACAAAACATACAGGATACTTACTTGTCGGACACTGAAGGTGTTACATTGTTCGTTTCATCAACTTGCAGTATTCCTCTTGAATTCAACCGCTTTAAAAGGTACCAGTAATTAGTTGCATTACCAAGAAAAAGAGATGGAAAGAGCACTGTATGGATTGCGGCGTACGTTCACCCGATGAATAGCCTAGGCTCAGCGCGCAGCCGGTGTCCCTGGAAGAATGCAACAGTCCTGATGGATGAATGTTCAATAGAGGTCAGAGAGTACAGCAATAGCCACTATCATTCAGGGAGAAAGAGCGTCGTCACGACAGTGTAGCTCACTCAGACGCGAAAAAATACAGACGCCAGTGTTAAATCGAAAAGCTGTTTTCCGCGTGTGTTGCTGGGAAAGAATGCATGGCACTTGAAGCATGCTATACGCCGTTATCTTTTATGGGGTCCTTGTCTGCGCAAAATATGGAAGCAAAAATAATCGAGATGGAAATTCAGATACTTCCAACAAGTGAGAAGGAATCATGGGAGAATGGTGGAGGAGCGCTTGAATGAGTAGACCAATGGCACTAGCTTGTTCGCAAGTAAGGTCGGGAAGGAGTTCTAACGCTTGTCACAAATTTAGGGGCACCCTAATTGTAGAGACGCCGGCTTAAAGGTCATAAACTGTTTCAAGTGTTGCTTATACTTCAATGTAATTTACAATGAGAGTCTCGAGTGTCATGGTGCCAGCAGTTGACAAAATATTCGCGACAAAAATGTACAAAATAGTTTCATTTAATCTCAGCAATGGAATACGATTTCAGCAACAAATTAAATAAGTAGGTCTACAAAAATGCGATCTAGTAATTGAACTGCCGCCAATCAGGCTACTTAATCGAATCTACTCACTGTCAAAAGAAAGCTACCACAAACATTGACAGAACTATCAGTCCTCTTTATTGGAAACTGGAGATGGTGGGGTAAGAGACTGCAAAGGCAGTTGTCCAAGGCACTGAAAGGGTGAATGGTTCCTATAGCCTACTGTCTTGTACAGTGGTCCAACACAATTTCAGCTCACGACCTCAGAATGCAGATATGCTACCAATTGCGCTCTGTCAAGTATGTTTAGTCGTATGGTTAAAAAAAAAAATCAAGGGAGTCGAAATTACTTTGAAATGCTACATGTCAAGTTCTGTTTATAGCCAGGTGGACTATAACTGTACCTTGAGAATGTAGATTGGAATCCTAATTTTCAATGATGATGACGAATGCAGTTTCCAGTTCAATGTGTTCTCCTTAAAAAAGCATTAGGCTAGCCTTCATAGTTCACTAAACATGGTTTGTGTTCCAAAATGCGTTCTTGCACTCTTATCTGTGCAGATTAGATTGGTACATGAACCCTCACCATGTTTCACAGAAATGTATAATGCACTGCCTCCATATTGAAAGAGGGATAAGCATTCACAGGATTTCATTTACTTGTGAACTCGAAAATCACAAATACAATGTCTATAGAAATTATTATTCACCCCTTGCACTGTTTATATACTCAAATATATATATATATATATATATATATATATATATATATATATATATTTGAATTCGAGATAATTTGACAACGGAAATGTGGTAAAAATGTAAAGACGTTGGCAATGCAACGTTGGCAATGCAAATGCAATAGTGCAATCACCCAGTGACCCTGATTCTTGTCAGTAGACTGGGGAGTTTTTCTTTTTGAACGGATCACAGGCAAAATTCTGAAGGGAAAATTCCTTCAGCCCGCAAAAGACCTCACGCTCTGAAAAAAATTGTACCTTCCATCATGACAGCCACCTCAAATTACAAGGGTTACACTGAAGTGGCTTGCCAAGAAGACAGTGAATCCCAGTGCCAGTCACAGTTCTAACTTGAATCCTCTTGAAAATCTGTGAAAGGTTCAGGCATGTTGATACAAACAATTGTCGAGAGGAGTAGAGGTCATTGAAGCATGCAACCCAGTCAGTATACTGTATGGATGGACAGAGTGTATTGATTAGTTGAGATGCTAGGACCAGCAGGTCTGAAACCAGATCTAGGTTTGCTGGGTCAGATAGTTCCCCAGACACTCTGAGAACTGTGACCTTAAAGAACAAGGACCATGCATCAGCTCTCTGTCTGATTGTTATTAATGGGGCTGATTTTCCTCATTGACAATAGTAAGGCTACAGGGTTGCGTTCGATCACCCTTGCTTACAAGCAATCCATTAAACTAATGCCTACACAGGCAAGCAGTCAGCTAGTCCAGATTCCAACCCAGACTCAATATCAACTACAATTGACGATTTGATAAAAAAGGAGGGAAATTACTTCCATGCAAACTCCCATGAATGCTCCAGAGGATGGCAGAATGTGATTTCGGAAACAGATTTTATGATACCTTGGTGCAGGGAAGAGTAGCATTTCTATGGCAACTACCAGCTTCCTGGTGAGTGAGGTCTGCGTTGGTCAGACCGGAGCTAATATAATTTCCTGTGCTACAGGCAGGGCACTCTTACATGATGCTTATCTTGACTGCCCAGCACTGATGTACTGTACTTTCTCTCGGTCAAAGGGAGAGGCAAATGTGTTCTTCTAACAGGCATCAATCACAGTACCATTCCATCCTGACAGAAATACACTGGATGGCCCTACTACACTGATAGGGTGTTGTCACATCTGTCTAGCTGAGCAATTACTCTTTGAGAATTGTTTTTTTGGGTGTGTATGTTTAGTGTGCATTCATCGTAATACTATACCAATAAATTGCCACAACAACGCCCGCTTTCCAAAATACAGATTTCCATCACTAGATTGATGAGATTTCGGGAGACAAGTAGCCTAATTCATGTACAATGCAGCTTCTTGTCATTACTGGTCTTGCTTCAGCATACTACTAGTACAACATACTTATAGTAAGTGGGCTTGCTTCACTCTATTCTCTCCACCCACTCCACTGAACTACAACAGACTCATCTGATCTATCTATCTTCTAACCTTCTCTTATCTGGCTACCCTATCCTCTGACCATTTTTTATCCATCCTACCATCTCACTTTCTTTCCACTACCTAGCCATCATCTTTTCTTCCCATCACCTGTCTATTCCTACCAGTTTTACCCCACTCTCCCTACACTCTACCCATTCCACTGAACTACCAGGCTCATATAATCTATCTAACCTTCTCTCATCTATCCTTCTCTCATCTATTCACCTATCTAACCTTCTCTCATCCATCCAGCTTTATATCTATCCATCCATATCTATTACATCTATCTATCTATCTACAGTATCTATGTCTTTCAACTATCAATTCATCCATCCAACAAACCAAACCATCTGCTACCATGATAAAACTTTGCAACTTTCCTCTGGAACTTATTTTTCTAGTTTTTATTCAAAATCTCTTTCTTCCTTTCTCTGAGTACATAACAGATGAGCATCAGGATATTCAAGACACAGAAAGTGTTACAGCCAAATGACCTCTGGGACAGCAGAGGAGTGAAAGAGATGATTGACCATGACTAAGCATTGTGCTGGCTCCCTGTAAATGTATCCATATCCATCAGGTGATATTCACATCTCTCTCCCCCTCGCTCGCTGTACACAGTAGGTTGCTAGAACCCACACAGTAAGGGATAACACATTAATTTAGCCATCTATCCAATCATAATCGATGCACCCACTTTCATCTATACTTTTAGGGTTAGGGTTAAACCATATGTAAACTCATAAGGGTTCAATATATACAAAAAGAAGAAAATAGATAAATGACAGAAATCCTTTCTATTACTTTCAATTTAATGAGTATAATTTCCTGTCTTATCTGTGAAAATGTTAAATTTCATTAAATTATAAGAATGTAAATATACAAGTGAAACAGTTGCCACGACAAGTGATATCCAACAATTGGGGCATATTCTCCCTCATGCCTACTACTGTACATGTTGCATGAACAAAGCCCATTCTAGACGATTCTGCAGACAGATATGCAGATGTGCAAAACTCTATTACATGTGCCTCCCATAAATAAGCTCTAATGGAACTGTCATCTCACTTGTGCCATCACACATTAACTAAGCCTCAAACCTGACAAGAGCAAATTGTGGCAGCACACACACTTCAAATCCTTATGTAAAGAATTGATTACGCTAACATTTCTGACCTTTCCGAATCGAAAGAAATAGATTACCAGCTCATTCATCCTATGGTGTTGAATTTTGTTGTAGTGGACCACTAGGTTCCACCTGCATCTGTACCACATTGTTTTGAACAGATACTGCGAGTATTACTGTTTGAATTTCATTATTCCAAGCCCATTGGACCCAGACCAAAAAGACCCATAGGACTCCTTCGACACACCCACCTCATCCCTGTGGCCACTGGCCACGTTCCCAACATGGAGCAGAGCGCTTAAGTACTTTGCCCCGAGGGCCCCTTTAAGGCCTGCATTAATTCACATACTCAAAAATAATCCTCCCGGCAAGGTCTGCCCTGGATGGGACTGCCTTGCCTGCCCCAGGCCCTTCCCCCATCCTCTGGCCGTACTACATTCCATTACTGAGGCCTCCATGGGTCTGATATTATTGAGTTATGGCTATAGAGGGGTTGCCCGCACATCCTAGCTCGATTGGTGAGGGTATTGCCTTTGACATTTCAAAAAAGTGAAAGTGACAACTCTCATGCAATGTTTAGCTGTCGTTAGTTGGTCCGTGCTTAACCAAAGTACCATTGAAAATGCCCTGTGGGTTTTGAGGGGATGACAATGAAAAGCTTCTCACTTTTCTTTCAGTTAATTTGTTCCTCAAATTCAAAAAGGAGGGTAAAAATAAAAAATTACCCTCTATATCAAATTACCCTCTGCAGCCAACTACGACTCAAAACACACACACACCCCCACCCACCGGTGCTGGCGGGGATCAGGGATGGGCCGGAGCCATTACAACTCAGCAGCAGAGACAGAGGCAGTGGAGAGGGGGTGCAGACTCACAGCTAATGCCTAACGGATTGTGAGTGTGTATGAGGATGTTGACATTATGAATATAGTCAGTATCTGAATAACTTGTGTCTGCATATCCATCCATATGCACAGAACTAGTCATGTATCATTGTGTTGAAATATAAACATGGGTAGCAAGGGAGGAGACAAAACCATATCTTGTTTATATTTGCCTCATTATACTGTACACTCATTGGGAACTTTATTAGGAACACTATACTTATACTGGGTAGGGCCTCGCTTTGCTCTCAAAACAGCATCAATTCTTCGTGGCACTGATTCCACAAGATGTTAGAAACATTCCTTTGAGATTCTGGTCTATGATAACATGATTGCATCACGCAATTCCTGCAGATTTTTCAGGTGCACTTTCAAGTTGTGAATCTTCCGTTCTCCCACATTCCAAAGGTGTTTTATTGGATTCAGATCTGGTGACTGGGAAGGCCACTGAAGAACACTGAACTCGTCATGTTCATGAAACCAGTTTGAGACGACTTCTGCTTTGTGACATGGTGCAGAATCATTCTGGAAGTAGCCATTAGAAGATGGGTAAATTGTGGTCATGAAGGGGTGCACATGGTCAGCAACAATACTCAAATAGGCTGTGGCATTCAAACAATGATTGATTGGTATTAACGGGCCCAAAGTGTGCCAAGAAAACATTCCCCACACTATTACACCACCTCCACCATGAGAAGGTGTACAGGTGTTCCTAATAAAGTGTTTGGTGAGTGTATGTATACAGTATCTGTTTCACTGCAGAAAATGTTTCCTGGATCACAGGACCGACATGATCACAATAAGAGCGTCTCTTTGGTCTGCAGTATTAAATGTGTATCAATAGAACATTCTGAACCTTTTTGTTTTCAGGTCAGAGACTAACACCACCAGTTGCAAGAGAATACAAGAATACACATCTTTACTTAACTTTAGAAGTGCTTATAAAGCCTTGTGCACTGTGGGTCTGTCACTTGTGGACATCATTAAATGGAGACATTATCATGTTGCTTCATCCAAGATACAGAACACTATCCATACGATCCTGACCCTGAACGTAAAACAAATACTTTCTCACTAGATGTTCAATACAAATCACAGCTTCTAATTCACCAGCGGTTTAGCAGACCCAGATACCAGTTTAATACCGCCATGTACCTTCATGCTTTCTGATGCTAATTCTGGTGCTCCCACATTACAGTATGCTACGTATACAAGTTCCAAGGCTAATCTGGTTTCTGTGCTGCCTGCCCTCCCCCCATTTGATCTTAAAGCATTACCCTGCAGCTTTCTCCCCCGCTACGGTAATTGCTAATTGGCTAAACGAGTGGAGTTCAGTGCACAGAGCCAATGAGTATCCTAGGACACACCAGTGTATCTGGCCTCCTGTTGGCTGTCATTTGCACCCAGTATGGAAGACAAAAGGGCTGGGCTTGGTTGGCTAGATGACATGCTGTTTCTTATAATGATATGTTTTGTAATTAGAATCCCCCCTGCGTCCTCTGACAGTGATCGTTTTGACAGAAGGGAACATTTGAGGTGGAGTAGTACAGACAATGGTGAGTGGGTGATAAATGGGCCTACTAATAAGGTAGCGTAATTTCGTCATGAACACAGCTTTGCTGAAGAAACAGCTGTCAACTCGGCTCATGCCACATTTGCGCATAATGCAGACAAGCTTTCTAAGCATGGCTAGTTGTTGTTTTATTTATTGTTTTTGCATCATTATCAAGTCCTTGGTTTATTCTCTCCGAGTAACATGTCTATGCAAGGTACTGTACAGCCTTATTTGAAGTGACACACCACGAAGAGGAGAGCGCAGGAACGAGGGAGGCAACATGAATAAGAGAGAGGAGCGAGGGAGTGAAGGGGTGAGTCAGTAGTTTGGTAGAGTACAGTCTCCTCCCTAGGTAGGGTCAGAGTTGGCGCCGTCAGACATGGTGGTGATGGGGTTGGGCTGACTTGGCCAGAGAGCTGGAGTCACAGAGAGCACAGTGGGGGAGATGGGAGGGTGACTAACTGCTTTTCCTCTCATCCTGCTCACTCCCTTTTTTATATCCAGACTATACATATCAATACAGCCCATCTTGGCCTTGTTTCCTTGGCACCACAAGTGAGAGAAAACATTTTCAAAATGGAATATTGTCATTGTAATGTCAAATGACCTCATTCCATTTAGAAAATGTGACTGAAGCTAGTCATCTCCAAATGTGTTTTAGTTAAACTATATATACACCTATTTAAATGTAGGCTCTATACTCCACCAAATTGTTTTTTACATCAAACAATGACTATGAGGCAAATGTACAGAATGTCAGGTATTTTCATAAAAATATATTTTCCCATTGAGAAATAAAAGCTCTTTATGAATGTCATCCACAAAGGGAAATCATAACTATTTGGACAAATTAAGTATACCAAGTCTGGTGCGCTGTGGACTTGAGCATGAGTAGAGTCTAGATGTGTTCTTGCTAACCCCTACACTTTATTTGAATTTTGTTTGTTTTAAAACTTGACTTAAAGCCCTATAAGTGGCTGGCCATGACGAGACAGACAAATAATGTAGTATCTTGCAACGAAAAAATTAAGTCTCCATCAAAAAATTGCATCAGCAGCTCATCACTCTCCACTCCACTATATCAGTAGTGCAATTTCAAGGGGGAAATGTCTACCCAACCCAAGCCAGCTCTGTTTAAACATTAGCAGCAGTGGAAAGTTTGAACCTGTTATTTTTTAGAATTAACAAAACAAGGTTGCATAGGAGAATAACAACTAGTGTGACAATTCAAGATATTGATGGATTTACAGACATATTTTCAATTACATTTATTCTCAAAAATAAAATGACATTTTCCATTACTTTTATGTTCTGTTACACAACAGTACCATTTTTTTAAACTTTTTCTCCTGATAAAAAATACCCTGCAGAACAATTAAACAGGAAACTGATTGAAAAGAAGGAAACTTACCAGGTTACTATAATTATGGCAGATTTGGGTTAATCACAAAAATACATTAAACTTACTCACTTAAGTGTGCCTGATGATATTAACTAAAACTGAAATGCAAAAAACCCAACAGGAGTTTTTGCTTTTGGTTAATTTTCAAGGAAGTAACTAACTGCACATTTCTCAGTCTTTTGGGGAACCTTGGAAGAGTTACAAGGCTACACGACAAACTCCAAAAACTAAGAGGATGATGTGGCTGAAACTTAATTCTAACAAATGCTGGTTATACTGTACATATAATAAAGAGGTTGCTGGTCAGCAGTGCGTGTGTATGCGGGTTCAGACCATTTTGTGGGGGTACCAATTGAGGAGGTGGGCACCGGCCGCCAGGCGGGCGGATGGGCCCAGACTGAAAGGGGAGGAGTGACGGACATGGAGCACTTCCCCCGATCCGAAGAGAGGGAAGATGAAGCTGGGGGTGGGTGGACAGAAGGCTGAGGCCGGGACACACACACCTGGATAGGACATTAAAAAACCCACAAGCTTAGAGAGGACAGATCTCTTCAGTGGTAACAAAGAGCCAGAATGATCCTTACTTGATATCTACTTGCAAAACTAATATTTTTATGCTGGTCTCCCATAAACAGTGCATACGTTCTGTGGAAGTCTAGTTTCTGTAAAAGTCTAGCTTGGCCCTGAACATAAGATCTGGGCCGTAAGGAAGAATACTGAATAGTATATATTTTTTGTATTCTATGGCTATTTCATGTCTTATATTCACAGCTGAACCGGAAACACTGCCCTGTAACAATGTATCAATATCAAGGCAAATCTAATTAGATAATACAATTGGGGCAAATAGCTATGGTAACAGGTCTAATTGAATCCATGTCACTTTCTCAGTGCAGGACCATCTACCACTGGGTTTGCAGGGTTGAAATCAATATGCCCTTCGTGTATCGATGGTAGCGGCTAATTTCATTGGGGTTTTTTAGCATCATTAGTGCTCTGGTTAACCCCTGGTGTGTGTGTGTGTGTGTGTGTGTGTGTGTGTGTGTGTGTGTGTGTGTTTGGGTAATGGTCATCATACCGTATGGGGAGCTCTGGGTCTGCATTAGTCCAGGAGTGTGGAGGCTCAGTGTTCTCAGGATGGGGGGCTGGGGGGGCACAACGATGTGGGGCAGTGGAGGCACACCCACCCCTACGTAGCCATGACAGGGCTGCTGCTTCACCTTCACACTTGCACTGGGTGGAGGCGGCTTCAATGTCTGAGGGAAGGAGAGGGTGAAGTAAGCGTTTCTATATGCATTGACTGGGACAACTAAATGAGCTTTCTCATAATGACTCTTTGGAACTGGTTGGATTGAGTCTCATTCAAAAGAAAATTGAGGGCCCTTATAGTGCAAATAAGCCAGCATTCAGCATTACCACCACTTTAACAAAAATGTCAGAGGCACAAACTTCAAATTCCTTTATTTGTCCTGGTCTACTTTCTCATCCCTGTGCCTTTCTCCAATGATTTCACAAATGAAAACATTTTATTTTATTTTTTATTAACAAACAATTAAGTCTGCTCCTGTGGGGTGTCCCGGGGGAATTTGCAGGGGCAAAGGCCTAATGAGTGACAAACAAGACAACACCAGGAGACTCTAATTGCTTTTCAATACAACAACTTCCATGGGACCAGCAACCTATTGTGTAGAAATGTGATTAGCAGGCATATTGCCAGAAAACAATAAAACTACTAAATCTACAATGTCCAGCTGTCTGATATTGGAAGATATTGTTATATCATCATGTCTTTCCTTTTGTTTCCTTTTTTTGAGTGGAGCATATATTGGACATGATGGAAAATCGTCTTCTGTGTAGCCTCACCTTTTTCAATCACCATCCCTGCGGCTTCCCTGAACAGACAAGTGGAGGTGTCCCACAAGCACCAAGTTTACCAAAGGTGGTATTGTATGTTTAGAATCTCAAAAGTTCAAAGGAGTCTTTGCCAGGCTTTGAGTAGCTTGCAGATGAAAGCCTAGGAAAGAAGGCTAGATCCAGGCTTCATGGATTACAGCTAACGTGCTAATTAGTTGGTTTGATATTGAAGCTTGGAAGGAGTTGTACATTTTATTCAATTTGCTTTTCCAATTATTGTATATTTTTTCCGATGGTGTTGACTACTACTCTTATGACATATATACAGTACCAGTCAAAAGTTTGAACACACCTTCTTATTCAATGTTTTTTATTTATTTTTTTATTATTTTCTACATTGTAAATTAATACTGAAGACATCAAAACTATGAAAGACACATATGGAATTATGTAGTAAACAAAAAAGTGTTAAACAAACCAGAATATGTTTTATATTTTAGATTCTTCAAAGTAGCCACCTTTTGCTTTGATGACAGCTTTGCACACTCTTGGCATTCTCTCAATCAGCTTCATGAGGTAGTCACCTGGAATGGTTTTCCAACAGTCTTGAAGACTTCATTTTAGGATATCACCAACAAAATACAGTCAAATCTGTGTCCTTACCTTAGTTGTGTCTCGGTGGTAACCCAGGTCTTGGGCTGCCTTGTGCTGTACCACCTCTGGGGTGGGGGGGTCCGGAGTCCAACCCTGGTCCCAATCACTACAGTTAAGCAGAGAGTCCTTGGCCAGCAGGGCTCCAAATGGGTTGGCCTGCAAGAAACCCATTCACAACATTATAACATTACACACAATAGAACAGTTAAGGCATTTCATATGACATCTGATAACCCATCAGATACACTACTGGGAAACAAGGGTAAAGATAATGCTATAATGGTAACTGTAAAAAACATTGTTCTAATTCATGTGAGCTACAGTGTTTCCACTGCAATGACAACTATAAAGCAGGGCAAACAATAACGACAAGTATTGTTGGGATCACTTTCAGAGAGATTTTTGTGCATTAAACCTTTTAAAAGCCCGGAGTTCACACTATAATAATCAAATTGATTTACTGCTAATAGTCATGCTTCATCTATTGTACATATTCAAACTCTTGTTCAATCTGAGGGCGTGATAGAGGGTCAGTGGTCATACCTGGGCCTTTAAATTGACCTCTGTCACCTCGATGAACTCCAGCTCTGGGAGGTCAGGTAGCTTCTCCTCTTCTTTTGCTTTGCTCCCAACAGCAGGGTTTGCAGCCTAAAATACACATATTGCTCACCACATGCACACTTACACAAATAGCAGATCTAAATGGACACGTCAAAGGTTTCATTTTGTAGCTTTTACCTATCCTGCCAGATCAGTGATGACTTCAAGGAAGGAGGGATCACACTCCACTGCTTTAACTACAGTAATAACAACTCTCTCTCCCTGCATGTTCAATACAAAAACAACACAAACCTACACCAAAAAACCACTCCCAATCAATTCAACTGGTGATAATCATTCAGGGTTACTATGAGGAAATACTTTTGAATTAATGACTGTTTAAGGCACAATCTGGGATTTGTTTTGCTGTTCAATGTTCATTTCAATTCACGATATACAGTATACCCACTGATTCTCAAATAATCAGATTTATAAATGTCTAATGAGCTTAGTACAAGTGTCTTACAACCCAAGATATAAAGTTGTTTTAGTTTATTAGTAAGTATTTTTTTTAATTGTAAACAAACAATGTATAGCTTTGAAATATGTTTAAAACTGTGAGTCCATACATCCAGAGCTCTATGCATGAATTTGAGCATGGTCACATTTCCCAAGCCCCGTCTCTCAACTGTATACTGTACCCTATAAAAACAAAGATATTGATTCCAAAATTACATGAACAATTATCCTTGCATTAAGATGGACAGAATTCAACTTGAGTGATTTGTTGATGACATTTTTGCATTTTAGCTCATTTTAAGAGTGTCATAGCAAAGGGTCTGAATACGTATGTACATGAGGTATTTCTGCATTTAAATTTTAATACATTTACTGAAATTTGAAAAAATAAAAAGTGTTTTGTCATTCTTGGGTATTGTCGTTGGATTGATGGCAAATTATTTTGATTTAATCCATTTTAAATTGAGCCTATAACACAATAAAATGTGGAAAAAGTGAAGGGGTCTGAATACTTTCCGAAGGCACTGTACCACAACAAGTGGCAGACCAGCCAAAACTAATTAAGGATTGCACCTTTAAGCAGCAGCCAATCCCAGATCTCCACGGTACAGTATCTATGGGGTGGATGAGTCCTTCCCTTCCCTCCCGACACAGCCTGAGAGTAATTCATCTCTTTCCCGTTGCAGCACAACCAGTTTAATGGCCTCTCTCTCTCTCTCTGGGTCTGGGCAGTAATTCACTCAGGAGGGGGAGGCTTGGAGAGAGCTAGAGCTGGACCAAGGCCCACTGTACTGCACTGGCAAAGGCACATCTGATAAGGCCAGTGTACATGGCCGTGTGCGAGTGTGTTATGAGTTTGCTACAATGAGAATGTGACGTGTGTGTGTGTGTGTGTGTGTGTGTGTGTGTGTACTGTACCGTTAGAATGGGGAAAGGGGAGCTCTTCCCCTGGGGTGTGCCAGGGGTATGGGTGCAGGGCTCTGGGGTTTGATCCACATCCATGTCTACTTCCATTCCTTCATCAAACACACCTTCGCCCAGATAGAGGGTCACAGGGTTGAACTGGTCACACAGCTGAAAGGAGAAATAAGTTTGAAAGAACAAATGGATGGATGCAATCGATCATTGTTGTTGAATGGGATGTATACAGTATGTGCGTGTGTGTATGCAAGTGTGTGTGTGTGTGCGCGCACGCATTACTGACCACTGAGTTGACTGCAGGGGGACAGGAGAGTCCGTGGCCCTGGCCCTGCAGGGCTCTGTGAATGTACACATCCTCCTCCGTGTGTGTGTCACACAGAAAGACCTGCAGAAAGTCTGCTTGGTAGCTGTGCAGGGCTGCCACCAGGGTGCGCTCACAGCACAGCTTCTGGAAGGAGCTGATGGCGTTCGAACTCCAACTGCCCTGGAACACCAAAACACACAGGCATAGGACAGTGTGTGATTCAATGTCTGTGTTTTGGTATGTATATTGATTGTTTAGTCGGTATGCTGCACAAAGAATTTCTTCATTAGAGGATAATAACGTTTTTGTTTTTTTTATTCTAATATTGAATGAATGAGAGAGTGCTATCCTGTATGTAAATGTGTGTTGTGGAAGTCAATGGGACTCTATGGGAGCAGTACAGTGTTAAAAGCTTGGGGAGATTGGTGGTCATTAAGAATGATATGAGATTGTGTGGAGCCTTACACCCATAGGCTTGATTCCAGTGAGCGATGAGGGGACCGCTTGTGCCGGGAGCTCAGAGTAACAAGACCTTGGGATGAGAAACCAGAGAGATATAGGGAGACGACAGCAAAACAGACAAGGAGGTCTAACACTTGTCATTAAAATGACCATTACATTTACGGGACATTGATTTTACACTACAGTATGTGGCAAGAAGCAGTCTCCCACACTATGGTGTCAACCCAAACCATATGCAAGTACAGCATTGTAAAGGGTCAGACTGCTTTCTTGTCACATATAGCTTATCTCAACATCAGGCCAGTTCAGATTTATTTTAGAGCCAAGCAATGCCAGAAGTGCAATGAAATACAGAGTGAACACCTATACCTAAAGTTTGTCACAAACAGGAGAATGCAAATAAAACTGAAGACATCCCATCATTTTTTAGATGGTAGCCTTATACTTGCTAGGAGGAGTGTGCCGGAGTCGTCATACTTGTCTGCGTTTATAGGACTTGATTCTCCTATCCGGATGATAGTTGTGATGGGACAACCGTGGGTGCGATTTTAATGCCTCAATGATGGGGCCGCGCATTGTGTGCAAGTCGAACTGCACCAGTCGGTCAGAACCGACCAATATTAGGATTTCAGATAATATCTGAAAATGATGATACGAGTATCTGTAAAATGCCCAAAATCTGAAACGAGAATAGTTTTTTCAGAGTACTCAACACATTGCTAGCAAAGGTGAATTGGAGTGGTAGCCAACCAATGGTAAATATGTGGACTGTTTCGTCTCAAGGTGAACTAAGTTTGACATTTACCTGTGAGACCATGAGTCAGTTACACAACAATGGCGAGGTGTCTCCTGATGCGTTTACATTCAGCAGTTTATGATGTTTGGACTTTCATTGCATATTGTCTGAACTTGACCAGAAGCATACTTGAGGAACTTGAGGCTGGTCCTGTCCACAGTGGTGAGGTCCCCAAAGTCCACATAGTAGACCTCCACCTGGGCTTGGCTGAGGATGCGGTGGATGATAACACGGTAGAACCACATGTCTCTGGGAGCCACGCAGCACACCTGGCCCTGACGCACAAAACGTGTGGGAAGGCAGTACCGCTCCGACAGCTCGGGACAGGTGTAGCAACTCCTAGGAGGAAGAGATGTTTCCCACAAAGTCTGACATTATTGTGCTATTCATGGTTCTGTGTTACTACTGAAGAGACAGTACTCAGATCTAAACATACGGTTACGTTCCAGGTCACCTACGGGCTGCGCAGATCAGCATTGTGCTTGCTACTGTACATGTAATTTATGTGGTTACCTGAGATATTAGACTCAAGGTGTTGTGAGATTTGATAATTTGCAGCATGACTACAATGAAGGGAACCATTTTTGGGAATTAAATGATAGAACAATTGTTTCAAACAAAACAAACAGAAAGTTTGTATTTGAGTCTGCAGTGATAACTGAGTGTGCATAACCAAGTGTGTGTGTGTTCGTACAGAGAAATGGAGCGGTATGACCTTGATATCTTTGGTTTCCAATCATGTTTCCCGGTCTAAGCGGTACCGTCTCCTCACCTCATCTCGATCATCATGTTCTCCAGGGCGCGGGCCTCCTGGGTCTCATCGAAGCGGATGTAAAAGTTGCTGGGTGAGTCCACGTGCTCCACAAGCACAGCTACCAGCTCCCGAGGGCCCCTGCGCGTGGGGGCCCTCAAGCGCTGGCCTCGCAGGGCGTCTAGAGGAACCACCTTCCCAGGGCTTGACCGTACCTGCACGGCAGGGAACATGTCCACCATCTGAGGGGGTAGAAACACACAGCCATGAGTGTACACAAACACACACACAAACACACGCATACACACACACTTGTGTTTTTACTTGCGTCACCACAAAGAGGCTTTGTGGACTGAATGGGGGTCCTTGAACATTTACAATCACCAAAGAAGATGTACAGAAATCAAACAACATCTATTCTTGTGAATGCGTTTTGGTTTCAGCCTCAATTGTTTATGAATTTGGTCCAGCTGCCACAGGGGGCATAGAAGCTATGGATTGCACCTTGAACAAAAGAGCAAGTACGACATACCAGTTGCTGATATCTTCTTAGACCTGAGTCAGATGGGTCTTTTCTCTCACCTGTTGGAAGGTCTTGGTGGCGATGCAGAGCTCTGTCTCTGACTTCAAGTCGTTGTCATCGGCGGCATAGTCCTCCCCCTCTCTCCGGTCCTCCCAGGGTGACTCCCCACAGCTGAAATAATAGCCTTGGCTGGACGGGTTCAGACCTTCACCCTGCTCGCTGGGGCTGTCGGGCTCTACAGCGCCTGGCCAAAAACATCAGGGTGATGCGTTTATAGAACGGCGAGAGCTATAGATTACAGTACTCACTTCTGCCCCTATCTTCAAATGACCCTTCCCCCAATGGGACAAATGGCTGTGATCTCTCAGTGAAATCGTACAAGCTCTCAAGAATGTGGGAATGCAGTGGTATTATCTGAATAGGATAGGATAGGATGTGGTCTCATTGGTTCTCCTTGCAAACAGCTCTGAATTGAAATACTGTGGTTGAAGTGGGATATAAATAAATGTTCTTTTCATTATGTCCTGGTCAGAGGGTGTTGTTTCGTGAGTACAGTAAACAGATGATGTGGTCTGTCTTTGTTTAATTTCTCTCTTATGTCCCTATCTATAATTTACCATTGAGGGTAGAATGTAAACATTTTCTATGACGTATTTGCCTTGTAATTAATGTAGAAGTATACAGTATTATTACATTTCATTTGATTCATTCTATTTGACCATTCTTGCACTAATCAGCACAAACTCAACAATTCTTTGCACATAGTGATAAATAAATATCAGTCAGATTATTAATATTAAGATATGCTTTGCTATTAGCAAAATATTGCCAAATTGCCTTGCCTCCGTATTGTAACTGCCATCCTATTAGGCCTTACACAAGGGCCTCCTCCTTAAAATTTTGGTCTAGCTCAACAACACACCTCTTTCGACCCATCAAGCTGACCTGGTTGCGTGTGGCCGGTGTGTTTGATGTCGGTGATCATCCAGTGGTGGCCCTTGTCCCCTCCCACGGGCCGCAGGTAGAGCGTGTCGCTCAGTGCACCCACCATCTCCGTTACGCTCAGGAAGCCGCTCTGGGCCACTGGCAGCTCCTCCCCAAACACCCTCTGTTGACCAGGGGCCAAAAGGACAAAGGTCAACAAAAGGTGAGAACGAGGTAAACAACATAGACAACATGGTGTTGCCGTACAGTAAAAGTACTTTTATGGTGAAATTACACGATAGGAAAATAGCATCATAAGGTTACCTGTGCAGTATGTATCATTCTCTCTGCTCAGATCATAAGAGCTGACGGATTTGTCTGTGGACTTTACTGACACAGTAAAAGCGCATAGCCACTGAAAGAAGAAGTGACTTTGTGCCCACTTGTACTTTTTTAACTTTAGCAAATGATGGTTTATATACCTTGCCAATATGTATAATTATATTTACTGTAGGGCCCACTTGTGTTCATGTCATTACCACTGAGACTACCTTTAATAAACGACTCAGAAAGCACTTCTTAGAAAGAAGTGTGATTTGAGAGATAGTATGTTTGCATGTTGTAATTCAATTCTGAATGTATTTTCAACTGTTAGACTAATTAAAACCTTGCCTGTATTGCCCTTCTTGATCATATGTGTAATAAAGGAAAATATCATAATTAATGACCTTGTATTCAGCAGGAAGATCATGTATTGATACCCCTTCACTGTTCTGAGCAACAACCTATAAAGAAGGAATCATACTGATGTTAGAAACTTCACTTTCACTGTTACCATCACTTGTGACTAGATACATTAGGAGTTTTCAATGATTTCGGTTGCCCATAAAGGTGCAACTCAATAGTCAGGCTCCCACTTGTCCTTACCTACCTACACAAAAGGACAGGTGAAAGTTGATTCTCAACAATATGGTGGGAGACTGTTTTCACCTATCCTACATCTCCAAATCAGCACAAGTACAGGAGAGGAGGCAATAAGACTAAGGCATGGTAGACTATTGGGAAGCATCCTGTGTAGACTGTCCATATGTGCCAACTGACCTGGCGAAGATTGGCCTTCAACTCTGGACTGACAGTGCCTGCATGCCCATTCTCCAGGATACGCTGCCTGAGCTCCTCCTCCAGCTGCATAGTGGCCAATCCAACACAAGAACAGCACAACAAATTGGCTAGTGGTGATTGGGTGAATGTGAAGTGCAATGAGACCAATCTCATATCTCATTAATTTTTTTTCACTAAAAACATCTACTAGGAGTGACCTCTACAAGCATTTCAATTCAATGTTACGGTTTCACATACAGACTATTTACTATGTGCTTTTAATTTGAAATACCCTGGTAATGCATTGGTTGATGATGTTACTTTGAGGCTTTTTACATCCATTCTAAGAAAACAAAACAAGGAAAGAACAATATCTATGCGTCAGAATGTAATGTCACTGAGGTAAAAAGAGAAACAGACTCACTTTTATGACACATTTCTGAAACAGCTGCCCCTCTTGGATGAGCTGTGGCTCAGGTTGTGTGTATTCCATCTGCAGACCCCCTTGGTCCTGGTGTCCCCCTGAGCTGTTAGGGACAGGGTCCTCAGGAACAGAGGCCTTGTGATTCTGTACTGGAGTACCAGAGGGTTTTTCCACAGGGGCTAAAGTCGGGCAAAATCTTACATTAGTCACGACCAATACCAGATCACTACTGTTACACCCTCATGGCCATGTATATTTAAAGGGTATAAAATAGGGATACTGAATGACAGCATGGACACAAGAGCTGCCTACACTGGTGTATATTGCCTCCACTGTAGTACCAACCCACCTGTGTCTACTGCCAGCCTTACAAATGTGCCCGTTGAGGGGGTCTGCTGCGGTAGGGGTGGCTTTATCTGCCCCGTCCTTACTGTTGTCGTCACCTGCGATACCACCGGCACCCCAACCTGCGATGCCAGCGGCACCATCGCAGGCGCCACCTTTAGGGTCAGCAGGGAGCCCGTCCGGCTCTGTTTGATTGCCACCAGGTCAGCTGCCGCCGCCAGCATCTCCGCGATGGAGTAGAAGCCGTAGTTGGTGACACGCAGCGGGTGGCCGAAGCGTCGGGCAAAGCCAGCCTCCAGCTCTGACAAGCCAACGGGCCCCTGGGAGAGCAGCTGGCGGAGCTGTGCCCGGAGCTGGGCAGGCAGGGCCAGGGGCGCGTGGCCCCGCCGGGGCAGTACCATGGGGGAGTGCTTTTTGTAGCGCGGGGAGAAGAAGCCCATGCCGCCCCTCTGCGCTGACGATTTATTGCTCTTGGCATTGCGCTGCCTGGCCACCAGCTCCCCGATGCCTCTGGTGCTTTCGTCCACAACCGCTGCAGAGGGGACATGGGATGAAAGGGAGGAAAAGAGAAAGAGAAGCAACGAGATGGAATAAAGTAATTGTTTTTCGTGCATACATGTGTAATACATGTGTAATACATGTGTAATACATGTGTAATTTTACTCTGTGCAGGTCAAAGTATAAGACTGGGTTTACCTTTCAACACCAAGCTGCCGTCTCCCAAATAGTCCACGTACACCACATCAGGCATCTCCTTGATCATGTCCAGCACATTGCGGAAGCCAAGGGGCCTCAGAGGCAATGGGTGACCCACCATGTTGAGGTAGTCCCGTTTCAGGTGGTCTGGGGCCAGGCCTAACTTGGCTGAAATGAGCAGGGAGCGCACATCCTTCTTCAGCCCCGAGAGCATCTGCTCTTGGGTCATCCTGCCTGTCAACTGTCAGACCCAGGAGAGTTGAGGAGAGTAGGAGGAGGATAACAGATACTTAAGTACAAACCTAACAACATTTCAAAAATGTTATAATGACAATAAAATGAAACCCATGTTTCTTAAGCTGCTAGTTACTCACGACCAGTTTTTTAAAAAGGTATATTCAGTCAGTCCAACCAAGTCAGTCAAGTGGATCCTTTTTTCAAATCTGCAAAGCAATTTTATTAAAAGCAAAGTTATCTATTAATTTTGCTGGCCAATAGTGTCTTCTATGGATGCAATGCAAGTAAACATTTGAATAACAGTTAGCCAAGTCGATTCACGAGAGAGAAGTAAATAACATCAACTAAACACATGCATTGGCAGTGTTTTTTTAAGTCGCTGTTGTCTTGAGCGAGTAACCTTGCATTTCAATTGACTTCATAGCTAACTAGCTACTAGCTAGCTAGTTAGTGCGACTATGGTGCATCTGTCTTATCAAAATTGTTGCACGACAGTTACAGCTTGTAAAATACTTACCAAGCTATCTATTCAGACACGGTTGTCCCTTTAGGATTGTGCACGTTCAGCCAAATAACATTATTATTATTATTTAGCTTCCAAAGAGAAAGTCCTCCTCAATGACTCTTGAATCAGCAATGCACGTGCAGGTGTTAATCAGACCGACCGCACATAGCACACAGCAGACGTCATTATCACATTGATTTCAGTCATGACAAGATAGAATAACAACTTTGATAATCACCTAAAAAGTTCCATCTGAAGGATATTAGATATTACCTACAAAAGTTCCTGAAGAAACTTCGTGGGCAAGTCTTATTTTGGTAGTGAGAGGGGAGATGGATAGATTCATAGATAGATAGAGAGAGAGTGTAAATGTGCTTAATATTTAAAGAGTCTAAATAGAGCAGCTTAGAAGTTCTTTTAGTAGTATCAGTCAGTACACATTTTAAAGTTGGATTGAGTTGTCAAGCTTAAAAGATGAAACA